>NW_027327981.1:600000-900000 GCF_047675955.1 Chlorocebus sabaeus
TGTTCTTGTGGAATTGGCAAAGGGATATTTGGAAGCCCATAGAGGGCTATGGTGAAAAAGGAAATATCTTCCGTTCAAAACTGGAAAGAAGCTTTCTGAGAAACTGCTCTGTGTTCTGTTAATTCATCTCACAGAGTTACATCTTTCCCTTCAAGAAGCCTTTCGCTAAGGCTGTTCTTGTGGAATTGGCAAAGGGATATTTGGAAGCCCATAGAGTGCTATGGTGAAAAAGGAAATATCTTCCGTTCAAAACTGGAAAGAAGCTTTCTGAGAAACTGCTCTGTGTTCTGTTAATTCATCTCACAGAGTTACATCTTTCCCTTCAAGAAGCCTTTCGCTAAGGCTGTTCTAGTGGAATTGGCAAAGGGATATTTGGAAGCCCATAGAGAGCTATGGTGAAAAAGGAAATATCTTCCGTTCAAAACTGGAAAGAAGCTTTCTGAGAAACTGCTCTGTGTTCTGTTAATTCATCTCACAGAGTTACATCTTTCCCTTCAAGAAGCCTTTCGCTAAGGCTGTTCTTGTGGAATTGGCAAAGGGATATTTGGAAGCCCATAGAGTGCTATGGTGAAAAAGGAAATAACTTCCGTTCAAAACTGGAAAGAAGCTTTCTGAGAAACTGCTCTGTGTTCTGTTAATTCATCTCACAGAGTTACATCTTTCCCTTCAAGAAGCCTTTCGCTAAGGCTGTTCTTGTGGAATTGGCAAAGGGATATTTGGAAGCCCATAGAGGGCTATGGTGAAAAAGGAAATATCTTCCGTTCAAAACTGGAAAGAAGCTTTCTGAGAAACTGCTCTGTGTTCTGTTAATTCATCTCACAGAGTTACATCTTTCCCTTCAAGAAGCCTTTCGCTAAGGCTGTTCCTGTGGAATTGGCAAAGGGATATTTGGAAGCCCATAGAGGGCTATGGTGAAAAAGGAAATATCTTCCATTGAAAACTGGAAAGAAGCTTTCTGAGAAACTGCTCTGTGTTCTGTTAATTCATCTCACAAAGTTACATCTTTCCCTTCAAGAAGCCTTACGCTAAGGCTGTTCTTGTGGAATTGGCAACGGGATATTTGGAAACCCATAGAGGGCTATGGTGAAAAAGGAAATATCTTCCGTTCAAAACTGGAAAGAAGCTTTCTGAGAAACTGCTCTGTGTTCTGTTAATTCATCTCACAGAGTTACATCTTTCCCTTCAAGAAGCCTTTCGCTAAGGCTGTTCTTGTGGAATTGGCAAAGGGATATTTGGAAGCCCATAGAGGGCTATGGTGAAAAAGGAAATATCTTCCGTTCAAAACTGGAAAGAAGCTTTCTGAGAAACTGCTCTGTGTTCTGTTAATTCATCTCACAGAGTTACATCCTTCCCTTCAAGAAGCCTTTCGCTAAGACTGTTCTTGTGGAATTGGCAAAGGGATATTTGGAAGCCCATAGAGGGCTATGGTGAAAAAGGAAATATCTTCCGTTCAAAACTGGAAACAATCTTTCTGAGAAACTGCTCTGTGTTCTGTTAATTCATCTCACAGAGTTACATCTTTCTCTTCAAGAAGCCTTTCGCTAAGGCTGTTCTTGTGGAATTGGCAAAGGGATATTTGGAAGCCCATAGAGTTCTATGGTGAAAAAGGAAATATCTTCCGTTCAAAACTGGAAAGAAGCTGTCTGAGAAACTGCTCTGTGTTCTCTTAATTCATCTCACAGAGTTACATCTTTCCCATCAAGAAGCCTTTCGCTAAGGCTGTTCTTGTGGAATTGGCAGAGGGATATTTGGAAGCCCCTAGAGGGCTATGGTGAAAAAGGAATATCTTCCGTTCAAAACTGGAAAGAAGCTTTCTGAGAAACTGCTCTGTGTTCTGTTAATTCATCTCACAGAGTTACATCTTTCCCTTCAAGAAGCCTTTCGCTAAGGCTGTTCTTGTGGAATTGGCAAAGGGATATTTGGAAGCCCATAGAGTGCTATGGTGAAAAAGGAAATATCTTCCGTTGAAAACTGGAAAGAAGCTTTCTGAGAAACTGCTCTGTGTTCTGTTAATTCATCTCACAAAGTTAAATCTTTCCCTTCAAGAAGCATTTCGCTAAGGCTGTTCATGTGGAATTGGCAAAGGGATATTTGGAAACCCATAGAGGGCTATGGTGAAAAAGGAAATATCTTCCGTTGAAAACTGGAAAGAAGGTTTCAGAGAAACTGCTCTGTGTTCTCTTAATTCATCTCACAGAGTGTCATCTTTCCCTTCAAGAAGCCTTTCGCTAAGGCTGTTCTTGTGGAATTGGCAAAGGGATATTTGGAAGCCCATAGAGGGCTATGGTGAAAAAGGAAATATCTTCCGTTCAAAACTGGAAAGAAGCTTTCTGAGAAACTGCTCTGTGTTCTGTTAATTCATCTCACAGAGATACATCTTTCCCTTCAAGAAGCCTTACGCTAAGGCTGTTCTTGTGGAATTGGCAAACGGTATTGGGAGCCCATAGAGGGCTATGGTGAAAAAGGAAATATCTTCCGTTCAAAACTGGAAAGTAGCTTTCTGAGAAACTGCTCTGTGTTCTGTTAATTCATCTCACAGAGTTACATCTTTCCCTTCAATAAACCTTTCGCTAAGGCTGTTCTTGTGGACTTCGCATAGGGATATTTGGAAGCCCATAGAGGGCTATGGTGAAAAAGGAAATATCTTCCGTTCAAAACTGGAAAGAAGCTTTCTGAGAAACTGCTCTGTGTTCTGTTAATTCATCTCACAGAGTTACATCTTTCCCTTCAAGAAGCCTTTCGCTAAGGATGTTCTTGTGGAATTGGCAAAGGGATATTTGGAAGCCCATAGAGGGCTATGGTGAAAAAGGAAATATCTTCCGTTCAAAACTGGAAAGAAGCTTTCTGAGAAACTGCTCTGTGTTCTGTTAATTCATCTCACAGAGTTACATCTTTCCCTTCAAGAAGCCTTTCGCTAAGGCTGTTCATGTGGAATTGGCAAAGGGATATTTGGAAGCCCTTAGAGGGCTATGGTGAAAAAGGAAATATCTTCCGTTGAAAACTGGAAAGAAGCTTTCAGAGAAACTGCTCTGTGTTCTCTTAATTCATCTCACAGAGTTACATCTTTCCCTTCAAGAAGCCTTTGGCTAAGGCTGTTCTTGTGGAATTGGCAAAGGGATATTTGGAAGCCCATAGAGTGCTATGGTGAAAAAGGAAATATCTTCCGTTCAAAACTGGAAAGAAGCTTTCTGAGAAACTGCTCTGTGTTCTGTTAATTCATCTCACAGAGTTACATCTTTCCCTTCAAGAAGCCTTTCGCTAAGGCTGTTCTTGTGGAATTGGCAAAGGGATATTTGGAAGCCCATAGAGTGCTATGGTGAAAAAGGAAATATCTTCCGTTCAAAACTGGAAAGAAGCTTTCTGAGAAACTGCTCTGTGTTCTGTTAATTCATCTCACAGAGTTACATCTTTCCCTTCAAGAAGCCTTTCGCTAAGGCTGTTTTTGTGGAATTGGCAAAGGGATATTTGGAAGCCCTTAGAGGGCTATGGTGAAAAAGGAAATATCTTCCGTTCAAAACTGGAAAGAAGCTTTCTGAGAAACTGCTCTGTGTTCTGTTAATTCATCTCACAGAGTTACATCTTTCCCTTCAAGAAGCCTTTCGCTAAGGCTGTTCTTGTGGAATTGGCAAAGGGATATTTGGAAGCCCATAGAGTGCTATGGTGAAAAAGGAAATAACTTCCGTTCAAAACTGGAAAGAAGCTTTCTGAGAAACTGCTCTGTGTTCTGTTAATTCATCTCACAGAGTTACATCTTTCCCTTCAAGAAGCCTTTCGCTAAGGCTGTTCTTGTGGAATTGGCAAAGGGATATTTGGAAGCCCATAGAGGGCTATGGTGAAAAAGGAAATATCTTCCGTTCAAAACTGGAAAGAAGCTTTCTGAGAAACTGCTCTGTGTTCTGTTAATTCATCTCACAGAGTTACATCTTTCCCTTCAAGAAGCCTTTCGCTAAGGCTGTTCTTGTGGAATTGGCAAAGGGATATTTGGAAGCCCATAGAGGGCTATGGTGAAAAAGGAAATATCTTCCGTTGAAAACTGGAAAGAAGCTTTCTGAGAAACTGCTCTGTGTTCTGTTAATTCATCTCACAAAGTTACATCTTTCCCTTCAAGAAGCCTTTCGCTAAGGCTGTTCTTGTGGAATTGGCAAAGGGATATTTGGAAACCCATAGAGGGCTATGGTGAAAAAGTAAATATCTTCCGTTCAAAACTGGAAAGAAGCTTTCTGAGAAACTGCTCTGTGTTCTGTTAATTCAACTCACAGAGATACATCTTTCCCTTCAAGAAGCCTTTCGCTAAGGCTGTTCTTGTGGAATTGGCAAAGGGTAATTGGGAGCCCATAGAGGGCTATGGTGAAAAAGGAAGTATCTTCCGTTCAAAACTGGAAAGAAGCTTTCTGAGAAACTGCTCTGTGTTCTGTTAATTCATCTCACAGAGTTACATCTTTCCCTTCAAGAAGCCTTTCGCTAAGGCTGTTCATGTGGAATTGGCAAAGGGATATTTGGAAGCCCTTAGAGGGCTATGGTGAAAAAGGAAATATCTTCCGTTGAAAACTGGAAAGAAGCTTTCAGAGAAACTGCTCTGTGTTCTCTTAATTCATCTCACAGAGTTACATCTTTCCCTTCAAGAAGCCTTTGGCTAAGGCTGTTCTTGTGGAATTGGCAAAGGGATATTTGGAAGCCCATAGAGTGCTATGGTGAAAAAGGAAATATCTTCCGTTCAAAACTGGAAAGAAGCATTCTGAGAAACTGCTCTGTGTTCTGTTAATTCATCTCACAGAGTTACATCTTTCCCTTCAAGAAGCCTTTCGCTAAGGCTGTTCTTGTGGAATTGGCAAAGGGATATTTGGAAGCCCATAGAGTGCTACGGTGAAAAAGGAAATATCTTCCGTTCAAAACTGGAAAGAAGCTTTCTGAGAAACTGCTCTGTGTTCTGTTAATTCATCTCACAGAGTTACATCTTTCCCTTCAAGAAGCCTTTCGCTAAGGCTGTTCTTGTGGAATTGGCAAAGGGATATTTGGAAGCCCTTAGAGGGCTATGGTGAAAAAGGAAATATCTTCCGTTGAAAACTGGAAAGAAGCTTTCTGAGAAACTGCTCTGTGTTCTGTTAATTCATCTCACAGAGTTACATCTTTCCCTTCAAGAAGCCTTTCGCTAAGGCTGTTCTTGTGGAATTGGCAAAGGGATATTTGGAAGCCCATAGAGTGCTATGGTGAAAAAGGAAATAACTTCCGTTCAAAACTGGAAAGAAGCTTTCTGAGAAACTGCTCTGTGTTCTGTTAATTCATCTCACAGAGTTACATCTTTCCCTTCAAGAAGCCTTTCGCTAAGGCTGTTCTTGTGGAATTGGCAAAGGGATATTTGGAAGCCCATAGAGGGCTATGGTGAAAAAGGAAATATCTTCCGTTCAAAACTGGAAAGAAGCTTTCTGAGAAACTGCTCTGTGTTCTGTTAATTCATCTCACAGAGTTACATCTTTCCCTTCAAGAAGCCTTTCGCTAAGGCTGTTCTTGTGGAATTGGCAAAGGGATATTTGGAAGCCCATAGAGGGCTATGGTGAAAAAGGAAATATCTTCCGTTGAAAACTGGAAAGAAGCTTTCTGAGAAACTGCTCTGTGTTCTGTTAATTCATCTCACAAAGTTACATCTTTCCCTTCAAGAAGCCTTTCGCTAAGGCTGTTCTTGTGGAATTGGCAAAGGGATATTTGGAAACCCATAGAGGGCTATGGTGAAAAAGTAAATATCTTCCGTTCAAAACTGGAAAGAAGCTTTCTGAGAAACTGCTCTGTGTTCTGTTAATTCAACTCACAGAGATACATCTTTCCCTTCAAGAAGCCTTTCGCTAAGGCTGTTCTTGTGGAATTGGCAAAGGGTAATTGGGAGCCCATAGAGGGCTATGGTGAAAAAGGAAGTATCTTCCGTTCAAAACTGGAAAGAAGCTTTCTGAGAAACTGCTCTGTGTTCTGTTAATTCATCTCACAGAGTTACATCTTTCCCTTCAAGAAGCCTTTCGCTAAGGCTGTTCTTGTGGAATTGGCAAAGGGATATTTGGAAGCCCTTAGAGGGCTATGGTGAAAAAGGAAATAACTTCCGTTCAAAACTGGAAAGAAGCTTTCTGAGAAACTGCTCTGTGTTCTGTTAATTCATCTCACAGAGTTACATCTTTCCCTTCAAGAAGCCTTTCGCTAAGGCTGTTCTTCTGGAATTGGCAAAGGGATATTTGGAAGCCCATAGAGGGCTATGACGAAAAAGGAAATACCTTCAGTTCAAAACTGGAAAGAAGCTTTCTGAGAAACTGCTCTGTGTTCTGTTAATTCATCTCACAGAGTTACATCTTACCCTTCAAGAAGCCTTTCGCTAAGGCTGTTCTTGTGGAATTGGCAAAGGGATATTTGGAGGCCCATAGAGGGCTATGGTGAAAAAGGAAATATCTTCCGTTCAAAACTGGAAAGAAGCTTTCTGAGAAACTGCTCTGTGTTCTGTTAATTCATCTCACAGAGTTACATCTTTCCCTTCAATAAGCCTTTCGCTAAGGCTGTTCTTGTGGACTTCGCATAGGGATATTTGGAAGCCCATAGAGGGCTATGGTGAAAAAGGAAATATCTTCCGTTCAAAACTGGAAAGAAGCTTTCTGAGAAACTGCTCTGTGTTCTGTTAATTCATCTCACAGAGTTACATCTTTCCCTTCAAGAAGCCTTTCGCTAAGGATGTTCTTGTGGAATTGGCAAAGGGATATTTGGAAGCCCATAGAGGGCTATGGTGAAAAAGGAAATATCTTCCGTTCAAAACTGGAAAGTAGCTTTCTGAGAAACTGCTCTGTGTTCTGTTAATTCATCTCACAAAGTTACATCTTTCCCTTCAAGAAGCATTTCGCTAAGGCTGTTCATGTGGAATTGGCAAAGGGATATTTGGAAGCCCTTAGAGGGCTATGGTGAAAAAGGAAATATCTTCCGTTCAAAACTGGAAAGAAGCTTTCTGAGAAACTGCTCTGTGTTCTGTTAATTCATCTCACAGAGTTACATCTTTCCCTTCAAGAAGCCTTTCGCTAAGGCTGTTCTTGTGGAATTGGCAAAGGGATATTTGGAAGCCCATAGAGTGCTATGGTGAAAAAGGAAATATCTTCCGTTCAAAACTGGAAAGAAGCTTTCTGAGAAACTGCTCTGTGTTCTGTTAATTCATCTCACAGAGTTACATCTTTCCCTTCAAGAAGCCTTTCGCTAAGGCTGTTCTTGTGGAATTGGCAAAGGGATATTTGGAAGCCCATAGAGGGCTATGGTGAAAAAGGAAATATCTTCCGTTCAAAACTGGAAAGAAGCTTTCTGAGAAACTGCTCTGTGTTCTGTTAATTCATCTCACAGAGTTACATCTTTCCCTTCAAGAAGCCTTTCGCTAAGGCTGTTCTTGTGGAATTGGCAAAGGGATATTTGGAAGCCCATAGAGTGCTATGGTGAAAAAGGAAATAACTTCCGTTCAAAACTGGAAATAAGCTTTCTGAGAAACTGCTCTGTGTTCTGTTAATTCATCTCACAGAGTTACATCTTTCCCTTCAAGAAGCCTTTCGCTAAGGCTGTTCTTGTGGAATTGGCAAAGGGATATTTGGAAGCCCATAGAGGGCTATGGTGAAAAAGGAAATATCTTCCGTTCAAAACTGGAAAGAAGCTTTCTGAGAAACTGCTCTGTGTTCTGTTAATTCATCTCACAGAGTTACATCTTTCCCTTCAAGAAGCCTTTCGCTAAGGCTGTTCTTGTGGAATTGGCAAAGGGATATTTGGAAGCCCATAGAGTGCTATGGTGAAAAAGGAAATATCTTCCGTTCAAAACTGGAAAGAAGCTTTCTGAGAAACTGCTCTGTGTTCTGTTAATTCATCTCACAGAGTTACATCTTTCCCTTCAAGAAGCCTTTCGCTAAGGCTGTTCTAGTGGAATTGGCAAAGGGATATTTGGAAGCCCATAGAGAGCTATGGTGAAAAAGGAAATATCTTCCGTTCAAAACTGGAAAGAAGCTTTCTGAGAAACTGCTCTGTGTTCTGTTAATTCATCTCACAGAGTTACATCTTTCCCTTCAAGAAGCCTTTCGCTAAGGCTGTTCTTGTGGAATTGGCAAAGGGATATTTGGAAGCCCATAGAGTGCTATGGTGAAAAAGGAAATAACTTCCGTTCAAAACTGGAAAGAAGCTTTCTGAGAAACTGCTCTGTGTTCTGTTAATTCATCTCACAGAGTTACATCTTTCCCTTCAAGAAGCCTTTCGCTAAGGCTGTTCTTGTGGAATTGGCAAAGGGATATTTGGAAGCCCATAGAGGGCTATGGTGAAAAAGGAAATATCTTCCGTTCAAAACTGGAAAGAAGCTTTCTGAGAAACTGCTCTGTGTTCTGTTAATTCATCTCACAGAGTTACATCTTTCCCTTCAAGAAGCCTTTCGCTAAGGCTGTTCCTGTGGAATTGGCAAAGGGATATTTGGAAGCCCATAGAGGGCTATGGTGAAAAAGGAAATATCTTCCATTGAAAACTGGAAAGAAGCTTTCTGAGAAACTGCTCTGTGTTCTGTTAATTCATCTCACAAAGTTACATCTTTCCCTTCAAGAAGCCTTTCGCTAAGGCTGTTCTTGTGGAATTGGCAACGGGATATTTGGAAACCCATAGAGGGCTATGGTGAAAAAGGAAATATCTTCCGTTCAAAACTGGAAAGAAGCTTTCTGAGAAACTGCTCTGTGTTCTGTTAATTCATCTCACAGAGTTACATCTTTCCCTTCAAGAAGCCTTTCGCTAAGGCTGTTCTTGTGGAATTGGCAAAGGGATATTTGGAAGCCCATAGAGGGCTATGGTGAAAAAGGAAATATCTTCCGTTCAAAACTGGAAAGAAGCTTTCTGAGAAACTGCTCTGTGTTCTGTTAATTCATCTCACAGAGTTACATCCTTCCCTTCAAGAAGCCTTTCGCTAAGACTGTTCTTGTGGAATTGGCAAAGGGATATTTGGAAGCCCATAGAGGGCTATGGTGAAAAAGGAAATATCTTCCGTTCAAAACTGGAAACAATCTTTCTGAGAAACTGCTCTGTGTTCTGTTAATTCATCTCACAGAGTTACATCTTTCCCTTCAAGAAGCCTTTCGCTAAGGCTGTTCTTGTGGAATTGGCAAAGGGATATTTGGAAGCCCATAGAGTTCTATGGTGAAAAAGGAAATATCTTCCGTTCAAAACTGGAAAGAAGCTGTCTGAGAAACTGCTCTGTGTTCTCTTAATTCATCTCACAGAGTTACATCTTTCCCATCAAGAAGCCTTTCGCTAAGGCTGTTCTTGTGGAATTGGCAGAGGGATATTTGGAAGCCCCTAGAGGGCTATGGTGAAAAAGGAATATCTTCCGTTCAAAACTGGAAAGAAGCTTTCTGAGAAACTGCTCTGTGTTCTGTTAATTCATCTCACAGAGTTACATCTTTCCCTTCAAGAAGCCTTTCGCTAAGGCTGTTCTTGTGGAATTGGCAAAGGGATATTTGGAAGCCCATAGAGTGCTATGGTGAAAAAGGAAATATCTTCCGTTGAAAACTGGAAAGAAGCTTTCTGAGAAACTGCTCTGTGTTCTGTTAATTCATCTCCCAAAGTTAAATCTTTCCCTTCAAGAAGCATTTCGCTAAGGCTGTTCATGTGGAATTGGCAAAGGGATATTTGGAAACCCATAGAGGGCTATGGTGAAAAAGGAAATATCTTCCGTTGAAAACTGGAAAGAAGGTTTCAGAGAAACTGCTCTGTGTTCTCTTAATTCATCTCACAGAGTGTCATCTTTCCCTTCAAGAAGCCTTTCGCTAAGGCTGTTCTTGTGGAATTGGCAAAGGGATATTTGGAAGCCCATAGAGGGCTATGGTGAAAAAGGAAATATCTTCCGTTCAAAACTGGAAAGAAGCTTTCTGAGAAACTGCTCTGTGTTCTGTTAATTCATCTCACAGAGATACATCTTTCCCTTCAAGAAGCCTTACGCTAAGGCTGTTCTTGTGGAATTGGCAAACGGTATTGGGAGCCCATAGAGGGCTATGGTGAAAAAGGAAATATCTTCCGTTCAAAACTGGAAAGTAGCTTTCTGAGAAACTGCTCTGTGTTCTGTTAATTCATCTCACAGAGTTACATCTTTCCCTTCAATAAACCTTTCGCTAAGGCTGTTCTTGTGGACTTCGCATAGGGATATTTGGAAGCCCATAGAGGGCTATGGTGAAAAAGGAAATATCTTCCGTTCAAAACTGGAAAGAAGCTTTCTGAGAAACTGCTCTGTGTTCTGTTAATTCATCTCACAGAGTTACATCTTTCCCTTCAAGAAGCCTTTCGCTAAGGATGTTCTTGTGGAATTGGCAAAGGGATATTTGGAAGCCCATAGAGGGCTATGGTGAAAAAGGAAATATCTTCCGTTCAAAACTGGAAAGAAGCTTTCTGAGAAACTGCTCTGTGTTCTGTTAATTCATCTCACAGAGTTACATCTTTCCCTTCAAGAAGCCTTTCGCTAAGGCTGTTCATGTGGAATTGGCAAAGGGATATTTGGAAGCCCTTAGAGGGCTATGGTGAAAAAGGAAATATCTTCCGTTGAAAACTGGAAAGAAGCTTTCAGAGAAACTGCTCTGTGTTCTCTTAATTCATCTCACAGAGTTACATCTTTCCCTTCAAGAAGCCTTTGGCTAAGGCTGTTCTTGTGGAATTGGCAAAGGGATATTTGGAAGCCCATAGAGTGCTATGGTGAAAAAGGAAATATCTTCCGTTCAAAACTGGAAAGAAGCTTTCTGAGAAACTGCTCTGTGTTCTGTTAATTCATCTCACAGAGTTACATCTTTCCCTTCAAGAAGCCTTTCGCTAAGGCTGTTCTTGTGGAATTGGCAAAGGGATATTTGGAAGCCCATAGAGTGCTATGGTGAAAAAGGAAATATCTTCCGTTCAAAACTGGAAAGAAGCTTTCTGAGAAACTGCTCTGTGTTCTGTTAATTCATCTCACAGAGTTACATCTTTCCCTTCAAGAAGCCTTTCGCTAAGGCTGTTTTTGTGGAATTGGCAAAGGGATATTTGGAAGCCCTTAGAGGGCTATGGTGAAAAAGGAAATATCTTCCGTTCAAAACTGGAAAGAAGCTTTCTGAGAAACTGCTCTGTGTTCTGTTAATTCATCTCACAGAGTTACATCTTTCCCTTCAAGAAGCCTTTCGCTAAGGCTGTTCTTGTGGAATTGGCAAAGGGATATTTGGAAGCCCATAGAGTGCTATGGTGAAAAAGGAAATAACTTCCGTTCAAAACTGGAAAGAAGCTTTCTGAGAAACTGCTCTGTGTTCTGTTAATTCATCTCACAGAGTTACATCTTTCCCTTCAAGAAGCCTTTCGCTAAGGCTGTTCTTGTGGAATTGGCAAAGGGATATTTGGAAGCCCATAGAGGGCTATGGTGAAAAAGGAAATATCTTCCGTTCAAAACTGGAAAGAAGCTTTCTGAGAAACTGCTCTGTGTTCTGTTAATTCATCTCACAGAGTTACATCTTTCCCTTCAAGAAGCCTTTCGCTAAGGCTGTTCTTGTGGAATTGGCAAAGGGATATTTGGAAGCCCATAGAGGGCTATGGTGAAAAAGGAAATATCTTCCGTTGAAAACTGGAAAGAAGCTTTCTGAGAAACTGCTCTGTGTTCTGTTAATTCATCTCACAAAGTTACATCTTTCCCTTCAAGAAGCCTTTCGCTAAGGCTGTTCTTGTGGAATTGGCAAAGGGATATTTGGAAACCCATAGAGGGCTATGGTGAAAAAGTAAATATCTTCCGTTCAAAACTGGAAAGAAGCTTTCTGAGAAACTGCTCTGTGTTCTGTTAATTCAACTCACAGAGATACATCTTTCCCTTCAAGAAGCCTTTCGCTAAGGCTGTTCTTGTGGAATTGGCAAAGGGTAATTGGGAGCCCATAGAGGGCTATGGTGAAAAAGGAAGTATCTTCCGTTCAAAACTGGAAAGAAGCTTTCTGAGAAACTGCTCTGTGTTCTGTTAATTCATCTCACAGAGTTACATCTTTCCCTTCAAGAAGCCTTTCGCTAAGGCTGTTCTTGTGGAATTGGCAAAGGGATATTTGGAAGCCCTTAGAGGGCTATGGTGAAAAAGGAAATAACTTCCGTTCAAAACGGGAAAGAAGCTTTCTGAGAAACTGCTCTGTGTTCTGTTAATTCATCTCACAGAGTTACATCTTTCCCTTCAAGAAGCCTTTCGCTAAGGCTGTTCTTCTGGAATTGGCAAAGGGATATTTGGAAGCCCATAGAGGGCTATGACGAAAAAGGAAATACCTTCAGTTCAAAACTGGAAAGAAGCTTTCTGAGAAACTGCTCTGTGTTCTGTTAATTCATCTCACAGAGTTACATCTTACCCTTCAAGAAGCCTTTCGCTAAGGCTGTTCTTGTGGAATTGGCAAAGGGATATTTGGAGGCCCATAGAGGGCTATGGTGAAAAAGGAAATATCTTCCGTTCAAAACTGGAAAGAAGCTTTCTGAGAAACTGCTCTGTGTTCTGTTAATTCATCTCACAGAGTTACATCTTTCCCTTCAATAAGCCTTTCGCTAAGGCTGTTCTTGTGGACTTCGCATAGGGATATTTGGAAGCCCATAGAGGGCTATGGTGAAAAAGGAAATATCTTCCGTTCAAAACTGGAAAGAAGCTTTCTGAGAAACTGCTCTGTGTTCTGTTAATTCATCTCACAGAGTTACATCTTTCCCTTCAAGAAGCCTTTCGCTAAGGATGTTCTTGTGGAATTGGCAAAGGGATATTTGGAAGCCCATAGAGGGCTATGGTGAAAAAGGAAATATCTTCCGTTCAAAACTGGAAAGTAGCTTTCTGAGAAACTGCTCTGTGTTCTGTTAATTCATCTCACAGAGTTACATCTTTCCCTTCAAGAAGCCTTTCGCTAAGGCTGTTCTTGTGGAATTGGCGAAGGGATATTCGGAAGTCCATAGAGGGCTATGGAGAAAAAGGAAATATCTTCCGTTGAAAACTGGAAACAAGCCTTCTGAGGAACTTCTCTGTGTTCTGTTAATTCATCGCACAGAGTTACATCTTTCCCTTCAAGAAGCCTTTCGCTAAGGCTGTTCTTGTGGAATTGGCAAAGGGATATTTGGAAGCCCATAGAGGGCTATGGTGAAAAAGTAAATATCTTCCGTTCAAAACTGGAAAGAAGCTTTCTGAGAAACTGCTCTGTGTTCTGTTAATTCATCTCACAGAGATACATCTTTCCCTTCAAGAAGCCTTTCGCTAAGGCTGTTCTTGTGGAATTGGCAAAGGGTATTTGGGAGTCCATAGAGGGCTATGGTGAAAAAGGAAGTATCTTCCGTTCAAAACTGGAAAGAAGCTTTCTGAGAAACTGCTCTGTGTTCTGTTAATTCATATCACAGAGTTACATCTTTCCCTTCAAGAAGCCTTTCGCTAAGGCTGTTCTTGTGGAATTGGCAAAGGGATATTTGGAAGCCCTTAGAGGACTATGGTGAAAAAGGAAATATCTTCCGTTCAAAACTGGAAAGAAGCTTTCTGAGAAACTGCTCTGTCTTCTGTTAATTCATCTCACAGAGTTACATCTTTCCCTTCAAGGAGCCTTTCGCTAAGGATGTTCTTGTGGAATTGGCAAAGGGATATTTGGAAGCCCATAGAGTGCTATGGTGAAAAAGGAAACATCTTCCGTTCAAAACTGGAAAGAAGCTTTCTGAGAAACTGCTCTGTGTTGTCTGAAATCATCTGACAGAGTTACATCTTTCCCTTCAAGAAGTCTTTCGCTAAGTCTGTTCTTGTGGAATTGGCAAAGGATATTTGGAAGCCCATAGAGGGCTATGGTGAAAAAGGAAATATCTTCCGTTCAAAACTGGAAACAAGCTTTCTGAGAAACTGCTCTGTGTTCTGCTAATTCATCTCACAGAGTTACATCTTTCCCTTCAAGAAGCCTTTCGCTAAGGCTGTTCTTGTGGAATTGGTAAAGGGATATTTGGAAGCCCATAGAGGGCTATGGTGAAAAAGGAAATATCTTCCGTTCAAAACTGGAAAGAAGCTTTCTGAGAAACTGCTCTTTGTTCTGTTAATTCATCTCACAGAGTTACATCTTTCCCTTCAATAAGCCTTTCGCTAAGGCGTTTCTTCTGGAATTGGAAAAGGGATATTTGGAAGCCCATAGAGGGCTATGACGAAAAAGGAAATATCTTCAGTTCAAAACTGGAAAGAAGCTTTCTGAGAAACTGCTCTGTGTTCTGTTAATTCATCTCACAGAGTTACATCTTTCCGTTCAAGAAGCCTTTCGATAAGGCTGTTCTTGTGGAATTGGCAAAGGGATACTTCGAAGCCCATAGAGGGCTATGGTGAAAAAGGAAATATCATCAGTTCAAAACTGGAAAGAAGCTTTCTCAGAAACTGCTCTGTGTTCTGTTAATTCATCTCACAGAATTACATCCTTCCCTTCAAGAAGCCTTTTGCTAAGGCTGTTCTTGTGGAATTGGTAAAGGGATATTTGGAAGCCCATAGAGGGCTACGGGGAAAAAGGAAATATCTTCCGTTCAAAACTGGAAAGAAGCTTTCTGAGAAACTGCTCTGTGTTCTGTTAATTCATCTCACAGAGTTACATCATTCCCTTCAAGAAGCCTTACGCTAAGGCTGTTCTTGTGGAATTGGCAAAGGGATATTTGGAAGCCCATAGAGGGCTATGGTGAAAAAGGAAATATCTTCCGTTCAAAACTGGAAAGAAGCTTTCTGAGAAACTGCTCTGTGTTCTGTCAATTCATCTCACAGAGTTACATCTCTCCCTTCAAGAAGCCTTTCGCTAAGGCTGTTCTTGTGGAATTGGCAAAGGGATATTTGGAAGCCCATAGAGGGCTATGGTGAAAAAGGAAATATCTTCCGTTCAAAACTGGAAAGAAGTTTTCTGAGAGACTGCTCTGTGTTCTGTTAATTCATCTCACGGAGTTACATCTTTCCCTTCAATAAGCCTTTCGCTAAGGCTGTTCTTGTGGAATTTCATAGGGATATTTGGAAGCCCATAGAGGGCTATGGTGAAAAAGGAAATATCTTCAGTTCAAAACTGGAAAGAAGCTTTCTGAGAAACTGCTCTGTGTTCTGTTAATTCATCTCACAGAGTTACATCTTTCCCTTCAAGAAGCCTTTCGCTAAGGCTGTTCTTGTGGATTTGGCAAAAGGATATTTGGAAGCCCATAGAGGGCTATGGTGAAAAAGGAAATATCTTCCGTTCAAAACTGGAAAGAAGCTTTCTGAGAAACTGCTCTGTATTCTGTTAATTCATCTCACAGAGTTGCATCTTTCCCTTCAAGAAGCCTTTCGCTAAGGCTGTTCTTGTGGAATTGGCAAAGGGATATTTGGAGGCCCATAGAGGGCTATGGTGAAAAAGGAAATATCTTCCGTTGAAAACTGGAAAGAAGCTTTCTGAGAAACTGCTCTGTGTTCTGTTAATTCATCTCACAGAGTTACATCTTTCCCTTCAAGAAGCCTTTCGCTAAGGCTGTTCTTGTGGAATTGGCAAAGGGATATTTAGAAACCCATAGAGGGCTATGGTGAAAAAGGAAATATCTTCCGTTCAAAACTGGAAAGAAGCTTTCTGAGAAACTGCTCTGTGTTCCGTTAATTCATCTCACAGAGTTACATCTTTCCCTTCAAGAAGCCTTTCGCTAAGGCTGTTCTTGTGGAATTGGAAAAGGGATATTTGGAAGCCCATAGAGGGCTATGGTGAAAAAGGAAATGTCTTCCGTTCAAAACTGGAAAGAAGCTTTCTGAGAAACTGCTCTGTGTTCTGTTAATTCATCTCACAGAGTTACATCTTTCCCTTCAAGAAGCCTTTCGCTAAGGCTGTTCTTGTGGAATTGGCAAAGGGATATTTGGAAGCCCATAGAGGGCTATGGTGAAAAAGGAAATATCTTCCGTTCAAAACTGGAAAGTAGCTTTCTGAGAAACTACTCTGTGTTCTGTTAATTCATCTCACAGAGTTACATCTTTCCCTTCAAGAAGCCTTTCGCTAAGGCTGTTCTTGTGGAATTGGCAAAGGGATATTTGGAAGCCCATAGAGGGCTATGGTGAAAAAGGAAATATCTTCCGTTCAAAACTGGAGAGAGGCTTTCTGAGAAACTGCTCTGTGTTCTGTTAATTTATCTCACAGAGTTACATCTTTCCCTTCAAGAAGCCTTTCGCAAAGGCTGTTCTTGTGGAATTGGCAAAGGGATATTTGGAAGCCCATAGAGGGCTATGGTGAAAAAGGAAATATCTTCCGTTCAAAACTGGAAAGAAGCTTTCTGAGAAACTGCTCTGTGTTCTGTTAATTCATCTCACAAAGTTACATTTTTCCCTTCAAGAAGCCTTTCGCTAAGGCTGTTCTTGTGGAATTGGCAAAGGGATATTTGGAAGCCCATAGGGGGCTATGGTAAAAAAGGAAATATCTTCCGTTCAAAAGTGGAAAGAAGCTTTCTGAGAAACTGCTCTGTGTTCTGTTAATTCATCTCACAGAGTTACATCTTTCCCTTCAAGAAGCCTTTCGCTAAGGCTGTTCTTGTGCAATTGGCAAAGGGATATTTGGAAGCCCATAGAGGGCTATGGTGAAAAAGGAAATATCTTCCGTTGAAAACTGGAAAGAAGCTTTCTGAGAAACTGCTCTGTGTTCTGTTAATTCATCTCACAGAGTTACATCTTTCCCTTCAAGAAGCCTTTCGCTAAGGCTGTTCTTGTGGAATTGGCAAAGGGATATTCAGAAACCCATAGAGGGCTATGGTGAAAAAGGAAATATCTTCCGTTCAAAACTGGAAAGAAGCTTTCTGAGAAACTGCTCTGTGTTCCGTTAATTCATCTCACAGAGTTACATCTTTCCCTTCAAGAAGCCTTTCGCTAAGGCTGTTCTTGTGGAATTGGAAAAGGGATATTTGGAAGCCCATAGAGGGCTATGGTGAAAAAGGAAATGTCTTCCGTTCAAAACTGGAAAGAAGCTTTCTGAGAAACTGCTCTGTGTTCTGTTAATTCATCTCACAGAGTTACATCTTTCCCTTCAAGAAGCCTTTCGCTAAGGCTGTTCTTGTGGAATTGGCAAAGGGATATTTGGAAGCCCATAGATGGCTATGGTGAAAAAGGAAATATCTTCCGTTCAAAACTGGAAAGAAGCTTTCTGAGAAACTGCTCTGTGTTCTCTTAATTCATCTCACAGAGTTACATCTTTCCCTTCAAGAAGCCTTTCGCTAAGGCTGTTCTTGTGGAATTGGCAAAGGGATATTTGGAAGCCCATAGAGGGCTATGGTGAAAAAGAAAATATCTTCCGTTCAAAACTGGAAAGAAGCTTTCTGAGAAACTGCTCTGTGTTCTGTTAATTCATCTCACAGAGTTACATCTTTCCCTTCAAGAAACCTTTCGCTAAGGCTGTTCTTGTGGAATTGGCAAAGGAATATTTGGAAGCCCATAGAGTGCTATGGTGAAAAAGGAAATACCTTCCGTACAAAACTGGAAAGAAGCTTTCTGAGAAACTGCTCTGTGTTCTGTTAATTCATCTCACAGAGTTACATCTTTCCCTTCAAGAAGTCTTTCGCTAAGGCTGTTCTTGTAGAATTGGCAAAGGGATATTTGGAAGCCCATAGAGTGCTATGGTGAAAAAGGAAATATCTTCCGATCAAAACTGGAAAGAAGCTTTCTGAGAAACTGCTCTGTGTTGTCTGAAATCATCTGACAGAGTTACATCTTTCCCTTCAAGAAGTCGTTCGCTAAGGCTGTTCTTGTGGAATTGGCAAAGGATATTTGGAAGCCCATAGAGGGCTATGGTGAAAAAGGAAATATCTTCCGTTCAAAACTGGAAAGAAGCTTTCTGAGAAACTGCTCTGTGTTCTGTTAATTCATCTCACAGAGTTACATCTTTCCCTTCAAGAAGCCTTTCGCTAAGGCTGTTCTTGTGGAATTGGCAAAGGGATATTTGGAAGCCCATAGAGTGCTATGGTGAAAAAGGAAATATCTTCCGTTCAAAACTGGAAAGAAGCTTTCTGAGAAACTGCTCTGTGTTCTGTTAATTCATCTCACAGAGTTACATCTTTCCCTTCAAGAAGCCTTTCGCTAAGGCTGTTCTTGTGGAATTGGCAAAGGGATATTTGGAAGCCCATAGAGTGCTAGGGTGAAAAAGGAAATATCTTACGTTCAAAACTGGAAAGAAGCTTTCTGAGGAACTGCTCTGTGTTCTGTTAATTCATCTCACAGAGTTACATCTTTCCCTTCAAGAAGCCTTTCGCTAAGGCTGTTCTTGTGGAATTGGCAAAGGGATATTTGGAAGCCCATAGAGGGCTATGGTGAAAAAGGAAATATCTTCCGTTCAAAACTGGAAAGAAGCTTTCTGAGAAACTGCTCTGTGTTCTGTTAATTTATCTCACAGAGTTACATCTTTCCCTTCAAGAAGCCTTTCGCAAAGGCTGTTCTTGTGGAATTGGCAAAGGGATATTTGGAAGCCCATAGAGGGCTATGGTGAAAAAGGAAATATCTTCCGTTCAAAACTGGAAAGAAGCTTTCTGAGAAACTGCTCTGTGTTCTGTTAATTCATCTCACAAAGTTACATTTTTCCCTTCAAGAAGCCTTTCGCTAAGGCTGTTCTTGTGGAATTGGCAAAGGGATATTTGGAAGCCCATAGGGGGCTATGGTAAAAAAGGAAATATCTTCCGTTCAAAAGTGGAAAGAAGCTTTCTGAGAAACTGCTCTGTGTTCTGTTAATTCATCTCACAGAGTTACATCTTTCCCTTCAAGAAGCCTTTCGCTAAGGCTGTTCTTGTGCAATTGGCAAAGGGATATTTGGAAGCCCATAGAGGGCTATGGTGAAAAAGGAAATATCTTCCGTTGAAAACTGGAAAGAAGCTTTCTGAGAAACTGCTCTGTGTTCTCTTAATTCATCTCACAGAGTTACATCTTTCCCTTCAAGAAGCCTTTCGCTAAGGCTGTTCTTGTGGAATTGGCAAAGGGATATTCAGAAACCCATAGAGGGCTATGGTGAAAAAGGAAATATCTTCCGTTCAAAACTGGAAAGAAGCTTTCTGAGAAACTGCTCTGTGTTCCGTTAATTCATCTCACAGAGTTACATCTTTCCCTTCAAGAAGCCTTTCGCTAAGGCTGTTCTTGTGGAATTGGAAAAGGGATATTTGGAAGCCCATAGAGGGCTATGGTGAAAAAGGAAATGTCTTCCGTTCAAAACTGGAAAGAAGCTTTCTGAGAAACTGCTCTGTGTTCTGTTAATTCATCTCACAGAGTTACATCTTTCCCTTCAAGAAGCCTTTCGCTAAGGCTGTTCTTGTGGAATTGGCAAAGGGATATTTGGAAGCCCATAGATGGCTATGGTGAAAAAGGAAATATCTTCCGTTCAAAACTGGAAAGAAGCTTTCTGAGAAACTGCTCTGTGTTCTCTTAATTCATCTCACAGAGTTACATCTTTCCCTTCAAGAAGCCTTTCGCTAAGGCTGTTCTTGTGGAATTGGCAAAGGGATATTTGGAAGCCCATAGAGGGCTATGGTGAAAAAGAAAATATCTTCCGTTCAAAACTGGAAAGAAGCTTTCTGAGAAACTGCTCTGTGTTCTGTTAATTCATCTCACAGAGTTACATCTTTCCCTTCAAGAAACCTTTCGCTAAGGCTGTTCTTGTGGAATTGGCAAAGGAATATTTGGAAGCCCATAGAGTGCTATGGTGAAAAAGGAAATACCTTCCGTACAAAACTGGAAAGAAGCTTTCTGAGAAACTGCTCTGTGTTCTGTTAATTCATCTCACAGAGTTACATCTTTCCCTTCAAGAAGTCTTTCGCTAAGGCTGTTCTTGTAGAATTGGCAAAGGGATATTTGGAAGCCCATAGAGTGCTATGGTGAAAAAGGAAATATCTTCCGATCAAAACTGGAAAGAAGCTTTCTGAGAAACTGCTCTGTGTTGTCTGAAATCATCTGACAGAGTTACATCTTTCCCTTCAAGAAGTCGTTCGCTAAGGCTGTTCTTGTGGAATTGGCAAAGGATATTTGGAAGCCCATAGAGGGCTATGGTGAAAAAGGAAATATCTTCCGTTCAAAACTGGAAAGAAGCTTTCTGAGAAACTGCTCTGTGTTCTGTTAATTCATCTCACAGAGTTACATCTTTCCCTTCAAGAAGCCTTTCGCTAAGGCTGTTCTTGTGGAATTGGCAAAGGGATATTTGGAAGCCCATAGAGTGCTATGGTGAAAAAGGAAATATCTTCCGTTCAAAACTGGAAAGAAGCTTTCTGAGAAACTGCTCTGTGTTCTGTTAATTCATCTCACAGAGTTACATCTTTCCCTTCAAGAAGCCTTTCGCTAAGGCTGTTCTTGTGGAATTGGCAAAGGGATATTTGGAAGCCCATAGAGTGCTAGGGTGAAAAAGGAAATATCTTACGTTCAAAACTGGAAAGAAGCTTTCTGAGGAACTGCTCTGTGTTCTGTTAATTCATCTCACAGAGTTACATCTTTCCCTTCAAGAAGCCTTTCGCTAAGGCTGTTCTTGTGGAATTGGCAAAGGGATATTTGGAAGCCCATAGAGGGCTATGGTGAAAAAGGAAATATCTTCCGTTCAAAACTGGAAAGAAGCTTTCTGAGAAACTGCTCTGTGTTCTGTTAATTCATCTCACAGAGTTACATCTTTCCCTTCAAGAAGCCTTTCGCTAAGGCTGTTCTTGTGGAATTGGCAAAGGGATATTTGGAAGCCCATAGAGTGCTATGGTGAAAAAGGAAATATCTTCCGTTCAAAACTGGAAAGAAGCTTTCTGAGAAACTGCTCTGTGTTCTGTTAATTCATCTCACAGAGTTACATCTTTCCCTTCAAGAAGCCTTTCGCTAAGGCTGTTCTTGTGGAATTGGCAAAGGGATATTTGGAAGCCCATAGAGTGCTATGGTGAAAAAGGAAATAACTTCCGTTCAAAACTGGAAAGAAGCTTTCTGAGAAACTGCTCTGTGTTCTGTTAATTCATCTCACAGAGTTACATCTTTCCCTTCAAGAAGCCTTTCGCTAAGGCTGTTCTTGTGGAATTGGCAAAGGGATATTTGGAAGCCCATAGAGGGCTATGGTGAAAAAGGAAATATCTTCCGTTCAAAACTGGAAAGAAGCTTTCTGAGAAACTGCTCTGTGTTCTGTTAATTCATCTCACAGAGTTACATCTTTCCCTTCAAGAAGCCTTTCGCTAAGGCTGTTCTTGTGGAATTGGCAAAGGGATATTTGGAAGCCCATACAGGGCTATGGTGAAAAAGAAAATATCTTCCGTTCAAAACGGGAAAGAAGCTTTCTGAGAAACTGCTCTGTGTTCTGTTAATTCATCTCACAGAGTTACATCTTTCCCTTCAAGAAACCTTTCGTTAAGGCTGTTCTTGTGGAATTGGCAAAGGAATATTTGGAAGCCCATGGAGTGCTATGGTGAAAAAGGAAATACCTTCCGTTAAAAACTGGAAAGAAGCTTTCTGAGAAACTGCTCTGTGTTCTGTTAATTCATCTCACAGAGTTACATCTTTCCCTTCAAGAAGTCTTTCGCTAAGGCTGTTCTTGTGGAATTGGAAAAGGGATATTTGGAAGCCCATAGAGTGCTATGGTGAAAAAGGAAATATCTTCCGATCAAAACTGGAAAGAAGCTTTCTGAGAAACTGCTCTGTGTTCTGTTAATTCATCTCACAAAGTTACATCTTTCCCCTCAAGAAGCCTTTCGCTAAGGCTGTTCTTGTGGAATTGGCAAAGGGATATTTGGAAACCCATAGAGGGCTATGGTGAAAAAGGAAATATCTTCCGTTCAAAACTGGAAAGAAGCTTTCTGAGAAACTGCTCTGTGTTCTGTTAATTCATCTCACAGAGTTACATCTTTCCCTTCAAGAAGCCTTTCGCTAAGGCTGTTCTTGTGGAATTGGCAAAGGGATATTTGGAAGCCCATAGAGGGCTATGGTGAAAAAGGAAATATCTTCCGTTCAAAACTGGAGAGAGGATTTCTGAGAAACTGCTCTGTGTTCTGTTAATTTATCTCACAGAGTTACATCTTTCCCTTCAAGAAGCCTTTCGCAAAGGCTGTTCTTGTGGAATTGGCAAAGGGATATTTGGAAGCCCATAGAGGGCTATGGTGAAAAAGGAAATATCTTCCGTTCAAAACTGGAAAGAAGCTTTCTGAGAAACTGCTCTGTGTTCTGTTAATTCATCTCACAAAGTTACATTTTTCCCTTCAAGAAGCCTTTCGCTAAGGCTGTTCTTGTGGAATTGGCAAAGGGATATTTGGAAGCCCATAGGGGGCTATGGTAAAAAAGGAAATATCTTCCGTTCAAAAGTGGAAAGAAGCTTTCTGAGAAACTGCTCTGTGTTCTGTTAATTCATCTCACAGAGTTACATCTTTCCCTTCAAGAAGCCTTTCGCTAAGGCTGTTCTTGTGCAATTGGCAAAGGGATATTTGGAAGCCCATAGAGGGCTATGGTGAAAAAAGAAATATCTTCCGTTCAAAACTGGAAAGAAGCTTTCTGAGAAACTGCTCTGTGTTCTGTTAATTCATCTCACAGAGTTACATCTTTCCCTTCAAGAAGCCTTTCGCTAAGGCTGTTCTTGTGGAATTGGCAAAGGGATATTTGGAAGCCCATAGAGTGCTATGGTGAAAAAGGAAATATCTTCCGTTCAAAACTGGAAAGAAGCTTTCTGAGAAACTGCTCTGTGTTCTGTTAATTCATCTCACAGAGTTACATCTTTCCCTTCAAGAAGCCTTTCGCTAAGGCTGTTCTTGTGGAATTGGCAAAGGGATATTTGGAAGCCCATAGAGGGCTATGGTGAAAAAGAAAATATCTTCCGTTCAAAACTGGAAAGAAGCTTTCTGAGAAACTGCTCTGTGTTCTGTTAATTCATCTCACAGAGTTACATCTTTCCCTTCAAGAAACCTTTCGCTAAGGCTGTTCTTGTGGAATTGGCAAAGGAATATTTGGAAGCCCATAGAGTGCTATGGTGAAAAAGGAAATACCTTCCGTTCAAAACTGGAAAGAAGCTTTCTGAGAAACTGCTCTGTGTTCTGTTAATTCATCTCACAGAGTTACATCTTTCCCTTCAAGAAGTCTTTCGCTAAGGCTGTTCTTGTGGAATTGGCAAAGGGATATTTGGAAGCCCATAGAGTGCTATGGTGAAAAAGGAAATATCTTCCAATCAAAACTGGAAAGAAGCTTTCTGAGAAACTGCTCTGTGTTGTCTGAAATCATCTGACGGAGTTACATCTTTCCCTTCAAGAAGTCGTTCGCTAAGGCTGTTCTTGTGGAATAGGCAAAGGGATATTTGGAAGCCCATAGAGGGCTATGACGAAAAAGGAAATATCTTCAGTTCAAAACTGGAAAGAAGCTTTCTGAGAAACTGCTCTGTGTTCTGCTAATTCATCTCACAGAGTTACATCTTTCCCTTCAAGAAGCCTTTCGCTAAGGCTGTTCTTGTGGAATTGGCAAAGGGATACTTCGAAGCCCATAGAGGGCTATGGTGAAAAAGGAAATATCTTCCGTTCAAAACTGGAAAGAAGCTTTCTGAGAAACTGCTCTGTGTTCTGTTAATTCATCTCCCAGAGTTACATCTTTCCCTTCAAGAAGCCTTTCGCTAAGGCTGTTCTTGTGGAATTGGCAAAGGGATATTTGGAAACCCAAAGAGGGCTATGGTGAAAAAGGAAATATCTTCCGTTCAAAACTGGAAAGAAGCTTTCTGAGAAACTGCTCTGTGTTCTGTTAATTCATCTCACAGAGTTACATCTTTCCCTTCAAGAAGCCTTTCGCTAAGGCTGTTCTTGTGGAATTGGGAAAGGGATATTTGGAAGCCCACAGAGGGCTATGGTGAAAAAGGAAATATCTTCCGTTCAAAACTGGAAAGAAGCTTTCTGAGAAACTTCTCTATGTTCTGTTAATTCATCTCACAGAGTTACATCTTTCCCTTCAAGAAGCCTTTCGCTAAGGCTGTTCTTGTGGAATTGGCAAAGGGATATTTGGAAGCCCATAGAGGGCTATGGTGAAAAAGGAAATATCTTCCGTTCAAAACTGGATAGAAGCTTTCTGAGAAACTGCTCTGTGTTCTCTTAATTCATCTCTCAGAGTTACATCTTTCCCTTCAAGAAGCCTTTCGCTAAGGCTGTTGTTGTGGAATTGGCAAAGGGATATTTAGAAACCCATAGAGGGCTATGGTGAAAAAGGAAATATCTTCCGTTCAAAACTGGAAAGAAGCTTTCTGAGAAACTGCTCTGTGTTCCGTTAATTCATCTCACAGAGTTACATCTTTCCCTTCAAGAAGCCTTTCGCTAAGGCTGTTCTTGTGGAATTGGAAAAGGGATATTTGGAAGCCCATAGAGGGCTATGGTGAAAAAGGAAATGTCTTCCGTTCAAAACTGGAAAGAAGCTTTCTGAGAAACTGCTCTGTGTTCTGTTAATTCATCTCACAGAGTTACATCTTTCCCTTCAAGAAGCCTTTCGCTAAGGCTGTTCTTGTGGAATTGGCAAAGGGATATTTGGAAGCCCATAGAGGGCTATGGTGAAAAAGGAAATATCTTCCGTTCAAAACTGGAAAGAAGCTTTCTGAGAAACTGCTCTGTGTTCTGTTAATTCATCTCACAGAGTTACATCTTTCCCTTCAAGAAGCCTTTCGCTAAGGCTGTTCTTGTGGAATTGGCAAAGGGATATTTGGAAGCCCATAGAGGGCTATGGTGAAAAAGGGAATATCTTCCGTTGAAAACTGGAAAGAAGCTTTCTGAGAAACTGCTCTGTGTTCTGTTAATTCATCTCACAAAGTTACATCTTTCCCCTCAAGAAGCCTTTCGCTAAGGCTGTTCTTGTGGAATTGGCAAAGGGATATTTGGAAACCCATAGAGGGCTATGGTGAAAAAGGAAATATCTTCCGTTCAAAACTGGAAAGAAGCTTTCTGAGAAACTGCTCTGTGTTCTGTTAATTCATCTCACAGAGTTACATCTTTCCCTTCAAGAAACCTTTCGCTAAGGCTGTTCTTGTGGAATTGGCAAAGGAATATTTGGAAACCCATAGAGTGCTATGGTGAAAAAGGAAATACCTTCCGTTCAAAACTGGAAAGAAGCTTTCTGAGAAACTGCTCTGTGTTCTGTTAATTCATCTCACAGAGTTACATCTTTCCCTTCAAGAAGTCTTTCGCTAAGGCTGTTCTTGTGGAATTGGCAAAGGGATATTTGGAAGCCCATAGAGTGCTATGGTGAAAAAGGAAATATCTTCCGATCAAAACTGGAAGAAGCTTTCTGAGAAACTGCTCTGTGTTGTCTGAAATCATCTGACAGAGTTACATCTTTCCCTTCAAGAAGTCGTTCGCTAAGGCTGTTCTTGTGGAATAGGCAAAGGGATATTTGGAAGCCCATAGAGGGCTATGACGAAAAAGGAAATATCTTCCGTTCAAAACTGGAAAGAAGCTTTCTGAGAAACTGCTCTGTGTTCTGTTAATTCATCTCACAGAGTTACATCTTTCCCTTCAAGAAGCCTTTCGCTAAGGCTGTTCTTGTGGAATTGGCAAAGGGATATTTGGAAGCCCTTAGAGGGCTATGGTGAAAAAGGAAATATCTTCCGTTCAAAACTGGAAAGAAGCTTTCTGAGAAACTTCTCTATGTTCTGTTAATTCATCTCACAGAGTTACATCTTTCCCTTCAAGAAGCCTTTCGCTAAGGCTCTTCTTGTGGAATTGGCAAAGGGATATTTGGAAGCCCATAGAGGGCTATGGTGAAAAAGGAAATATCTTCCGTTCAAAACTGGATAGAAGCTTTCTGTGAAACTGCTCTGTGTTCTCTTAATTCATCTCACAGAGTTACATCTTACCCTTAAAGAAGCCTTTCGCTAAGGCTGTTCTTGTGGAATTGGCAAAGGGATATTTAGAAACCCATAGAGGGCTATGGTGAAAAAGGAAATATCTTCCGTTCAAAACTGGAAAGAAGCTTTCTGAGAAACTGCTCTGTGTTCCGTTAATTCATCTCACAGAGTTACATCTTTCCCTTCAAGAAGCCTTTCGCTAGGGCTGTTCTTGTGGAATTGGCAAAGGGATATTTGGAAGCCCATAGAGGGCTATGGTGAAAAAGGAAATGTCTTCCGTTCAAAACTGGAAAGAAGCTTTCTGAGAAACTGCTCTGTGTTATGTTAATTCATCTCACAGAGTTACATCTTTCCCTTCAAGAAGCCTTTCGCTAAGGCTGTTCTTGTGGAATTGGCAAAGGGATATTTGGAAGCCCATAGAGGGCTATGGTGAAAAAGGAAATATCTTCCGTTCAAAACTGGAAAGAAGCTTTCTGAGAAACTGCTCTGTGTTCTGTTAATTCATCTCACAGAGTTACATCTTTCCCTTCAAGAACCCTTTCGCTAAGGCTGTTCTTGTGGAATTGGCAAAGGGATATTTGGAAGCCCATAGAGGGCTATGGTGAAAAAGGGAATATCTTCCGTTGAAAACTGGAAAGAAGCTTTCTGAGAAACTGCTCTGTGTTCTGTTAATTCATCTCACAAAGTTACATCTTTCCCCTCAAGAAGCCTTTCGCTAAGGCTGTTCTTGTGGAATTGGCAAAGGGATATTTGGAAACCCATAGAGGGCTATGGTGAAAAAGGAAATATGTTCCGTTCAAAACTGGAAAGAAGCTTTCTAAGAAACTGCTCTGTGTTCTGTTAATTCATCTCACAGAGTTACATCTTTCCCTTCTAGAAGCCTTTCGCTAAGGCTGTTCTTGTGGAATTGGCAAAGGGATATTTGGAAGCCCATAGAGGGCTATGGTGAAAAAGGAAATATCTTCCGTTCAAAACTTGAAAGACGCTTTCTGAGAAACTTCTCTATGTTCTGTTAATTCATCTCACAGAGTTACATCTTTCCCTTCAAGAAGCCTTTCGCTAAGGCTGTTCTTGTGGAATTGGCAAAGGGATATTTGGAAGCCTATAGAGGGCTATGGTGAAAAAGGAAATATCTTCCGTTCAAAACTGGAAAGAAGCTTTCTGAGAAACTGCTCTGTGTTCTCTTAATTCATCTCACAGAGTTACATCTTTCCCTTCAAGAAGCCTTTCGCTAAGGCTGTTCTTGTGGAACTGGCAAAGGGATATTTAGAAACCCATAGAGGGCTATGGTGAAAAAGGAAATATCTTCCGTTCAAAACTGGAAAGAAGCTCTCTGAGAAACTGCTCTGTGTTCCGTTAATTCATCTCACAGAGTTACATCTTTCCCTTCAAGAAGCCTTTCGCTAAGGCTGTTCTTGTGGAATTGGAAAAGGGATATTTGGAAGCCCATAGAGGGCTATGGTGAAAAAGGAAATGTCTTCCGTTCAAAACTGGAAAGAAGCTTTCTGAGAAACTGCTCTGTGTTCTGTTAATTCATCTCACAGAGTTACATCTTTCCCTTCAAGAAGCCTTTCGCTAAGGCTGTTCTTGTGGAATTGGCAAAGGGATATTTGGAAGCCCATAGAGGGCTATGGTGAAAAAGGGAATATCTTCCGTTCAAAACTGGAAAGAAGCTTTCTGAGAAACTGCTCTGTGTTCTGTTAATTCATCTCACAGAGTTACATCTTTCCCTTCAAGAAGCCTTTCGCTAAGGCTGTTCTTGTGGAATTGGCAAAGGGATATTTGGAAGCCCATAGAGGGCTGTGGTGAAAAAGGGAATATCTTCCGTTGAAAACTGGAAAGAAGCTTTCTGAGAAACTGCTCTGTGTTCTGTTAATTCATCTCACAAAGTTACATCTTTCCCCTCAAGAAGCCTTTCGCTAAGGCTGTTCTTGTGGAATTGGCAAAGGGATATTTGGAAACCCATAGAGGGCTATGGTGAAAAAGGAAATATCTTCCGTTCAAAACTGGAAAGAAGCTTTCTAAGAAACTGCTCTGTGTTCTGTTAATTCATCTCACAGAGTTATATCTTTCCCTTCTAGAAGCCTTTCGCTAAGGCTGTTCTTGTGGAATTGGCAAAGGGATATTTGGAAGCCCATAGAGGGCTATGGTGAAAAAGGAAATATCTTCCGTTCAAAACTGGAAAGAAGCTTTCTGAGAAACTTCTCTATGTTCTGTTAATTCATCTCACAGAGTTACATCTTTCCCTTCAAGAAGCCTTTCGCTAAGGCTGTTCTTGTGGAACTGGCAAAGGGATATTTAGAAACCCATAGAGGGCTATGGTGAAAAAGTAAATATCTTCCGTTCAAAACTGGAAAGAAGCTTTCTGAGAAACTGCTCTGTGTTCTGTTAATTCATCTCACAGAGTTACATCTTTCCCTTCAAGAAGCCTTTCGCTAAGGCTGTTCTTGTGGAATTGGAAAAGGGATATTTGGAAGCCCATAGAGGGCTATGGTGAAAAAGGAAATATCTTCCGTTCAAAACTGGAGAGAAGCTTTCTGAGAAACTGCTCTGTGTTCTGTTAATTCATCTCACAGAGTTACATCTTTCCCTTCAAGAAGCCTTTCGCTAAGGCTGTTCTTGTGGAATTGGCAAAGGGATATTTGGAAGCCCATAGAATGCTATGGTGAAAAAGGAAATATCTTCCGTTGAAAACTGGAAAGAAGCTTCTGAGAAACTGCTCTGTGTTCTGTTAATTCATCTCACAGAGTTACATCTTTCCCTTCAAGAAGCCTTTCACTAAGGCTGTTCTTGTGGAATTGGCAAAGGGATATTTGGAAGCCCATCGAGGGCTATGGTGAAAAAGGAAATACCTTCCGTTTAAAACTGGAAAGAAGCTTTCTGAGAAACTGCTCTGTGTTCTGTTAATTCATCTCACAGAGTTACATCTTTCCCTTCAAGAAGCCTTTCGCTAAGGCTGTTCCTGTGGAATTGGCAAAGGGATATTTGGAAGCCCATAGAGTGCTATGGTGAAAAAGGAAATATCTTCCGA
The DNA here is from genome assembly GCF_047675955.1 of Chlorocebus sabaeus. Taxonomy (NCBI): domain Eukaryota; kingdom Metazoa; phylum Chordata; class Mammalia; order Primates; family Cercopithecidae; genus Chlorocebus; species Chlorocebus sabaeus. The sequence continues at coordinate 628,783 of NW_027327981.1, forward strand.
TCAAAACTAGAAAGAAGCTTTCTGAGAAACTGCTCTGTGTTGTCTGAAATCATCTGACAGAGTTACATCTTTCCCTTCAAGAAATCGTTCGCTAAGCTGTTCTTGTGGAATAGGCAAAGGGATATTTGGAAGCCCATAGAGGGCTATGACGAAAAAGGAAATATCTTCAGTTCAAAACTGGAAAGAAGCTTTCTGAGAAACTGCTCTGTGTTCTGTTAATTCATCTCACAGAGTTACATCTTTCCCTTCAAGAAGCCTTTCGCTAAGGATGTTCTTGTGGAATTGGCAAAGGGATATTTGGAAGCCCTTAGAGGGCTATGGTGAAAAAGGAAATATCTTCCGTTCAAAACTGGAAAGAAGCTTTCTGAGAAACTGCTCTGTGTTCTGTTAATTCATCTCACAGAGTTACATCTTTCCCTTCAAGAAGCCTTTCGCTAAGGCTGTTCTTGTGGAATTGGCAAAGGGATATTTGGAAGCCCATAGAGTGCTATGGTGAAAAAGGAAATATCTTCCGTTCAAAACTGGAAAGAAGCTTTCTGAGAAACTGCTCTGTGTTCTGTTAATTCATCTCACAGAGTTACATCTTTCCCTTCAAGAAGCCTTTCGCTAAGGCTGTTCTTGTGGAATTGGCAAAGGGATATTTGGAAGCCCATAGAGGGCTATGGTGAAAAAGGAAATATCTTCCATTCAAAACTGGAAAGAAGCTTTCTGAGAAACTGCTCTGTGTTCTGTTAATTCATCTCACAGAGTTACATCTTTCCCTTCAAGAAGCCTTTCGCTAAGGCTGTTCTTGTGGAACTGGCAAAGGGATATTTGGAAGCCCATAGAGTGCTATGGTTAAAAAGGAAATATCTTCCGTTCAAAACTGGAAAGAAGCTTTCTGAGAAACTGCTCTGTGTTCTGTTAATTCATCTCACAGAGTTACATCTTTCCCTTCAAGAAGCCTTTCTCTAAGGCTGTTCTTGTGGAATTGGCAAAGGGATATTTGGAAGCCCATAGAGTGCTATGGTGAAAAACGAAATAACTTCCGTTCAAAACTGGAAAGAAGCTTTCTGAGAAACTGCTCTGTGTTCTGTTAATTCATCTCACAGAGTTACATCTTTCCCTTCAAGAAATCGTTCGCTAAGGCTGTTCTTGTGGAATAGGCAAAGGGATATTTGGAAGCCCATAGAGGGCTATGACGAAAAAGGAAATATCTTCAGTTCAAAACTGGAAAGAAGCTTTCTGAGAAACTGCTCTGTGTTCTGTTAATTCATCTCACAGAGTTACATCTTTCCCTTCAAGAAGCCTTTCGCTAAGGCTGTTCTTGTGGAATTGGCAAAGGGATACTTCGAAGTCCATAGAGGGCTATGGTGAAAAAGGAAATATCTTCCGTTCAAAACTGGAAAGAAGCTTTCTGAGAAACTGCTCTGTGTTCTGTTAATTCATCTCACCGAGTTACATCTTTCCCTTCAAGAAGCCTTTCGCTAAGGATGTTCTTGTGTAATTGGCAAAGTTATATTTGGAAGCCCATAGAGGGCTAAGGTGAAAAAGGAAATATCTTCCGTTCAAAACTGGAAAGTAGCTTTCTGAGAAACTGCTCTGTGTTCTGTTAATTCTTCTCACAGAGTTACATCTTTCCCTTCAAGAAGCCTTTCGCTAAGGCTGTTCATGTGGAATTGGCAAAGGGATATTTTTAAGCCCTTAGAGGGCTATGGTGAAAAAGGAAATATCTTCCGTTCAAAACTGGAAAGAAGCTTTCTGAGAAACTGCTCTGTGTTCTGTTAATTCATCTCACAGAGTTACATCTTTCCCTTCAAGAAGCCTTTCTCTAAGGCTGTTTTTGTGGAATTGGCAAAGGGATATTTGGAAGCCCATAGAGTGCTATGGTGAAAAACGAAATAACTTCCGTTCAAAACTGGAAAGAAGCTTTCTGAGAAACTGCTCTGTGTTCTGTTAATTCATCTCACAGAGTTACATCTTTCCCTTCAAGAAGCCTTTCGCTAAGGCTGTTCTTGTGGAATTGGCAAAGGGATATTTGGAAGCCCATAGAGGGCTATGGTGAAAAAGGAAATATCTTCCGTTCAAAACTGGAAAGAAGCTTTCTGAGAAACTTCTCTATGTTCTGTTATTTCATCTCACAGAGTTACATCTTTCCCTTCAAGAATCCTTTCGCTAAGGCTGTTCTTCTGGAATTGGCAAAGGGATATTTGGAAGCCCATAGAGGGCTATGGTGAAAAAGGAAATATCTTCCGTTCAAAACTGGATAGAAGCTTTCTGAGAAACAGCTCTGTGTTCTCTTAATTCATCTCACAGAGTTACATCTTTCCTTCAAGAAGCCTTTCGCTAAGGCTGTTCTTGTGGAATTGGCAAAGGGATATTTAGAAACCCATAGAGGGCTATGGTGAAAAAGGAAATATCTTCCGTTCAAAACTGGAAAGAAGCTTTCTGAGAAACTGCTCTGTGTTCCGTTAATTCATCTCACAGAGTTACATCTTTCCCTTCAAGAAGCCTTTCGCTAAGGCTGTTCTTGTGGAATTGGAAAAGGGATATTTGGAAGCCCATAGAGGGCTATGGTGAAAAAGGAAATGTCTTCCGTTCAAAACTGGAAAGAAGCTTTCTGAGAAACTGCTCTGTGTTATGTTAATTCATCTCACAGAGTTACATCTTTCCCTTCAAGAAGCCTTTCGCTAAGGCTGTTCTTGTGGAATTGGCAAAGGGATATTTGGAAGCCCATAGAGGGCTATGGTTAAAAAGGAAATATCTTCCGTTCAAAACTGGAAAGAAGCTTTCTGAGAAACTGCTCTGTGCTCTGTTAATTCATCTCACAGAGTTACATCTTTCCCTTCAAGAAGCCTTTCGCTAAGGCTGTTCTTGTGGAATTGGCAAAGGGATATTTGGAAGCCCATAGAGGGCTATGGTGAAAAAGGGAATATCTTCCGTTGAAAACTGGAAAGAAGCTTTCTGAGAAACTGCTCTGTGTTCTGTTAATTCATCTCACAAAGTTACATCTTTCCCCTCAAGAAGCCTTTCGCTAAGGCTGTTCTTGTGGAATTGGCAAAGGGATATTTGGAAACCCATAGAGGGCTATGGTGAAAAAGGAAATATCTTCCGTTCAAAACTGGAAAGAAGCTTTCTAAGAAACTGCTCTGTGTTCTGTTAATTCATCTCACAGAGTTACATCTTTCCCTTCTACAAGCCTTTCGCTAAGGCTGTTCTTGTGGAATTGGCAAAGGGATATTTGGAAGCCCATAGAGGGCTATGGTGAAAAAGGAAATATCTTCCGTTCAAAACTGGAAAGAAGCTTTCTGAGAAACTTCTCTATGTTCTGTTAATTCATCTCACAGAGTTACATCTTTCCCTTCAAGAAGCCTTTCGCTAAGGCTTTTCTTGTGGAATTGGCAAAGGGATATTTGGAAGCCTATAGAGGGCTATGGTGAAAAAGGAAATATCTTTCGTTCAAAACTGGAAAGAAGCTTTCTGAGAAACTGCTCTGTGTTCTCTTAATTCATCTCACAGAGTTACATCTTTCCCTTCAAGAAGCCTTTCGCTAAGGCTGTTCTTGTGGAACTGGCAAAGGGATATTTAGAAACCCATAGAGGGCTATGGTGAAAAAGGAAATATCTTCCGTTCAAAACTGGAAAGAAGCTTTCTGAGAAACTGCTCTGCGTTCCGTTAATTCATCTCACAGAGTTACATCTTTCCCTTCAAGAAGCCTTTCGCTAAGGCTGTTCTTGTGGAATTGGAAAAGGGATATTTGGAAGCCCATAGAGGGCTATGGTGAAAAAGGAAATGTCTTCCGTTCAAAACTGGAAAGAAGCTTTCTGAGAAACTGCTCTGTGTTCTGTTAATTCATCTCACAGAGTTACATCTTTCCCTTCAAGAAGCCTTTCGCTAAGGCTGTTCTTGTGTAATTGGCAAAGGGATATTTGGAAGCCCATAGAGGGCTATGGTGAAAAAGGGAATATCTTCCGTTGAAAACTGGAAAGAAGCTTTCTGAGAAACTGCTCTGTGTTCTGTTAATTCATCTCACAATGTTGCATCTTTCCCCTCAAGAAGCCTTTCGCTAAGGCTGTTCTTGTGGAATTGGCAAAGGGATATTTGGAAACCCATAGAGGGCTATGGTGAAAAAGGAAATATCTTCCGTTCAAAACTGGAAAGAAGCTTTCTGAGAAACTGCTCTGTGTTCTGTTAATTCATCTCACAGAGTTACATCTTTCCCTTCTAGAAGCCTTTCGCTAAGGCTGTTCCTGTGGAATTGGCAAAGGGATATTTGGAAGCCCATGGAGGGCTATGGTGAAAAAGGAAATATCTTCCGTTCAAAACTGTAAAGAAGCTTTCTGAGAAACTGCTCTATGTTCTGTTAATTCATCTCACAGAGTTACATCTTTCCCTTCAAGAAGCCTTTCGCTAAGGCTGTTCTTGTGGAATTGGCAAAGGGATATTTGGAAGCCTATAGAGGGCTATGGTGAAAAAGGAAATATCTTCCGTTCAAAACTGGAAAGAAGCTTTCTGAGAAACTGCTCTGTGTTCTGTTAATTCATCTCACAGAGTTACATCTTTCCCTTCAAGAAGCCTTTCGCTAAGGCTGTTCTTGTGGAATTGGCAAAGGGATATTTAGAAACCCATAGAGGGCTACGGTGAAAAAGGAAATATCTTCCGTTCAAAACTGGAAAGAAGCTTTCTGAGAAACTGCTCTGTGTTCCGTTAATTCATCTCACAGAGTTACATCTTTCCCTTCAAGAAGCCTTTCGCTAAGTCTGTTCTTGTGGAATTGGAAAAGGGATATTTGGAAGCCCATAGAGGGCTATGGTGAAAAAGGAAATGTCTTCCGTTCAAAACTGGAAAGAAGCTTTCTGAGAAACTGCTCTGTGTTCTGTTAATTCATCTCACAGAGTTACATCTTTCCCTTCAAGAAGCCTTTCGCTAAGGCTGTTCTTGTGGAATTGGCAAAGGGATATTTGGAAGCCCATAGATGGCTATGGTGAAAAAGGAAATATCTTCCGTTCAAAACTGGAAAGAAGCTTTCTGAGAAACTGCTCTGTGTTCTCTTAATTCATCTCACAGAGTTACACCTTTCCCTTCAAGAAGCCTTTCGCTAAGGCTGTTCTTGTGGTATTGGCAAAGGGATATTTGGAAGCCCATGGAGGGCTATGGTGAAAAAGGGAATATCTTCCGTTGAAAACTGGAAAGAAGCTTTCTGAGAAACTGCTCTGTGTTCTGTTAATTCATCTCACAAAGTTACATCTTTCCCCTCAAGAAGCCTTTCGCTAAGGCTGTTCTTGTGGAATTGGCAAAGGGATATTTGGAAACCCATAGAGGGCTATGGTGAAAAAGGAAATATCTTCCGTTCAAAACTGGAAAGAAGCTTTCTAAGAAACTGCTCTGTGTTCTGTTAATTCATCTCACAGAGTTACATCTTTCCCTTCTAGAAGCCTTTCGCTAAGGCTGTTCTTGTGGAATTGGCAAAGGGATATTTGGAAGCCCATAGAGGGCTATGGTGAAAAAGGAAATATCTTCCGTTCAAAACTGGAAAGAAGCTTTCTGAGAAACTTCTCTATGTTCTGTTAATTCATCTCACAGAGTTACATCTTTCCCTTCAAGAAGCCTTTCGCTAAGGCTGTTCTTGTGGAATTGGCAAAGGGATATTTGGAAGCCTATAGAGGGCTATGGTGAAAAAGGAAATATCTTCCGTTCAAAACTGGAAAGAAGCTTTCTGAGAAACTGCTCTGTGTTCTCTTAATTCATCTCACAGAGTTACATCTTTCCCTTCAAGAAGCCTTTCGCTAAGGCTGTTCTTGTGGAACTGGCAAAGGGATATTTAGAAACCCATAGAGGGCTATGGTGAAAAAGGAAATATCTTCCGTTCAAAACTGGAAAGAAGCTTTCTGAGAAACTGCTCTGTGTTCCGTTAATTCATCTCACAGAGTTACATCTTTCCCTTCAAGAAGCCTTTCGCTAAGGCTGTTCTTGTGGAATTGGCAAAGGGATATTTGGAAGCCCATAGAGGGCTATGGTGAAAAAGGAAATGTCTTCCGTTCAAAACTGGAAAGAAGCTTTCTGAGAAACTGCTCTGTGTTCTGTTAATTCATCTCACAGAGTTACTTCTTTCCCTTCAAGAAGCCTATCGCTAAGGCTGTTCTTGTGGAATTGGCAAAGGGATATTTGGAAGCCCATAGAGGGCTATGGTGAAAAAGGGAATATCTTCCGTTGAAAACTGGAAAGAAGCTTTCTGAGAAACTGCTCTGTGTTCTGTTAATTCATCTCACAATGTTACATCTTTCCCCTCAAGAAGCCTTTCGCTAAGGCTGTTCTTGTGGAATTGGCAAAGGGATATTTGGAAACCCATAGAGGGCTATGGTGAAAAAGGAAATATCTTCCGTTCAAAACTGGAAAGAAGCTTTCTGAGAAACTGCTCTGTGTTCTGTTAATTCATCTCACAGAGTTACATCTTTCCCTTCTAGAAGCCTTTCGCTAAGGCTGTTCCTGTGGAATTGGCAAAGGGATATTTGGAAGCCCATGGAGGGCTATGGTGAAAAAGGAAATATCTTCCGTTCAAAACTGTAAAGAAGCTTTCTGAGAAACTGCTCTATGTTCTGTTAATTCATCTCACAGAGTTACATCTTTCCCTTCAAGAAGCCTTTCGCTAAGGCTGTTCTTGTGGAATTGGCAAAGGGATATTTGGAAGCCTATAGAGGGCTATGGTGAAAAAGGAAATATCTTCCGTTCAAAACTGGAAAGAAGCTTTCTGAGAAACTGCTCTGTGTTCTGTTAATTCATCTCACAGAGTTACATCTTTCCCTTCAAGAAGCCTTTCGCTAAGGCTGTTCTTGTGGAATTGGCAAAGGGATATTTAGAAACCCATAGAGGGCTACGGTGAAAAAGGAAATATCTTCCGTTCAAAACTGGAAAGAAGCTTTCTGAGAAACTGCTCTGTGTTCCGTTAATTCATCTCACAGAGTTACATCTTTCCCTTCAAGGAGCCTTTCGCTAAGTCTGTTCTTGTGGAATTGGAAAAGGGATATTTGGAAGCCCATAGAGGGCTATGGTGAAAAAGGAAATGTCTTCCGTTCAAAACTGGAAAGAAACTTTCTGAGAAACTGCTCTGTGTTCTGTTAATTCATCTCACATAGTTACATCTTTCCCTTCAAGAAGCCTTTCGCTAAGGCTGTTCTTGTGGAATTGGCAAAGGGATATTTGGAAGCCCATAGAGTGCTAGGGTGAAAAAGGAAATATCTTCCGTTCAAAACTGGAAAGAAGCTTTCTGAGGAACTGCTCTGTGTTCTGTTAATTCATCTCACAGAGCTACATCTTTCCCTTCAAGAAGCCTTTCGCTAAGGCTGTTCTTGTGGAATTGGCAAAGGGATATTTGGAAGCCCATAGAGGGCTATGGTGAAAAAGGAAATATCTTCCGTTCAAAACTGGAAAGAAGCTTTCTGAGAAACTGCTCTGTGTTCTGTTAATTCATCTCACAGAGTTACATCTTTCCCTTCAAGAAGCCTTTCGCTAAGGCTGTTCTTGTGGAATTGGCAAAGGGATATTTGGAAGCCCATAGAGTGCTATGGTGAAAAAGGAAATATCTTCCGTTCAAAACTGGAAAGAAGCTTTCTGCGAAACTGCTCTGTGTTCTGTTAATTCATCTCACAGAGTTACATCTTTCCCTTCAAGAAGCCTTTCTCTAAGGCTGTTCTTGTGGAATTGGCAAAGGGATATTTGGAAGCCCATAGAGTGCTATGGTGAAAAACGAAATAACTTCCGTTCAAAACTGGAAAGAAGCTTTCTGAGAAACTGCTCTGTATCCTGTTAATTCATCTCACAGAGTTACATCTTTCCCTTCAAGAAGCCTTTTGCTAAGCTGTTCTTGTGGAATTGGCAAAGGGATATTTGGAAGCCCATAGAGGGCTATGGTGAAAAAGGAAATATCTTCCGTTCAAAACTGGAAAGAAGCTTTCTGAGAAACTTCTCTATGTTCTGTTATTTCATCTCACAGAGTTACATCTTTCCCTTCAAGAAGCCTTTCGCTAAGGCTGTTCTTGTGGAATTGGCAAAGGGATATTTGGAAGCCCATAGAGGGCTATGGTGAAAAAGGAAATATCTTCCGTTCAAAACTGGATAGAAGCTTTCTGAGAAACTGCTCTGTGTTCTCTTAATTCATCTCACAGAGTTACATCTTTCCCTTCAAGAAGCCTTTCGCTAAGGCTGTTCTTGTGGAATTGGCAAAGGGATATTTGGAAGCCCATAGAGGGCTATGGTGAAAAAGGGAATATCTTCCGTTGGAAACTGGAAAGAAGCTTTCTGAGAAACTGCTCTGTGTTCTGTTAATTCATCTCACAAAGTTACATCTTTCCCCTCAAGAAGCCTTTCGCTAAGGCTGTTCTTGTGGAATTGGCAAAGGGATATTTGGAAACCCATAGAGGGCTATGGTGAAAAAGGAAATATCTTCCGTTCAAAACTGGAAAGAAGCTTTCTAAGAAACTGCTCTGTGTTCTGTTAATTCATCTCACAGAGTTACATCTTTCCCTTCCAAAAGCCTTTCGCTAAGGCTGTTCTTGTGGAATTGGCAAAGGGATATTTGGAAGCCCATAGAGGGCTATGGTGAAAAAGGAAATATCTTCCGTTCCAAACTGGAAAGAAGCTTTCTGAGAAACTTCTCTATGTTCTGTTAATTCATCTCACAGAGTTACATCTTTCCCTTCAAGAAGCCTTTCGCTAAGGCTGTTCTTGTGGAATTGGCAAAGGGATATTTGGAAGCCTATAGAGGGCTATGGTGAAAAAGGAAATATCTTCCGTTCAAAACTGGAAAGAAGCTTTCTGAGAAACTGCTCTGTGTTCTGTTAATTCATCTCACAGAGTTACATCTTTCCCTTCAAGAAGCCTTTCGCTAAGGCTGTTCTTGTGGAACTGGCAAAGGGATATTTAGAAACCCATAGAGGGCTATGGTGAAAAAGGAAATATCTTCCGTTCAAAACTGGAAAGAAGCTTTCTGAGAAACTGCTCTGTGTTCCGGTAATTCATCTCACAGAGTTACATCTTTCCCTTCAAGAAGCCTTTCGCTAAGGCTGTTCTTGTGGAATTGGAAAAGGGATATTTGGAAGCCCTTAGAGGGCTATGGTGAAAAAGGAAATGTCTTCCGTTCAAAACTGGAAAGAAGCTTTCTGAGAAACTGCTCTGTGTTCTGTTAATTCATCTCACAGAGTTACATCTTTCCCTTCAAGAAGCCTTTCGCTAAGGCTGTTCCTGTGGAATTGGCAAAGGGATATTTGGAAACCCATAGAGGGCTATGGTGAAGAAGGAAATATCTTCCGTTCAAAACTGGAAAGAAGCTTTCTGAGAAACTGCTCTGTGTTCTGTGAATTCATCTCACAGAGTTACATCTTTCCCTTCAAGAAGCCTTTCGCTAAGGCTGTTCTTGTGGAATTGGCAAAGGGATATTTGGAAGCCCATAGAGGGCTATGGTGAAAAAGGAAATATCTTCCGTTCAAAACTGGAAAGAAGCTTTCTGAAAAACTTCTCTATGTTCTGTTAATTCATCTCACAGAGTTACATCTTTCCCTTCAAGAAGCCTTTCGCTAAGGCTGTTCTTGTGGAATTTGCAAAGGGATATTTGGAAGCCCATAGAGGGCTATGGTGAAAAAGGAAATATCTTCCGTTCAAAACTGGATAGAAGCTTTCTGAGAAACTGCTCTGTGTTCTCTTAATTCATCTCACAGAGTTACATCTTTCCCTTCAAGAAGCCTTTCGCTAAGGCTGTTCTTGTGGAATTGGCAAAGGGATATTTAGAAACCCATAGAGGGCTATGGTGAAAAAGGAAATATCTTCCGTTCAAAACTGGAAAGAAGCTTTCTGAGAAACTGCTCTGTGTTCCGTTAATTCATCTCACAGAGTTACATCTTACCCTTCAAGAAGCCTTTCGCTAAGGCTGTTCTTGTGGAATTGGAAAAGGGATATTTGGAAGCCCATAGAGGGCTATGGTGAAAAAGGAAATATCTTCCGTTCAAAACTGGAAAGAAGCTTTCTGAGAAACTTCTCTATGTTCTGTTAATTCATCTCACAGAGTTACATCTTTCCCTTCAAGAAGCCTTTCGCTAAGGCTGTTCTTGTGGAATTGGCAAAGGGATATTTGGAAGCCTATAGAGGGCTATGGTGAAAAAGGAAATATCTTCCGTTCAAAACTGGAAAGAAGCTTTCTGAGAAACTGCTCTGTGTTCTGTTAATTCATCTCACAGAGTTACATCTTTCCCTTCAAGAAGCCTTTCGCTAAGGCTGTTCTTGTGGAACTGGCAAAGGGATATTTAGAAACCCATAGAGGGCTATGGTGAAAAAGGAAATATCTTCCGTTCAAAACTGGAAAGAAGCTTTCTGAGAAACTGCTCTGTGTTCCGGTAATTCATCTCACAGAGTTACATCTTTCCCTTCAAGAAGCCTTTCGCTAAGGCTGTTCTTGTGGAATTGGAAAAGGGATATTTGGAAGCCCATAGAGGGCTATGGTGAAAAAGGAAATGTCTTCCGTTCAAAACTGGAAAGAAGCTTTCTGAGAAACTGCTCTGTGTTCTGTTAATTCATCTCACAGAGTTACATCTTTCCCTTCAAGAAGCCTTTCGCTAAGGCTGTTCCTGTGGAATTGGCAAAGGGATATTTGGAAACCCATAGAGGGCTATGGTGAAGAAGGAAATATCTTCCGTTCAAAACTGGAAAGAAGCTTTCTGAGAAACTGCTCTGTGTTCTGTGAATTCATCTCACAGAGTTACATCTTTCCCTTCAAGAAGCCTTTCGCTAAGGCTGTTCTTGTGGAATTGGCAAAGGGATATTTGGAAGCCCATAGAGGGCTATGGTGAAAAAGGAAATATCTTCCGTTCAAAACTGGAAAGAAGCTTTCTGAGAAACTTCTCTATGTTCTGTTAATTCATCTCACAGAGTTACATCTTTCCCTTCAAGAAGCCTTTCGCTAAGGCTGTTCTTGTGGAATTTGCAAAGGGATATTTGGAAGCCCATAGAGGGCTATGGTGAAAAAGGAAATATCTTCCGTTCAAAACTGGATAGAAGCTTTCTGAGAAACTGCTCTGTGTTCTCTTAATTCATCTCACAGAGTTACATCTTTCCCTTCAAGAAGCCTTTCGCTAAGGCTGTTCTTGTGGAATTGGCAAAGGGATATTTAGAAACCCATAGAGGGCTATGGTGAAAAAGGAAATATCTTCCGTTCAAAACTGGAAAGAAGCTTTCTGAGAAACTGCTCTGTGTTCCGTTAATTCATCTCACAGAGTTACATCTTACCCTTCAAGAAGCCTTTCGCTAAGGCTGTTCTTGTGGAATTGGAAAAGGGATATTTGGAAGCCCATAGAGGGCTATGGTGAAAAAGGAAATGTCTTCCGTTCAAAACTGGAAAGAAGCTTTCTGAGAAACTGCTGTGTGTTCTGTTAATTCATCTCACAGAGTTACATCTTTCCCTTCAAGAAGCTTTTCGCTAAGGCTGTTCTTGTGGAATTGGCAAAGGGATATTTGGAAGCCCTTAGAGGGCTATGGTGAAAAAGGGAATATCTTCCGTTGAAAACTGGAAAGAAGCTTTCTGAGAAACTGCTCTGTGTTCTGTTAATTCATCTCACAAAGTTACTTCTTTCCCCTCAAGAAGCCTTTCGCTAAGGCTGTTCTTGTGGAATTGGCAAAGAATATTTGGAAACCCATAGAGGGCTATGGTGAAAAAGGAAATATCTTCCGTTCAAAACTGCAAAGAAGCTTTCTAAGAAACTGCTCTGTGTTCTGTTAATTCATCTCACAGAGTTACATCTTTCCCTTCTAGAAGCCTTTCGCTAAGGCTGTTCTTGTGGAATTGGCAAAGGGATATTTGGAAGCCCATAGAGGGCTATGGTGAAAAAGGAAATATCTTCCGTTCAAAACTGGAAAGAAGCTTTCTGAGAAACTTCTCTATGTTCTGTTAATTCATCTCACAGAGTTACATCTTTCCCTTCAAGAAGCCTTTCGCTAAGGCTGTTCTTGTGGAATTGGCAAAGGGATATTTGGAAGCCTATAGAGGGCTATGGTGAAAAAGGAAATATCTTCCGTTCAAAACTGGAAAGAAGCTTTCTGAGAAACTGCTCTGTGTTCTGTTAATTCATCTCACAGAGTTACATCTTTCCCTTCTAGAAGCCTTTCGCTAAGGCTGTTCCTGTGGATTTGGCAAAGGGATATTTGGAAGCCCATGGAGGGCTATGGTGAAAAAGGAAATATCTTCCGTTCAAAACTGTAAAGAAGCTTTCTGAGAAACTGCTCTATGTTCTGTTAATTCATCTCACAGAGTTACATCTTTCCCTTCAAGAAGCCTTTCCCTAAGGCTGTTCTTGTGGAATTGGCAAAGGGATATTTGGGAGCCTATAGAGGGCTATGGTGAAAAAGGAAATATCTTCCGTTCAAAACTGGAAAGAAGCTTTCTGAGAAACTGCTCTGTGTTCTGTTAATTCATCTCACAGAGTTACATCTTTCCCTTCAAGAAGCCTTTCGCTAAGGCTGTTCTTGTGGAATTGGCAAAGGGATATTTAGAAACCCATAGAGGGCTACGGTGAAAAAGGAAATATCTTCCGTTCAAAACTGGAAAGAAGCTTTCTGAGAAACTGCTCTGTGTTCCGTTAATTCATCTCACAGAGTTACATCTTTCCCTTCAAGGAGCCTTTCGCTAAGTCTGTTCTTGTGGAATTGGAAAAGGGATATTTGGAAGCCCATAGAGGGCTATGGTGAAAAAGGAAATGTCTTCCGTTCAAAACTGGAAAGAAACTTTCTGAGAAACTGCTCTGTGTTCTGTTAATTCATCTCACAGAGTTACATCTTTCCCTTCAAGAAGCCTTTCGCTAAGGCTGTTCTTGTGGAATTGGCAAAGGGATATTTGGAAGCCCATAGAGGGCTATGGTGAAAAAGGAAATGTCTTCCGTTCAAAACTGGAAAGAAGCTTTCTGAGAAACTGCTCTGTGTTATGTTAATTCATCTCACAGAGTTACATCTTTCCCTTCAAGAAGCCTTTCGCTAAGGCTGTTCTTGTGGAATTGGCAAAGGGATATTTGGAAGCCCATAGAGGGCTATGGTGAAAAAGGAAATATCTTCCGTTCAAAACTGGAAAGAAACTTTCTGAGAAACTGCTCTGTGTTCTGTTAATTCATCTCACAGAGTTACATCTTTCCCTTCAAGAAGCCTTTCGCTAAGGCTGTTCTTGTGGAATTGGCAAAGGGATATTTGGAAGCCCATAGAGGGCTATGGTGAAAAAGGGAATATCTTCCGTTGAAAACTGGAAAGAAGCTTTCTGAGAAACTGCTCTGTGTTCTGTTAATTCATCTCACAAAGTTACATCTTTCCCCTCAAGAAGCCTTTCGCTAAGGCTGTTCTTGTGGAATTGGCAAAGGGATATTTGGAAACCCATAGAGGGCTATGGTGAAAAAGGAAATATCTTCCGTTCAAAACTGGAAAGAAGCTTTCTAAGAAACTGCTCTGTGTTCTGTTAATTCATCTCACAGAGTTACATCTTTCCCTTCCAAAAGCCTTTCGCTAAGGCTGTTCTTGTGGAATTGGCAAAGGGATATTTGGAAGCCCATAGAGGGCTATGGTGAAAAAGGAAATATCTTCCGTTCAAAACTGGAAAGAAGCTTTCTGAGAAACTTCTCTATGTTCTGTTAATTCATCTCACAGAGTTACATCTTTCCCTTCAAGAAGCCTTTCGCTAAGGCTGTTCTTGTGGAATTGGCAAAGGGATATTTGGAAGCCTATAGAGGGCTATGGTGAAAAAGGAAATATCTTCCGTTCAAAACTGGAAAGAAGCTTTCTGAGAAACTGCTCTGTGTTCTCTTAATTCATCTCACAGAGTTACATCTTTCCCTTCAAGAAGCCTTTCGCTAAGGCTGTTCTTGTGGAACTGGCAAAGGGATATTTAGAAACCCATAGAGGGCTATGGTGAAAAAGGAAATATCTTCCGTTCAAAACTGAAAAGAAGCTTTCTGAGAAACTGCTCTGTGTTCCGTTAATTCATCTCACAGAGTTACATCTTTCCCTTCAAGAAGCCTTTCGCTAAGGCTGTTCTTGTGGAATTGGAAAAGGGATATTTGGAAGCCCATAGAGGGCTATGGTGAAAAAGGAAATGTCTTCCGTTCAAAACTGGAAAGAAGCTTTCTGAGAAACTGCTCTGTGTTCTGTTAATTCATCTCACAGAGTTACATCTTTCCCTTCAAGAAGCCTTTCGCTAAGGCTGTTCTTGTGGAATTGGCAAAGGGATATTTGGAAGCCCATAGATGGCTATGGTGAAAAAGGAAATATCTTCCGTTCAAAACTGGAAAGAAGCTTTCTGAGAAACTGCTCTGTGTTCTCTTAATTCATCTCACAGAGTTACACCTTTCCCTTCAAGAAGCCTTTCGCTAAGGCTGTTCTTGTGGTATTGGCAAAGGGATATTTGGAAGCCCATGGAGGGCTATGGTGAAAAAGGGAATATCTTCCGTTGAAAACTGGAAAGAAGCTTTCTGAGAAACTGCTCTGTGTTCTGTTAATTCATCTCACAAAGTTACATCTTTCCCCTCAAGAAGCCTTTCGCTAAGGCTGTTCTTGTGGAATTGGCAAAGGGATATTTGGAAACCCATAGAGGGCTATGGTGAAAAAGGAAATATCTTCCGTTCAAAACTGGAAAGAAGCTTTCTAAGAAACTGCTCTGTGTTCTGTTAATTCATCTCACAGAGTTACATCTTTCCCTTCTAGAAGCCTTTCGCTAAGGCTGTTCTTGTGGAATTGGCAAAGGGATATTTGGAAGCCCATAGAGGGCTATGGTGAAAAAGGAAATATCTTCAGTTCAAAACTGGAAAGAAGCTTTCTGAGAAACTTCTCTATGTTCTGTTAATTCATCTCACAGAGTTACATCTTTCCCTTCAAGAAGCCTTTCGCTAAGGCTGTTCTTGTGGAATTGGCAAAGGGATATTTGGAAGCCTATAGAGGGCTATGGTGAAAAAGGAAATATCTTCCGTTCAAAACTGGAAAGAAGCTTTCTGAGAAACTGCTCTGTGTTCTCTTAATTCATCTCACAGAGTTACATCTTTCCCTTCAAGAAGCCTTTCGCTAAGGCTGTTCTTGTGGAACTGGCAAAGGGATATTTAGAAACCCATAGAGGGCTATGGTGAAAAAGGAAATATCTTCCGTTCAAAACTGGAAAGAAGCTTTCTGAGAAACTGCTCTGTGTTCCGTTAATTCATCTCACAGAGTTACATCTTTCCCTTCAAGAAGCCTTTCGCTAAGGCTGTTCTTGTGGAATTGGCAAAGGGATATTTGGAAGCCCATAGAGGGCTATGGTGAAAAAGGAAATGTCTTCCGTTCAAAACTGGAAAGAAGCTTTCTGAGAAACTGCTCTGTGTTCTGTTAATTCATCTCACAGAGTTACTTCTTTCCCTTCAAGAAGCCTATCGCTAAGGCTGTTCTTGTGGAATTGGCAAAGGGATATTTGGAAGCCCATAGAGGGCTATGGTGAAAAAGGGAATATCTTCCGTTGAAAACTGGAAAGAAGCTTTCTGAGAAACTGCTCTGTGTTCTGTTAATTCATCTCACAATGTTACATCTTTCCCCTCAAGAAGCCTTTCGCTAAGGCTGTTCTTGTGGAATTGGCAAAGGGATATTTGGAAACCCATAGAGGGCTATGGTGAAAAAGGAAATATCTTCCGTTCAAAACTGGAAAGAAGCTTTCTGAGAAACTGCTCTGTGTTCTGTTAATTCATCTCACAGAGTTACATCTTTCCCTTCTAGAAGCCTTTCGCTAAGGCTGTTCCTGTGGAATTGGCAAAGGGATATTTGGAAGCCCATGGAGGGCTATGGTGAAAAAGGAAATATCTTCCGTTCAAAACTGTAAAGAAGCTTTCTGAGAAACTGCTCTATGTTCTGTTAATTCATCTCACAGAGTTACATCTTTCCCTTCAAGAAGCCTTTCGCTAAGGCTGTTCTTGTGGAATTGGCAAAGGGATATTTGGAAGCCTATAGAGGGCTATGGTGAAAAAGGAAATATCTTCCGTTCAAAACTGGAAAGAAGCTTTCTGAGAAACTGCTCTGTGTTCTGTTAATTCATCTCACAGAGTTACATCTTTCCCTTCAAGAAGCCTTTCGCTAAGGCTGTTCTTGTGGAATTGGCAAAGGGATATTTAGAAACCCATAGAGGGCTACGGTGAAAAAGGAAATATCTTCCGTTCAAAACTGGAAAGAAGCTTTCTGAGAAACTGCTCTGTGTTCCGTTAATTCATCTCACAGAGTTACATCTTTCCCTTCAAGGAGCCTTTCGCTAAGTCTGTTCTTGTGGAATTGGAAAAGGGATATTTGGAAGCCCATAGAGGGCTATGGTGAAAAAGGAAATGTCTTCCGTTCAAAACTGGAAAGAAACTTTCTGAGAAACTGCTCTGTGTTCTGTTAATTCATCTCACATAGTTACATCTTTCCCTTCAAGAAGCCTTTCGCTAAGGCTGTTCTTGTGGAATTGGCAAAGGGATATTTGGAAGCCCATAGAGTGCTAGGGTGAAAAAGGAAATATCTTCCGTTCAAAACTGGAAAGAAGCTTTCTGAGGAACTGCTCTGTGTTCTGTTAATTCATCTCACAGAGCTACATCTTTCCCTTCAAGAAGCCTTTCGCTAAGGCTGTTCTTGTGGAATTGGCAAAGGGATATTTGGAAGCCCATAGAGGGCTATGGTGAAAAAGGAAATATCTTCCGTTCAAAACTGGAAAGAAGCTTTCTGAGAAACTGCTCTGTGTTCTGTTAATTCATCTCACAGAGTTACATCTTTCCCTTCAAGAAGCCTTTCGCTAAGGCTGTTCTTGTGGAATTGGCAAAGGGATATTTGGAAGCCCATAGAGTGCTATGGTGAAAAAGGAAATATCTTCCGTTCAAAACTGGAAAGAAGCTTTCTGCGAAACTGCTCTGTGTTCTGTTAATTCATCTCACAGAGTTACATCTTTCCCTTCAAGAAGCCTTTCTCTAAGGCTGTTCTTGTGGAATTGGCAAAGGGATATTTGGAAGCCCATAGAGTGCTATGGTGAAAAACGAAATAACTTCCGTTCAAAACTGGAAAGAAGCTTTCTGAGAAACTGCTCTGTATCCTGTTAATTCATCTCACAGAGTTACATCTTTCCCTTCAAGAAGCCTTTTGCTAAGCTGTTCTTGTGGAATTGGCAAAGGGATATTTGGAAGCCCATAGAGGGCTATGGTGAAAAAGGAAATATCTTCCGTTCAAAACTGGAAAGAAGCTTTCTGAGAAACTTCTCTATGTTCTGTTATTTCATCTCACAGAGTTACATCTTTCCCTTCAAGAAGCCTTTCGCTAAGGCTGTTCTTGTGGAATTGGCAAAGGGATATTTGGAAGCCCATAGAGGGCTATGGTGAAAAAGGAAATATCTTCCGTTCAAAACTGGATAGAAGCTTTCTGAGAAACTGCTCTGTGTTCTCTTAATTCATCTCACAGAGTTACATCTTTCCCTTCAAGAAGCCTTTCGCTAAGGCTGTTCTTGTGGAATTGGCAAAGGGATATTTAGAAACCCATAGAGGGCTATGGTGAAAAAGGAAATATCTTCCGTTCAAAACTGGAAAGAAGCTTTCTGAGAAACTGCTCTGTGTTCCGTTAATTCATCTCACAGAGTTACATCTTTCCCTTCAAGAAGCCTTTCGCTAAGGCTGTTCTTGTGGAATTGGAAAAGGGATATTTGGAAGCCCATAGAGGGCTATGGTGAAAAAGGAAATGTCTTCCGTTCAAAACTGGAAAGAAGCTTTCTGAGAAACTGCTCTGTGTTATGTAAATTCATCTCACAGAGTTACATCTTTCCCTTCAAGAAGCCTTTCGCTAAGGCTGTTCTTGTGGAATTGGCAAAGGGATATTTGGAAGCCCATATAGGGCTATGGTGAAAAAGGAAATATCTTCCGTTCAAAACTGGAAAGAAACTTTCTGAGAAACTGCTCTGTGTTCTGTTAATTCATCTCACAGAGTTACATCTTTCCCTTCAAGAAGCCTTTCGCTAAGGCTGTTCTTGTGGAATTGGCAAAGGGATATTTGGAAGCCCATAGAGGGCTATGGTGAAAAAGGGAATATCTTCCGTTGGAAACTGGAAAGAAGCTTTCTGAGAAACTGCTCTGTGTTCTGTTAATTCATCTCACAAAGTTACATCTTTCCCCTCAAGAAGCCTTTCGCTAAGGCTGTTCTTGTGGAATTGGCAAAGGGATATTTGGAAACCCATAGAGGGCTATGGTGAAAAAGGAAATATCTTCCGTTCAAAACTGGAAAGAAGCTTTCTAAGAAACTGCTCTGTGTTCTGTTAATTCATCTCACAGAGTTACATCTTTCCCTTCCAAAAGCCTTTCGCTAAGGCTGTTCTTGTGGAATTGGCAAAGGGATATTTGGAAGCCCATAGAGGGCTATGATGAAAAAGGAAATATCTTCCGTTCAAAACTGGAAAGAAGCTTTCTGAGAAACTTCTCTATGTTCTGTTAATTCATCTCACAGAGTTACATCTTTCCCTTCAAGAAGCCTTTCGCTAAGGCTGTTCTTGTGGAATTGGCAAAGGGATATTTGGAAGCCTATAGAGGGCTATGGTGAAAAAGGAAATATCTTCCGTTCAAAACTGGAAAGAAGCTTTCTGAGAAACTGCTCTGTGTTCTCTTAATTCATCTCACAGAGTTACATCTTTCCCTTCAAGAAGCCTTTCGCTAAGGCTGTTCTTGTGGAACTGGCAAAGGGATATTTAGAAACCCATAGAGGGCTATGGTGAAAAAGGAAATATCTTCCGTTCAAAACTGGAAAGAAGCTTTCTGAGAAACTGCTCTGTGTTCCGGTAATTCATCTCACAGAGTTACATCTTTCCCTTCAAGAAGCCTTTCGCTAAGGCTGTTCTTGTGGAATTGGAAAAGGGATATTTGGAAGCCCATAGAGGGCTATGGTGAAAAAGGAAATGTCTTCCGTTCAAAACTGGAAAGAAGCTTTCTGAGAAACTGCTCTGTGTTCTGTTAATTCATCTCACAGAGTTACATCTTTCACTTCAAGAAGCCTTTCGCTAAGGCTGTTCCTGTGGAATTGGCAAAGGGATATTTGGAAACCCATAGAGGGCTATGGTGAAGAAGGAAATATCTTCCGTTCAAAACTGGAAAGAAGCTTTCTGAGAAACTGCTCTGTGTTCTGTGAATTCATCTCACAGAGTTACATCTTTCCCTTCAAGAAGCCTTTCGCTAAGGCTGTTCTTGTGGAATTGGCAAAGGGATATTTGGAAGCCCATAGAGGGCTATGGTGAAAAAGGAAATATCTTCCGTTCAAAACTGGAAAGAAGCTTTCTGAGAAACTTCTCTATGTTCTGTTAATTCATCTCACAGAGTTACATCTTTCCCTTCAAGAAGCCTTTCGCTAAGGCTGTTCTTGTGGAATTTGCAAAGGGATATTTGGAAGCCCATAGAGGGCTATGGTGAAAAAGGAAATATCTTCCGTTCAAAACTGGATAGAAGCTTTCTGAGAAACTGCTCTGTGTTCTCTTAATTCATCTCACAGAGTTACATCTTTCCCTTCAAGAAGCCTTTCGCTAAGGCTGTTCTTGTGGAATTGGCAAAGGGATATTTAGAAACCCATAGAGGGCTATGGTGAAAAAGGAAATATCTTCCGTTCAAAACTGGAAAGAAGCTTTCTGAGAAACTGCTCTGTGTTCCGTTAATTCATCTCACAGAGTTACATCTTACCCTTCAAGAAGCCTTTCGCTAAGGCTGTTCTTGTGGAATTGGAAAAGGGATATTTGGAAGCCCATAGAGGGCTATGGTGAAAAAGGAAATGTCTTCCGTTCAAAACTGGAAAGAAGCTTTCTGAGAAACTGCTGTGTGTTCTGCTAATTCATCTCACAGAGTTACATCTTTCCCTTCAAGAAGTCTTTCGCTAAGGCTGTTCTTGTGGAATTGGCAAAGGGATATTTGGAAGCCCATAGAGGGCTATGGTGAAAAAGGAAATATCTTCCGTTCAAAACTGGAAAGAAGCTTTCTGAGAAACTGCTCTGTGTTCTGTTAATTCATCTCACAGAGTTACATCTTTCCCTTCAAGAAGCTTTTCGCTAAGGCTGTTCTTGTGGAATTGGCAAAGGGATATTTGGAAGCCCTTAGAGGGCTATGGTGAAAAAGGGAATATCTTCCGTTGAAAACTGGAAAGAAGCTTTCTGAGAAACTGCTCTGTGTTCTGTTAATTCATCTCACAAAGTTACTTCTTTCCCCTCAAGAAGCCTTTCGCTAAGGCTGTTCTTGTGGAATTGGCAAAGAATATTTGGAAACCCATAGAGGGCTATGGTGAAAAAGGAAATATCTTCCGTTCAAAACTGCAAAGAAGCTTTCTAAGAAACTGCTCTGTGTTCTGTTAATTCATCTCACAGAGTTACATCTTTCCCTTCTAGAAGCCTTTCGCTAAGGCTGTTCTTGTGGAATTGGCAAAGGGATATTTGGAAGCCCATAGAGGGCTATGGTGAAAAAGGAAATATCTTCCGTTCAAAACTGGAAAGAAGCTTTCTGAGAAACTTCTCTATGTTCTGTTAATTCATCTCACAGAGTTACATCTTTCCCTTCAAGAAGCCTTTCGCTAAGGCTGTTCTTGTGGAATTGGCAAAGGGATATTTGGAAGCCTATAGAGGGCTATGGTGAAAAAGGAAATATCTTCCGTTCAAAACTGGAAAGAAGCTTTCTGAGAAACTGCTCTGTGTTCTGTTAATTCATCTCACAGAGTTACATCTTTCCCTTCTAGAAGCCTTTCGCTAAGGCTGTTCCTGTGGATTTGGCAAAGGGATATTTGGAAGCCCATGGAGGGCTATGGTGAAAAAGGAAATATCTTCCGTTCAAAACTGTAAAGAAGCTTTCTGAGAAACTGCTCTATGTTCTGTTAATTCATCTCACAGAGTTACATCTTTCCCTTCAAGAAGCCTTTCCCTAAGGCTGTTCTTGTGGAATTGGCAAAGGGATATTTGGGAGCCTATAGAGGGCTATGGTGAAAAAGGAAATATCTTCCGTTCAAAACTGGAAAGAAGCTTTCTGAGAAACTGCTCTGTGTTCTGTTAATTCATCTCACAGAGTTACATCTTTCCCTTCAAGAAGCCTTTCGCTAAGGCTGTTCTTGTGGAATTGGCAAAGGGATATTTAGAAACCCATAGAGGGCTACGGTGAAAAAGGAAATATCTTCCGTTCAAAACTGGAAAGAAGCTTTCTGAGAAACTGCTCTGTGTTCCGTTAATTCATCTCACAGAGTTACATCTTTCCCTTCAAGGAGCCTTTCGCTAAGTCTGTTCTTGTGGAATTGGAAAAGGGATATTTGGAAGCCCATAGAGGGCTATGGTGAAAAAGGAAATGTCTTCCGTTCAAAACTGGAAAGAAACTTTCTGAGAAACTGCTCTGTGTTCTGTTAATTCATCTCACAGAGTTACATCTTTCCCTTCAAGAAGCCTTTCGCTAAGGCTGTTCTTGTGGAATTGGCAAAGGGATATTTGGAAGCCCATAGAGTGCTAGGGTGAAAAAGGAAATATCTTCCGTTCAAAACTGGAAAGAAGCTTTCTGAGGAACTGCTCTGTGTTCTGTTAATTCATCTCACAGAGCTACATCTTTCCCTTCAAGAAGCCTTTCGCTAAGGCTGTTCTTGTGGAATTGGCAAAGGGATATTTGGAAGCCCATAGAGGGCTATGGTGAAAAAGGAAATATCTTCCGTTCAAAACTGGAAAGAAGCTTTCTGAGAAACTGCTCTGTGTTCTGTTAATTCATCTCACAGAGTTACATCTTTCCCTTCAAGAAGCCTTTCGCTAAGGCTGTTCTTGTGGAATTGGCAAAGGGATATTTGGAAGCCCATAGAGGGCTATGGTGAAAAACGAAATAACTTCCGTTCAAAACTGGAAAGAAGCTTTCTGAGAAACTGCTCTGTATTCTGTTAATTCATCTCACAGAGTTACATCTTTCCCTTCAAGAAGCCTTTTGCTAAGCTGTTCTTGTGGAATTGGCAAAGGGATATTTGGAAGCCCATAGAGGGCTATGGTGAAAAAGGAAATATCTTCCGTTGAAAACTGGAAAGAAGCTTTCTGAGAAACTTCTCTATGTTCTGTTATTTCATCTCACAGAGTTACATCTTTCCCTTCAAGAAGCCTTTCGCTAAGGCTGTTCTTGTGGAATTGGCAAAGGGATATTTGGAAGCCCATAGAGGGCTATGGTGAAAAAGGAAATATCTTCCGTTCAAAACTGGATAGAAGCTTTCTGAGAAACTGCTCTGTGTTCTCTTAATTCATCTCACAGAGTTACATCTTTCCCTTCAAGAAGCCTTTCGCTAAGGCTGTTCTTGTGGAATTGGCAAAGGGATATTTAGAAACCCATAGAGGGCTATGGTGAAAAAGGAAATATCTTCCGTTCAAAACTGGAAAGAAGCTTTCTGAGAAACTGCTCTGTGTTCCGTTAATTCATCTCACAGAGTTACATCTTTCCCTTCAAGAAGCCTTTCGCTAAGGCTGTTCTTGTGGAATTGGAAAAGGGATATTTGGAAGCCCATAGAGGGCTATGGTGAAAAAGGAAATGTCTTCCGTTCAAAACTGGAAAGAAGCTTTCTGAGAAACTGCTCTGTGTTATGTTAATTCATCTCACAGAGTTACATCTTTCCCTTCAAGAAGCCTTTCGCTAAGGCTGTTCTTGTGGAATTGGCAAAGGGATATTTGGAAGCCCATAGAGGGCTATGGTGAAAAAGGAAATATCTTCCGTTCAAAACTGGAAAGAAACTTTCTGAGAAACTGCTCTGTGTTCTGTTAATTCATCTCACAGAGTTACATCTTTCCCTTCAAGAAGCCTTTCGCTAAGGCTGTTCTTGTGGAATTGGCAAAGGGATATTTGGAAGCCCATAGAGGGCTATGGTGAAAAAGGGAATATCTTCCGTTGAAAACTGGAAAGAAGCTTTCTGAGAAACTGCTCTGTGTTCTGTTAATTCATCTCACAAAGTTACATCTTTCCCCTCAAGAAGCCTTTCGCTAAGGCTGTTCTTGTGGAATTGGCAAAGGGATATTTGGAAACCCATAGAGGGCTATGGTGAAAAAGGAAATATCTTCCGTTCAAAACTGGAAAGAAGCTTTCTAAGAAACTGCTCTGTGTTCTGTTAATTCATCTCACAGAGTTACATCTTTCCCTTCCAAAAGCCTTTCGCTAAGGCTGTTCTTGTGGAATTGGCAAAGGGATATTTGGAAGCCCATAGAGGGCTATGGTGAAAAAGGAAATATCTTCCGTTCAAAACTGGAAAGAAGCTTTCTGAGAAACTTCTCTATGTTCTGTTAATTCATCTCACAGAGTTACATCTTTCCCTTCAAGAAGCCTTTCGCTAAGGCTGTTCTTGTGGAATTGGCAAAGGGATATTTGGAAGCCTATAGAGGGCTATGGTGAAAAAGGAAATATCTTCCGTTCAAAACTGGAAAGAAGCTTTCTGAGAAACTGCTCTGTGTTCTCTTAATTCATCTCACAGAGTTACATCTTTCCCTTCAAGAAGCCTTTCGCTAAGGCTGTTCTTGTGGAACTGGCAAAGGGATATTTAGAAACCCATAGAGGGCTATGGTGAAAAAGGAAATATCTTCCGTTCAAAACTGAAAAGAAGCTTTCTGAGAAACTGCTCTGTGTTCCGTTAATTCATCTCACAGAGTTACATCTTTCCCTTCAAGAAGCCTTTCGCTAAGGCTGTTCTTGTGGAATTGGAAAAGGGATATTTGGAAGCCCATAGAGGGCTATGGTGAAAAAGGAAATGTCTTCCGTTCAAAACTGGAAAGAAGCTTTCTGAGAAACTGCTCTGTGTTCTGTTAATTCATCTCACAGAGTTACATCTTTCCCTTCAAGAAGCCTTTCGCTAAGGCTGTTCTTGTGGAATTGGCAAAGGGATATTTGGAAGCCCATAGATGGCTACGGTGAAAAAGGAAATATCTTCCTTTCAAAACTGGAAAGAAGCTTTCTGAGAAACTGCTCTGTGTTCTCTTAATTCATCTCACAGAGTTACACCTTTCCCTTCAAGAAGCCTTTCGCTAAGGCTGTTCTTGTGGTATTGGCAAAGGGATATTTGGAAGCCCATGGAGGGCTATGGTGAAAAAGGGAATATCTTCCGTTGAAAACTGGAAAGAAGCTTTCTGAGAAACTGCTCTGTGTTCTGTTAATTCATCTCACAAAGTTACATCTTTCCCCTCAAGAAGCCTTTCGCTAAGGCTGTTCTTGTGGAATTGGCAAAGGGATATTTGGAAACCCATAGAGGGCTATGGTGAAAAAGGAAATATCTTCCGTTCAAAACTGGAAAGAATCTTTCTAAGAAACTGCTCTGTGTTCTGTTAATTCATCTCACAGAGTTACATCTTTCCCTTCTAGAAGCCTTTCGCTAAGGCTGTTCTTGTGGAATTGGCAAAGGGATATTTGGAAGCCCATAGAGGGCTATGGTGAAAAAGGAAATATCTTCCGTTCAAAACTGGAAAGAAGCTTTCTGAGAAACTTCTCTATGTTCTGTTAATTCATCTCACAGAGTTACATCTTTCCCTTCAAGAAGCCTTTCGCTAAGGCTGTTCTTGTGGAATTGGCAAAGGGATATTTGGAAGCCTATAGAGGGCTATGGTGAAAAAGGAAATATCTTCCGTTCAAAACTGGAAAGAAGCTTTCTGAGAAACTGCTCTGTGTTCTCTTAATTCATCTCACAGAGTTACATCTTTCCCTTCAAGAAGCCTTTCGCTAAGGCTGTTCTTGTGGAACTGGCAAAGGGATATTTAGAAACCCATAGAGGGCTATGGTGAAAAAGGAAATATCTTCCGTTCAAAACTGGAAAGAAGCTTTCTGAGAAACTGCTCTGTGTTCCGGTAATTCATCTCACAGAGTTACATCTTTCCCTTCAAGAAGCCTTTCGCTAAGGCTGTTCTTGTGGAATTGGCAAAGGGATATTTGGAAGCCCATAGAGGGCTATGGTGAAAAAGGAAATGTCTTCCGTTCAAAACTGGAAAGAAGCTTTCTGAGAAACTGCTCTGTGTTCTGTTAATTCATCTCACAGAGTTACTTCTTTCCCTTCAAGAAGCCTATCGCTAAGGCTGTTCTTGTGGAATTGGCAAAGGGATATTTGGAAGCCCATAGAGGGCTATGGTGAAAAAGGGAATATCTTCCGTTGAAAACTGCAAAGAAGCTTTCTGAGAAACTGCTCTGTGTTCTGTTAATTCATCTCACAATGTTACATCTTTCCCCTCAAGAAGCCTTTCGCTAAGGCTGTTCTTGTGGAATTGGCAAAGGGATATTTGGAAACCCATAGAGGGCTATGGTGAAAAAGGAAATATCTTCCGTTCAAAACTGGAAAGAAGCTTTCTGAGAAACTGCTCTGTGTTCTGTTAATTCATCTCACAGAGTTACATCTTTCCCTTCTAGAAGCCTTTCGCTAAGGCTGTTCCTGTGGAATTGGCAAAGGGATATTTGGAAGCCCATGGAGGGCTATGGTGAAAAAGGAAATATCTTCCGTTCAAAACTGTAAAGAAGCTTTCTGAGAAACTGCTCTATGTTCTGTTAATTCATCTCACAGAGTTACATCTTTCCCTTCAAGAAGCCTTTCGCTAAGGCTGTTCTTGTGGAATTGGCAAAGGGATATTTGGAAGCCTATAGAGGGCTATGGTGAAAAAGGAAATATCTTCCGTTCAAAACTGGAAAGAAGCTTTCTGAGAAACTGCTCTGTGTTCTGTTAATTCATCTCACAGAGTTACATCTTTCCCTTCAAGAAGCCTTTCGCTAAGGCTGTTCTTGTGGAATTGGCAAAGGGATATTTAGAAACCCATAGAGGGCTACGGTGAAAAAGGAAATATCTTCCGTTCAAAACTGGAAAGAAGCTTTCTGAGAAACTGCTCTGTGTTCCGTTAATTCATCTCACAGAGTTACATCTTTCCCTTCAAGGAGCCTTTCGCTAAGTCTGTTCTTGTGGAATTGGAAAAGGGATATTTGGAAGCCCATAGAGGGCTATGGTGAAAAAGGAAATGTCTTCCGTTCAAAACTGGAAAGAAACTTTCTGAGAAACTGCTCTGTGTTCTGTTAATTCATCTCACATAGTTACATCTTTCCCTTCAAGAAGCCTTTCGCTAAGGCTGTTCTTGTGGAATTGGCAAAGGGATATTTGGAAGCCCATAGAGTGCTAGGGTGAAAAAGGAAATATCTTCCGTTCAAAACTGGAAAGAAGCTTTCTGAGGAACTGCTCTGTGTTCTGTTAATTCATCTCACAGAGCTACATCTTTCCCTTCAAGAAGCCTTTCGCTAAGGCTGTTCTTGTGGAATTGGCAAAGGGATATTTGGAAGCCCATAGAGGGCTATGGTGAAAAAGGAAATATCTTCCGTTCAAAACTGGAAAGAAGCTTTCTGAGAAACTGCTCTGTGTTCTGTTAATTCATCTCACAGAGTTACATCTTTCCCTTCAAGAAGCCTTTCGCTAAGGCTGTTCTTGTGGAATTGGCAAAGGGATATTTGGAAGCCCATAGAGTGCTATGGTGAAAAAGGAAATATCTTCCGTTCAAAACTGGAAAGAAGCTTTCTGCGAAACTGCTCTGTGTTCTGTTAATTCATCTCACAGAGTTACATCTTTCCCTTCAAGAAGCCTTTCTCTAAGGCTGTTCTTGTGGAATTGGCAAAGGGATATTTGGAAGCCCATAGAGTGCTATGGTGAAAAACGAAATAACTTCCGTTCAAAACTGGAAAGAAGCTTTCTGAGAAACTGCTCTGTATCCTGTTAATTCATCTCACAGAGTTACATCTTTCCCTTCAAGAAGCCTTTTGCTAAGCTGTTCTTGTGGAATTGGCAAAGGGATATTTGGAAGCCCATAGAGGGCTATGGTGAAAAAGGAAATATCTTCCGTTCAAAACTGGAAAGAAGCTTTCTGAGAAACTTCTCTATGTTCTGTTATTTCATCTCACAGAGTTACATCTTTCCCTTCAAGAAGCCTTTCGCTAAGGCTGTTCTTGTGGAATTGGCAAAGGGATATTTGGAAGCCCATAGAGGGCTATGGTGAAAAAGGAAATATCTTCCGTTCAAAACTGGATAGAAGCTTTCTGAGAAACTGCTCTGTGTTCTCTTAATTCATCTCACAGAGTTACATCTTTCCCTTCAAGAAGCCTTTCGCTAAGGCTGTTCTTGTGGAATTGGCAAAGGGATATTTAGAAACCCATAGAGGGCTATGGTGAAAAAGGGAATATCTTCCGTTCAAAACTGGAAAGAAGCTTTCTGAGAAACTGCTCTGTGTTCCGTTAATTCATCTCACAGAGTTACATCTTTCCCTTCAAGAAGCCTTTCGCTAAGGCTGTTCTTGTGGAATTGGAAAAGGGATATTTGGAAGCCCATAGAGGGCTATGGTGAAAAAGGAAATGTCTTCCGTTCAAAACTGGAAAGAAGCTTTCTGAGAAACTGCTCTGTGTTATGTAAATTCATCTCACAGAGTTACATCTTTCCCTTCAAGAAGCCTTTCGCTAAGGCTGTTCTTGTGGAATTGGCAAAGGGATATTTGGAAGCCCATATAGGGCTATGGTGAAAAAGGAAATATCTTCCGTTCAAAACTGGAAAGAAACTTTCTGAGAAACTGCTCTGTGTTCTGTTAATTCATCTCACAGAGTTACATCTTTCCCTTCAAGAAGCCTTTCGCTAAGGCTGTTCTTGTGGAATTGGCAAAGGGATATTTGGAAGCCCATAGAGGGCTATGGTGAAAAAGGGAATATCTTCCGTTGGAAACTGGAAAGAAGCTTTCTGAGAAACTGCTCTGTGTTCTGTTAATTCATCTCACAAAGTTACATCTTTCCCCTCAAGAAGCCTTTCGCTAAGGCTGTTCTTGTGGAATTGGCAAAGGGATATTTGGAAACCCATAGAGGGCTATGGTGAAAAAGGAAATATCTTCCGTTCAAAACTGGAAAGAAGCTTTCTAAGAAACTGCTCTGTGTTCTGTTAATTCATCTCACAGAGTTACATCTTTCCCTTCCAAAAGCCTTTCGCTAAGGCTGTTCTTGTGGAATTGGCAAAGGGATATTTGGAAGCCCATAGAGGGCTATGGTGAAAAAGGAAATATCTTCCGTTCAAAACTGGAAAGAAGCTTTCTGAGAAACTTCTCTATGTTCTGTTAATTCATCTCACAGAGTTACATCTTTCCCTTCAAGAAGCCTTTCGCTAAGGCTGTTCTTGTGGAATTGGCAAAGGGATATTTGGAAGCCTATAGAGGGCTATGGTGAAAAAGGAAATATCTTCCGTTCAAAACTGGAAAGAAGCTTTCTGAGAAACTGCTCTGTGTTCTCTTAATTCATCTCACAGAGTTACATCTTTCCCTTCAAGAAGCCTTTCGCTAAGGCTGTTCTTGTGGAACTGGCAAAGGGATATTTAGAAACCCATAGAGGGCTATGGTGAAAAAGGAAATATCTTCCGTTCAAAACTGGAAAGAAGCTTTCTGAGAAACTGCTCTGTGTTCCGGTAATTCATCTCACAGAGTTACATCTTTCCCTTCAAGAAGCCTTTCGCTAAGGCTGTTCTTGTGGAATTGGAAAAGGGATATTTGGAAGCCCATAGAGGGCTATGGTGAAAAAGGAAATGTCTTCCGTTCAAAACTGGAAAGAAGCTTTCTGAGAAACTGCTCTGTGTTCTGTTAATTCATCTCACAGAGTTACATCTTTCCCTTCAAGAAGCCTTTCGCTAAGGCTGTTCCTGTGGAATTGGCAAAGGGATATTTGGAAACCCATAGAGGGCTATGGTGAAGAAGGAAATATCTTCCGTTCAAAACTGGAAAGAAGCTTTCTGAGAAACTGCTCTGTGTTCTGTGAATTCATCTCACAGAGTTACATCTTTCCCTTCAAGAAGCCTTTCGCTAAGGCTGTTCTTGTGGAATTGGCAAAGGGATATTTGGAAGCCCATAGAGGGCTATGGTGAAAAAGGAAATATCTTCCGTTCAAAACTGGAAAGAAGCTTTCTGAGAAACTTCTCTATGTTCTGTTAATTCATCTCACAGAGTTACATCTTTCCCTTCAAGAAGCCTTTCGCTAAGGCTGTTCTTGTGGAATTTGCAAAGGGATATTTGGAAGCCCATAGAGGGCTATGGTGAAAAAGGAAATATCTTCCGTTCAAAACTGGATAGAAGCTTTCTGAGAAACTGCTCTGTGTTCTCTTAATTCATCTCACAGAGTTACATCTTTCCCTTCAAGAAGCCTTTCGCTAAGGCTGTTCTTGTGGAATTGGCAAAGGGATATTTAGAAACCCATAGAGGGCTATGGTGAAAAAGGAAATATCTTCCGTTCAAAACTGGAAAGAAGCTTTCTGAGAAACTGCTCTGTGTTCCGTTAATTCATCTCACAGAGTTACATCTTACCCTTCAAGAAGCCTTTCACTAAGGCTGTTCTTGTGGAATTGGAAAAGGGATATTTGGAAGCCCATAGAGGGCTATGGTGAAAAAGGAAATGTCTTCCGTTCAAAACTGGAAAGAAGCTTTCTGAGAAACTGCTGTGTGTTCTGTTAATTCATCTCACAGAGTTACATCTTTCCCTTCAAGAAGTCTTTCGCTAAGGCTGTTCTTGTGGAATTGGCAAAGGGATATTTGGAAGCCCATAGAGGGCTATGGTGAAAAAGGAAATATCTTCCGTTCAAAACTGGAAAGAAGCTTTCTGAGTAACTGCTCTGTGTTCTGTTAATTCATCTCACAGAGTTACATCTTTCCCTTCAAGAAGCTTTTCGCTAAGGCTGTTCTTGTGGAATTGGCAAAGGGATATTTGGAAGCCCTTAGAGGGCTATGGTGAAAAAGGGAATATCTTCCGTTGAAAACTGGAAAGAAGCTTTCTGAGAAACTGCTCTGTGTTCTGTTAATTCATCTCACAAAGCTACTTCTTTCCCCTCAAGAAGCCTTTCGCTAAGGCTGTTCTTGTGGAATTGGCAAAGAATATTTGGAAACCCATAGAGGGCTATGGTGAAAAAGGAAATATCTTCCGTTCAAAACTGCAAAGAAGCTTTCTAAGAAACTGCTCTGTGTTCTGTTAATTCATCTCACAGAGTTACATCTTTCCCTTCTAGAAGCCTTTCGCTAAGGCTGTTCTTGTGGAATTGGCAAAGGGATATTTGGAAGCCCATAGAGGGCTATGGTGAAAAAGGAAATATCTTCCGTTCAAAACTGGAAAGAAGCTTTCTGAGAAACTTCTCTATGTTCTGTTAATTCATCTCACAGAGTTACATCTTTCCCTTCAAGAAGCCTTTCGCTAATGCTGTTCTTGTGGAATTGGCAAAGGGATATTTGGAAGCCTATAGAGGGCTATGGTGAAAAAGGAAATATCTTCCGTTCAAAACTGGAAAGAAGCTTTCTGAGAAACTGCTCTGTGTTCTGTTAATTCATCTCACAGAGTTACATCTTTCCCTTCTAGAAGCCTTTCGCTAAGGCTGTTCCTGTGGATTTGGCAAAGGGATATTTGGAAGCCCATGGAGGGCTATGGTGAAAAAGGAAATATCTTCCGTTCAAAACTGTAAAGAAGCTTTCTGAGAAACTGCTCTATGTTCTGTTAATTCATCTCACAGAGTTACATCTTTCCCTTCAAGAAGCCTTTCCCTAAGGCTGTTCTTGTGGAATTGGCAAAGGGATATTTGGGAGCCTATAGAGGGCTATGGTGAAAAAGGAAATATCTTCCGTTCAAAACTGGAAAGAAGCTTTCTGAGAAACTGCTCTGTGTTCTGTTAATTCATCTCACAGAGTTACATCTTTCCCTTCAAGAAGCCTTTCGCTAAGGCTGTTCTTGTGGAATTGGCAAAGGGATATTTAGAAACCCATAGAGGGCTACGGTGAAAAAGGAAATATCTTCCGTTCAAAACTGGAAAGAAGCTTTCTGAGAAACTGCTCTGTGTTCCGTTAATTCATCTCACAGAGTTACATCTTTCCCTTCAAGGAGCCTTTCGCTAAGTCTGTTCTTGTGGAATTGGAAAAGGGATATTTGGAAGCCCATAGAGGGCTATGGTGAAAAAGGAAATGTCTTCCGTTCAAAACTGGAAAGAAACTTTCTGAGAAACTGCTCTGTGTTCTGTTAATTCATCTCACAGAGTTACATCTTTCCCTTCAAGAAGCCTTTCGCTAAGGCTGTTCTTGTGGAATTGGCAAAGGGATATTTGGAAGCCCATAGAGTGCTAGGGTGAAAAAGGAAATATCTTCCGTTCAAAACTGGAAAGAAGCTTTCTGAGGAACTGCTCTGTGTTCTGTTAATTCATCTCACAGAGCTACATCTTTCCCTTCAAGAAGCCTTTCGCTAAGGCTGTTCTTGTGGAATTGGCAAAGGGATATTTGGAAGCCCATAGAGGGCTATGGTGAAAAAGGAAATATCTTCCGTTCAAAACTGGAAAGAAGCTTTCTGAGAAACTGCTCTGTGTTCTGTTAATTCATCTCACAGAGTTACATCTTTCCCTTCAAGAAGCCTTTCGCTAAGGCTGTTCTTGTGGAATTGGCAAAGGGATATTTGGAAGCCCATAGAGGGCTATGGTGAAAAACGAAATAACTTCCGTTCAAAACTGGAAAGAAGCTTTCTGAGAAACTGCTCTGTATTCTGTTAATTCATCTCACAGAGTTACATCTTTCCCTTCAAGAAGCCTTTTGCTAAGCTGTTCTTGTGGAATTGGCAAAGGGATATTTGGAAGCCCATAGAGGGCTATGGTGAAAAAGGAAATATCTTCCGTTCAAAACTGGAAAGAAGCTTTCTGAGAAACTTCTCTATGTTCTGTTATTTCATCTCACAGAGTTACATCTTTCCCTTCAAGAAGCCTTTCGCTAAGGCTGTTCTTGTGGAATTGGCAAAGGGATATTTGGAAGCCCATAGAGGGCTATGGTGAAAAAGGAAATATCTTCCGTTCAAAACTGGATAGAAGCTTTCTGAGAAACTGCTCTGTGTTCTCTTAATTCATCTCACAGAGTTACATCTTTCCCTTCAAGAAGCCTTTCGCTAAGGCTGTTCTTGTGGAATTGGCAAAGGGATATTTAGAAACCCATAGAGGGCTATGGTGAAAAAGGAAATATCTTCCGTTCAAAACTGGAAAGAAGCTTTCTGAGAAACTGCTCTGTGTTCCGTTAATTCATCTCACAGAGTTACATCTTTCCCTTCAAGAAGCCTTTCGCTAAGGCTGTTCTTGTGGAATTGGAAAAGGGATATTTGGAAGCCCATAGAGGGCTATGGTGAAAAAGGAAATATCTTCCGTTCAAAACTGGAAAGAAGCTTTCTGAGAAACTGCTCTGTGTTCTGTTAATTCATCTCACAAAGTTACATCTTTCCCCTCAAGAAGCCTTTCGCTAAGGCTGTTCTTGTGGAATTGGCAAAGGGATATTTGGAAACCCATAGAGGGCTATGGTGAAAAAGGAAATATCTTCCGTTCAAAACTGGAAAGAAGCTTTCTAAGAAACTGCTCTGTGTTCTGTTAATTCATCTCACAGAGTTACATCTTTCCCTTCCAAAAGCCTTTCGCTAAGGCTGTTCTTGTGGAATTGGCAAAGGGATATTTGGAAGCCCATAGAGGGCTATGGTGAAAAAGGAAATATCTTCCGTTCAAAACTGGAAAGAAGCTTTCTGAGAAACTTCTCTATGTTCTGTTAATTCATCTCACAGAGTTACATCTTTCCCTTCAAGAAGCCTTTCGCTAAGGCTGTTCTTGTGGAATTGGCAAAGGGATATTTGGAAGCCTATAGAGGGCTATGGTGAAAAAGGAAATATCTTCCGTTCAAAACTGGAAAGAAGCTTTCTGAGAAACTGCTCTGTGTTCTCTTAATTCATCTCACAGAGTTACATCTTTCCCTTCAAGAAGCCTTTCGCTAAGGCTGTTCTTGTGGAACTGGCAAAGGGATATTTAGAAACCCATAGAGGGCTATGGTGAAAAAGGAAATATCTTCCGTTCAAAACTGGAAAGAAGCTTTCTGAGAAACTGCTCTGTGTTCCGGTAATTCATCTCACAGAGTTACATCTTTCCCTTCAAGAAGCCTTTCGCTAAGGCTGTTCTTGTGGAATTGGAAAAGGGATATTTGGAAGCCCATAGAGGGCTATGGTGAAAAAGGAAATGTCTTCCGTTCAAAACTGGAAAGAAGCTTTCTGAGAAACTGCTCTGTGTTCTGTTAATTCATCTCACAGAGTTACATCTTTCCCTTCAAGAAGCCTTTCGCTAAGGCTGTTCCTGTGGAATTGGCAAAGGGATATTTGGAAACCCATAGAGGGCTATGGTGAAGAAGGAAATATCTTCCGTTCAAAACTGGAAAGAAGCTTTCTGAGAAACTGCTCTGTGTTCTGTGAATTCATCTCACAGAGTTACATCTTTCCCTTCAAGAAGCCTTTCGCTAAGGCTGTTCTTGTGGAATTGGCAAAGGGATATTTGGAAGCCCATAGAGGGCTATGGTGAAAAAGGAAATATCTTCCGTTCAAAACTGGAAAGAAGCTTTCTGAGAAACTTCTCTATGTTCTGTTAATTCATCTCACAGAGTTACATCTTTCCCTTCAAGAAGCCTTTCGCTAAGGCTGTTCTTGTGGAATTTGCAAAGGGATATTTGGAAGCCCATAGAGGGCTATGGTGAAAAAGGAAATATCTTCCGTTCAAAACTGGATAGAAGCTTTCTGAGAAACTGCTCTGTGTTCTCTTAATTCATCTCACAGAGTTACATCTTTCCCTTCAAGAAGCCTTTCGCTAAGGCTGTTCTTGTGGAATTGGCAAAGGGATATTTAGAAACCCATAGAGGGCTATGGTGAAAAAGGAAATATCTTCCGTTCAAAACTGGAAAGAAGCTTTCTGAGAAACTGCTCTGTGTTCCGTTAATTCATCTCACAGAGTTACATCTTACCCTTCAAGAAGCCTTTCGCTAAGGCTGTTCTTGTGGAATTGGAAAAGGGATATTTGGAAGCCCATAGAGGGCTATGGTGAAAAAGGAAATGTCTTCCGTTCAAAACTGGAAAGAAGCTTTCTGAGTAACTGCTCTGTGTTCTGTTAATTCATCTCACAGAGTTACATCTTTCCCTTCAAGAAGCTTTTCGCTAAGGCTGTTCTTGTGGAATTGGCAAAGGGATATTTGGAAGCCCTTAGAGGGCTATGGTGAAAAAGGGAATATCTTCCGTTGAAAACTGGAAAGAAGCTTTCTGAGAAACTGCTCTGTGTTCTGTTAATTCATCTCACAAAGTTACTTCTTTCCCCTCAAGAAGCCTTTCGCTAAGGCTGTTCTTGTGGAATTGGCAAAGAATATTTGGAAACCCATAGAGGGCTATGGTGAAAAAGGAAATATCTTCCGTTCAAAACTGCAAAGAAGCTTTCTAAGAAACTGCTCTGTGTTCTGTTAATTCATCTCACAGAGTTACATCTTTCCCTTCTAGAAGCCTTTCGCTAAGGCTGTTCTTGTGGAATTGGCAAAGGGATATTTGGAAGCCCATAGAGGGCTATGGTGAAAAAGGAAATATCTTCCGTTCAAAACTGGAAAGAAGCTTTCTGAGAAACTTCTCTATGTTCTGTTAATTCATCTCACAGAGTTACATCTTTCCCTTCAAGAAGCCTTTCGCTAAGGCTGTTCTTGTGGAATTGGCAAAGGGATATTTGGAAGCCTATAGAGGGCTATGGTGAAAAAGGAAATATCTTCCGTTCAAAACTGGAAAGAAGCTTTCTGAGAAACTGCTCTGTGTTCTGTTAATTCATCTCACAGAGTTACATCTTTCCCTTCTAGAAGCCTTTCGCTAAGGCTGTTCCTGTGGATTTGGCAAAGGGATATTTGGAAGCCCATGGAGGGCTATGGTGAAAAAGGAAATATCTTCCGTTCAAAACTGTAAAGAAGCTTTCTGAGAAACTGCTCTATGTTCTGTTAATTCATCTCACAGAGTTACATCTTTCCCTTCAAGAAGCCTTTCCCTAAGGCTGTTCTTGTGGAATTGGCAAAGGGATATTTGGGAGCCTATAGAGGGCTATGGTGAAAAAGGAAATATCTTCCGTTCAAAACTGGAAAGAAGCTTTCTGAGAAACTGCTCTGTGTTCTGTTAATTCATCTCACAGAGTTACATCTTTCCCTTCAAGAAGCCTTTCGCTAAGGCTGTTCTTGTGGAATTGGCAAAGGGATATTTAGAAACCCATAGAGGGCTACGGTGAAAAAGGAAATATCTTCCGTTCAAAACTGGAAAGAAGCTTTCTGAGAAACTGCTCTGTGTTCCGTTAATTCATCTCACAGAGTTACATCTTTCCCTTCAAGGAGCCTTTCGCTAAGTCTGTTCTTGTGGAATTGGAAAAGGGATATTTGGAAGCCCATAGAGGGCTATGGTGAAAAAGGAAATGTCTTCCGTTCAAAACTGGAAAGAAACTTTCTGAGAAACTGCTCTGTGTTCTGTTAATTCATCTCACAGAGTTACATCTTTCCCTTCAAGAAGCCTTTCGCTAAGGCTGTTCTTGTGGAATTGGCAAAGGGATATTTGGAAGCCCATAGAGTGCTAGGGTGAAAAAGGAAATATCTTCCGTTCAAAACTGGAAAGAAGCTTTCTGAGGAACTGCTCTGTGTTCTGTTAATTCATCTCACAGAGCTACATCTTTCCCTTCAAGAAGCCTTTCGCTAAGGCTGTTCTTGTGGAATTGGCAAAGGGATATTTGGAAGCCCATAGAGGGCTATGGTGAAAAAGGAAATATCTTCCGTTCAAAACTGGAAAGAAGCTTTCTGAGAAACTGCTCTGTGTTCTGTTAATTCATCTCACAGAGTTACATCTTTCCCTTCAAGAAGCCTTTCGCTAAGGCTGTTCTTGTGGAATTGGCAAAGGGATATTTGGAAGCCCATAGAGGGCTATGGTGAAAAACGAAATAACTTCCGTTCAAAACTGGAAAGAAGCTTTCTGAGAAACTGCTCTGTATTCTGTTAATTCATCTCACAGAGTTACATCTTTCCCTTCAAGAAGCCTTTTGCTAAGCTGTTCTTGTGGAATTGGCAAAGGGATATTTGGAAGCCCATAGAGGGCTATGGTGAAAAAGGAAATATCTTCCGTTCAAAACTGGAAAGAAGCTTTCTGAGAAACTTCTCTATGTTCTGTTATTTCATCTCACAGAGTTACATCTTTCCCTTCAAGAAGCCTTTCGCTAAGGCTGTTCTTGTGGAATTGGCAAAGGGATATTTGGAAGCCCATAGAGGGCTATGGTGAAAAAGGAAATATCTTCCGTTCAAAACTGGATAGAAGCTTTCTGAGAAACTGCTCTGTGTTCTCTTAATTCATCTCACAGAGTTACATCTTTCCCTTCAAGAAGCCTTTCGCTAAGGCTGTTCTTGTGGAATTGGCAAAGGGATATTTAGAAACCCATAGAGGGCTATGGTGAAAAAGGAAATATCTTCCGTTCAAAACTGGAAAGAAGCTTTCTGAGAAACTGCTCTGTGTTCCGTTAATTCATCTCACAGAGTTACATCTTTCCCTTCAAGAAGCCTTTCGCTAAGGCTGTTCTTGTGGAATTGGAAAAGGGATATTTGGAAGCCCATAGAGGGCTATGGTGAAAAAGGAAATGTCTTCCGTTCAAAACTGGAAAGAAGCTTTCTGAGAAACTGCTCTGTGTTATGTTAATTCATCTCACAGAGTTACATCTTTCCCTTCAAGAAGCCTTTCGCTAAGGCTGTTCTTGTGGAATTGGCAAAGGGATATTTGGAAGCCCATAGAGGGCTATGGTGAAAAAGGAAATATCTTCCGTTCAAAACTGGAAAGAAACTTTCTGAGAAACTGCTCTGTGTTCTGTTAATTCATCTCACAGAGTTACATCTTTCCCTTCAAGAAGCCTTTCGCTAAGGCTGTTCTTGTGGAATTGGCAAAGGGATATTTGGAAGCCCATAGAGGGCTATGGTGAAAAAGGGAATATCTTCCGTTGAAAACTGGAAAGAAGCTTTCTGAGAAACTGCTCTGTGTTCTGTTAATTCATCTCACAAAGTTACATCTTTCCCCTCAAGAAGCCTTTCGCTAAGGCTGTTCTTGTGGAATTGGCAAAGGGATATTTGGAAACCCATAGAGGGCTATGGTGAAAAAGGAAATATCTTCCGTTCAAAACTGGAAAGAAGCTTTCTAAGAAACTGCTCTGTGTTCTGTTAATTCATCTCACAGAGTTACATCTTTCCCTTCCAAAAGCCTTTCGCTAAGGCTGTTCTTGTGGAATTGGCAAAGGGATATTTGGAAGCCCATAGAGGGCTATGGTGAAAAAGGAAATATCTTCCGTTCAAAACTGGAAAGAAGCTTTCTGAGAAACTTCTCTATGTTCTGTTAATTCATCTCACAGAGTTACATCTTTCCCTTCAAGAAGCCTTTCGCTAAGGCTGTTCTTGTGGAATTGGCAAAGGGATATTTGGAAGCCTATAGAGGGCTATGGTGAAAAAGGAAATATCTTCCGTTCAAAACTGGAAAGAAGCTTTCTGAGAAACTGCTCTGTGTTCTCTTAATTCATCTCACAGAGTTACATCTTTCCCTTCAAGAAGCCTTTCGCTAAGGCTGTTCTTGTGGAACTGGCAAAGGGATATTTAGAAACCCATAGAGGGCTATGGTGAAAAAGGAAATATCTTCCGTTCAAAACTGGAAAGAAGCTTTCTGAGAAACTGCTCTGTGTTCCGTTAATTCATCTCACAGAGTTACATCTTACCCTTCAAGAAGCCTTTCGCTAAGGCTGTTCTTGTGGAATTGGAAAAGGGATATTTGGAAGCCCATAGAGGGCTATGGTGAAAAAGGAAATGTCTTCCGTTCAAAACTGGAAAGAAGCTTTCTGAGTAACTGCTCTGTGTTCTGTTAATTCATCTCACAGAGTTACATCTTTCCCTTCAAGAAGCTTTTCGCTAAGGCTGTTCTTGTGGAATTGGCAAAGGGATATTTGGAAGCCCTTAGAGGGCTATGGTGAAAAAGGGAATATCTTCCGTTGAAAACTGGAAAGAAGCTTTCTGAGAAACTGCTCTGTGTTCTGTTAATTCATCTCACAAAGTTACTTCTTTCCCCTCAAGAAGCCTTTCGCTAAGGCTGTTCTTGTGGAATTGGCAAAGAATATTTGGAAACCCATAGAGGGCTATGGTGAAAAAGGAAATATCTTCCGTTCAAAACTGCA
This sequence comes from Chlorocebus sabaeus, assembly GCF_047675955.1. Lineage (NCBI taxonomy): Eukaryota > Metazoa > Chordata > Mammalia > Primates > Cercopithecidae > Chlorocebus > Chlorocebus sabaeus. The sequence continues at coordinate 666,793 of NW_027327981.1, forward strand.
AAGAAGCTTTCTAAGAAACTGCTCTGTGTTCTGTTAATTCATCTCACAGAGTTACATCTTTCCCTTCTAGAAGCCTTTCGCTAAGGCTGTTCTTGTGGAATTGGCAAAGGGATATTTGGAAGCCCATAGAGGGCTATGGTGAAAAAGGAAATATCTTCCGTTCAAAACTGGAAAGAAGCTTTCTGAGAAACTTCTCTATGTTCTGTTAATTCATCTCACAGAGTTACATCTTTCCCTTCAAGAAGCCTTTCGCTAAGGCTGTTCTTGTGGAATTGGCAAAGGGATATTTGGAAGCCTATAGAGGGCTATGGTGAAAAAGGAAATATCTTCCGTTCAAAACTGGAAAGAAGCTTTCTGAGAAACTGCTCTGTGTTCTGTTAATTCATCTCACAGAGTTACATCTTTCCCTTCTAGAAGCCTTTCGCTAAGGCTGTTCCTGTGGATTTGGCAAAGGGATATTTGGAAGCCCATGGAGGGCTATGGTGAAAAAGGAAATATCTTCCGTTCAAAACTGTAAAGAAGCTTTCTGAGAAACTGCTCTATGTTCTGTTAATTCATCTCACAGAGTTACATCTTTCCCTTCAAGAAGCCTTTCCCTAAGGCTGTTCTTGTGGAATTGGCAAAGGGATATTTGGGAGCCTATAGAGGGCTATGGTGAAAAAGGAAATATCTTCCGTTCAAAACTGGAAAGAAGCTTTCTGAGAAACTGCTCTGTGTTCTGTTAATTCATCTCACAGAGTTACATCTTTCCCTTCAAGAAGCCTTTCGCTAAGGCTGTTCTTGTGGAATTGGCAAAGGGATATTTAGAAACCCATAGAGGGCTACGGTGAAAAAGGAAATATCTTCCGTTCAAAACTGGAAAGAAGCTTTCTGAGAAACTGCTCTGTGTTCCGTTAATTCATCTCACAGAGTTACATCTTTCCCTTCAAGGAGCCTTTCGCTAAGTCTGTTCTTGTGGAATTGGAAAAGGGATATTTGGAAGCCCATAGAGGGCTATGGTGAAAAAGGAAATGTCTTCCGTTCAAAACTGGAAAGAAACTTTCTGAGAAACTGCTCTGTGTTCTGTTAATTCATCTCACAGAGTTACATCTTTCCCTTCAAGAAGCCTTTCGCTAAGGCTGTTCTTGTGGAATTGGCAAAGGGATATTTGGAAGCCCATAGAGTGCTAGGGTGAAAAAGGAAATATCTTCCGTTCAAAACTGGAAAGAAGCTTTCTGAGGAACTGCTCTGTGTTCTGTTAATTCATCTCACAGAGCTACATCTTTCCCTTCAAGAAGCCTTTCGCTAAGGCTGTTCTTGTGGAATTGGCAAAGGGATATTTGGAAGCCCATAGAGGGCTATGGTGAAAAAGGAAATATCTTCCGTTCAAAACTGGAAAGAAGCTTTCTGAGAAACTGCTCTGTGTTCTGTTAATTCATCTCACAGAGTTACATCTTTCCCTTCAAGAAGCCTTTCGCTAAGGCTGTTCTTGTGGAATTGGCAAAGGGATATTTGGAAGCCCATAGAGGGCTATGGTGAAAAACGAAATAACTTCCGTTCAAAACTGGAAAGAAGCTTTCTGAGAAACTGCTCTGTATTCTGTTAATTCATCTCACAGAGTTACATCTTTCCCTTCAAGAAGCCTTTTGCTAAGCTGTTCTTGTGGAATTGGCAAAGGGATATTTGGAAGCCCATAGAGGGCTATGGTGAAAAAGGAAATATCTTCCGTTCAAAACTGGAAAGAAGCTTTCTGAGAAACTTCTCTATGTTCTGTTATTTCATCTCACAGAGTTACATCTTTCCCTTCAAGAAGCCTTTCGCTAAGGCTGTTCTTGTGGAATTGGCAAAGGGATATTTGGAAGCCCATAGAGGGCTATGGTGAAAAAGGAAATATCTTCCGTTCAAAACTGGATAGAAGCTTTCTGAGAAACTGCTCTGTGTTCTCTTAATTCATCTCACAGAGTTACATCTTTCCCTTCAAGAAGCCTTTCGCTAAGGCTGTTCTTGTGGAATTGGCAAAGGGATATTTAGAAACCCATAGAGGGCTATGGTGAAAAAGGAAATATCTTCCGTTCAAAACTGGAAAGAAGCTTTCTGAGAAACTGCTCTGTGTTCCGTTAATTCATCTCACAGAGTTACATCTTTCCCTTCAAGAAGCCTTTCGCTAAGGCTGTTCTTGTGGAATTGGAAAAGGGATATTTGGAAGCCCATAGAGGGCTATGGTGAAAAAGGAAATGTCTTCCGTTCAAAACTGGAAAGAAGCTTTCTGAGAAACTGCTCTGTGTTATGTTAATTCATCTCACAGAGTTACATCTTTCCCTTCAAGAAGCCTTTCGCTAAGGCTGTTCTTGTGGAATTGGCAAAGGGATATTTGGAAGCCCATAGAGGGCTATGGTGAAAAAGGAAATATCTTCCGTTCAAAACTGGAAAGAAACTTTCTGAGAAACTGCTCTGTGTTCTGTTAATTCATCTCACAGAGTTACATCTTTCCCTTCAAGAAGCCTTTCGCTAAGGCTGTTCTTGTGGAATTGGCAAAGGGATATTTGGAAGCCCATAGAGGGCTATGGTGAAAAAGGGAATATCTTCCGTTGAAAACTGGAAAGAAGCTTTCTGAGAAACTGCTCTGTGTTCTGTTAATTCATCTCACAAAGTTACATCTTTCCCCTCAAGAAGCCTTTCGCTAAGGCTGTTCTTGTGGAATTGGCAAAGGGATATTTGGAAACCCATAGAGGGCTATGGTGAAAAAGGAAATATCTTCCGTTCAAAACTGGAAAGAAGCTTTCTAAGAAACTGCTCTGTGTTCTGTTAATTCATCTCACAGAGTTACATCTTTCCCTTCCAAAAGCCTTTCGCTAAGGCTGTTCTTGTGGAATTGGCAAAGGGATATTTGGAAGCCCATAGAGGGCTATGGTGAAAAAGGAAATATCTTCCGTTCAAAACTGGAAAGAAGCTTTCTGAGAAACTTCTCTATGTTCTGTTAATTCATCTCACAGAGTTACATCTTTCCCTTCAAGAAGCCTTTCGCTAAGGCTGTTCTTGTGGAATTGGCAAAGGGATATTTGGAAGCCTATAGAGGGCTATGGTGAAAAAGGAAATATCTTCCGTTCAAAACTGGAAAGAAGCTTTCTGAGAAACTGCTCTGTGTTCTCTTAATTCATCTCACAGAGTTACATCTTTCCCTTCAAGAAGCCTTTCGCTAAGGCTGTTCTTGTGGAACTGGCAAAGGGATATTTAGAAACCCATAGAGGGCTATGGTGAAAAAGGAAATATCTTCCGTTCAAAACTGAAAAGAAGCTTTCTGAGAAACTGCTCTGTGTTCCGTTAATTCATCTCACAGAGTTACATCTTTCCCTTCAAGAAGCCTTTCGCTAAGGCTGTTCTTGTGGAATTGGAAAAGGGATATTTGGAAGCCCATAGAGGGCTATGGTGAAAAAGGAAATGTCTTCCGTTCAAAACTGGAAAGAAGCTTTCTGAGAAACTGCTCTGTGTTCTGTTAATTCATCTCACAGAGTTACATCTTTCCCTTCAAGAAGCCTTTCGCTAAGGCTGTTCCTGTGGAATTGGCAAAGGGATATTTGGAAACCCATAGAGGGCTATGGTGAAGAAGGAAATATCTTCCGTTCAAAACTGGAAAGAAGCTTTCTGAGAAACTGCTCTGTGTTCTGTGAATTCATCTCACAGAGTTACATCTTTCCCTTCAAGAAGCCTTTCGCTAAGGCTGTTCTTGTGGAATTGGCAAAGGGATATTTGGAAGCCCATAGAGGGCTATGGTGAAAAAGGAAATATCTTCCGTTCAAAACTGGAAAGAAGCTTTCTGAGAAACTTCTCTATGTTCTGTTAATTCATCTCACAGAGTTACATCTTTCCCTTCAAGAAGCCTTTCGCTAAGGCTGTTCTTGTGGAATTTGCAAAGGGATATTTGGAAGCCCATAGAGGGCTATGGTGAAAAAGGAAATATCTTCCGTTCAAAACTGGATAGAAGCTTTCTGAGAAACTGCTGTGTGTTCTGTTAATTCATCTCACAGAGTTACATCTTTCCTACAAGAAGCCTTTCGCTAAGGCTGTTCTTGTGGAATTGGAAAAGGGTTATTTGGAAGCCCATAGAGGGCTATGGTGAAAAAGGAAATATCTTCCGTTCAAAACTGGAAGAAGCTTTCTGAGAAACTGCTCTGTGTTCTGTTAATTCATCTCACAGAGTTACATCTTTCCCTTCAAGAAGCCTTTCGCTAAGGCTGTTCTTGTGGAATTGGCAAAGGGATATTTGGAAGCCCATAGAGGGCTATGGTGAAAAAGGAAATATCTTCCGTTCAAAACTGGAAAGAAGCTTTCTGAGAAACTGCTCTGTGTTCTGTTAATTCATCTCACAGAGTTACATCTTTCCCTTCAAGAAGCCTTTCGCTAAGGCTGTTCTTGTGGAATTGGCAAAGGGATATTTGGAAGCCCATAGAGGGCTATGGTGAAAAAGGAAATATCTTCCGTTCAAAACTGGAAAGAAGCTTTCTGAGAAACTTCTCTATGTTCTGTTAATTCATCTCACAGAGTTACATCTTTCCCTTCAAGAAGCCTTTCGCTAAGGCTGTTCTTGTGGAATTGGCAAAGGGATATTTGGAAGCCCATAGAGGGCTATGGTGAAAAGGAAATATCTTCCGTTCAAAACTGGAAAGAAGCTTTCTGAGAAACTGCTCTGTGTTCTGTTAATTCATCTCACAGAGTTACATCTTTCCCTTCAAGAAGCCTTTCGCTAAGGCTGTTCTTGTGGAATTTGCAAAGGGATATTTAGAAACCCATAGAGGGCTAAGGTGAAAAAGGAAATATCTTCCGTTCAAAACTGGAAAGAAGGTTTCTGAGAAACTGCTCTGTGTTCTGTTAATTCATCTCACAGAGTTACATCTTTCCTACAAGAAGCCTTTCGCTAAGGCTGTTCTTGTGGAATTGGAAAAGGGATATTTGGAAGCCCATAGAGGGCTATGGTGAAAAAATAAATATCTTCCGTTCAAAACTGGAAAGAAGCTTTCTGAGAAACTGCTCTGTGTTCTGTTAATTCATCTCACAGAGTTACATCTTTCCCTTCAAGAAGCCTTTGGCTAAGGCTGTTCTTGTGGAATTGGCAAAGGGATATTTGGAAGCCAATAGAGGGCTATGGTGAAAAAGGAAATATCTTCCGTTCAAAACTGGAAAGAAGCTTTCTGAGAAACTGCTCTGTCTTCTGTTAATTCATCTCACAGAGTTACATCTTTCCCTTCAAAAAGCCTTTCGCTAAGGCTGTTCTCTTGGAATTGGCAAAGGGATATTTGGAACCCCTAGAGGGCTATGGTGAAAAAGGAAATATCTTCCGTTCAAAACTGGAAAGAAGCTTTCTGAGAAACTGCTCTGTGTTCTGTTAATTCATCTCACAGAGTTACATCTTTCCCTTCAAGAAGCCTTTCGCTAAGGCTGTTATTGTGGAATTGGCAAAGGGATATTTGGAAGCCCATAGAGGGCTATGGTGAAAAAGGAAATATCTTCCGTTCAAAACTGGAAACAAGCTTTCTGAGAAACTGCTCTGTGTTCTGTTAATTCATCTCACAGAGTTACATCTTTCCCTTCAAGAAGCCTTCCGCTAAGGCTGTTCTTGTGGAATTGGCAAGGGATATTTGCAAGCCCATAGTGGGCTATGGTGGAAAAGGAAATATCTTCCGTTCAAAACTGGAAAGAAGCTTTCTGAGAAACTGCTCTGCATTCTGTTAATTCATCTCACAGAGTTACATCTTTCCCTTCAAGAAGCCTTTCGCTAAGGCTGTTTTGTGGAATTGGCAAAGGGATATTTGGAAGCCCATAGAGTGCTATGGTGAAAAAGGAAATATCTTCCGATCAAAACTGGAAAGAAGCTTTCTGAGAAACTGCTCTGTGTTGTCTGAAATCATCTGACAGACTTACATCTTTCCCTTCAAGAAGTCGTTCGCTAAGGCTGTTCTTGTGGAATAGGCAAAGGGATATTTGGAAGCCCATAGAGGGCTATGACGAAAAAGGAAATATCTTCAGTTCAAAACTGGAAAGAAGCTTTCTGAGAAACTGCTCTGTGTTCTGTTAATTCATCTCACAGAGTTACATCTTTCCCTTCAAGAAGCCTTTCGCTAAGGCTGTTCTTGTGGAATTGGCAAAGGGATACTTCGAAGCCCATAGAGGGCTATGGTGAAAAAGGAAATATCTTCTGTTCAAAACTGGAAAGAAGCTTTCTGAGAAACTGCTCTGTGTTCTGTTAATTCATCTCACAGAGTTACATCTTTCCCTTCCAGAAGCCTTTCGCTAAGGCTGTTCTTGTGGAATTGGCAAAGGGATATTTGGAAACCCATAGAGGGCTATGGTGAAAAAGGAAATATCTTCCGTTCAAAACTGGAAAGAAGCTTTCTAAGAAACTGCTCTGTGTTCTGTTAATTCATCTCACAGAGTTACATCTTTCCCTTCTAGAAGCCTTTCGCTAAGGCTGTTCTTGTGGAATTGGCAAAGGGATATTTGGAAGCCCATAGAGGGCTATGGTGAAAAAGGAAATATCTTCCGTTCAAAACTGGAAAGAAGCTTTCTGAGAAACTTCTCTATGTTCTGTTAATTCATCTCACAGAGTTACATCTTTCCCTTCAAGAAGCCTTTCGCTAAGGCTGTTCTTGTGGAATTTGCAAAGGGATATTTGGAAGCCTATAGAGGGCTATGGTGAAAAAGGAAATATCTTCCGTTCAAAACTGGAAAGAAGCTTTCTGAGAAACTGCTCTGTGTTCTCTTAATTCATCTCACAGAGTTACATCTTTCCCTTCAAGAAGCCTTTCGCTAAGGCTGTTCTTGTGGAACTGGCAAAGGGATATTTGGAAGCCCATAGAGGGCTATGGTGAAAAAGGAAATATCTTCCGTTCAAAACTGGAAAGAAGCTTTCTGAGAAACTGCTCTGTGTTCCGTTAATTCATCTCACAGAGTTACATCTTTCCCTTCAAGAAGCCTTTCGCTAAGGCTGTTCTTGTGGAATTGGAAAAGGGATATTTGGAAGCCCATAGAGGGCTATGGTGAAAAAGGAAATGTCTTCCGTTCAAAACTGGAAAGAAGCTTTCTGAGAAACTGCTCTTTGTTCTGTTAATTCATCTCACAGAGTTACATCTTTCCCTTCAAGAAGCCTTTCGCTAAGGCTGTTCTTGTGGAATTGGCAAAGGGATATTTGGAAGCCCATAGAGGGCTATGGTGAAAAAGGAAATACCTTCCGTTCAAAACTGGAAACAAGCTTTCTGAGAAACTGCTCTGTGTTCTGTTAATTCATCTCACAGAGTTACATCTTTCCATTCAAGAAGCCTTTCGCTAAGGCTGTTCTTGTGGAATTGGCAAAGGGATATTTGGAAGCCCATAGAGGGCTATGGTGAAAAAGGGAATATCTTCCGTTGAAAACTGGAAAGAAGCTTTCTGAGAAACTGCTCTGTGTTCTGTTAATTCATCTCACAGAGTTACATCTTTCCCCTCAAGACGCCTTTCGCTAAGGCTGTTCTTGTGGAATTGGCAAAGGGATATTTGGAAACCCATAGAGGGCTATGGTGAAAAAGGAAATATCTTCCGTTCAAAACTGGAAAGAAGCTTTCTGAGAAACTGCTCTGTGTTCTGTTAATTCATCTCACAGAGTTACATCTTTCCCTTCAAGAAGCCTTTCGCTAAGGCTGTTCTTGTGGAATTGGCAAAGGGATATTTGGAAGCCCATAGAGGGCTATGGTGAAAAAGGAAATACTTCCGTTGAAAACTGGAAAGAAGCTTTCTGAGAAACTGCTCTGTGTTCTGTTAATTCATCTCACAAAGTTACATCTTTCCCTTCAAGAAGCCTTTCGCTAAGGCTGTTCTTGTGGAATTGGCAAAGGGATATTTGGAAGCCCATAGAGGGCTATGGTGAAAAAGGGAATATCTTCCGTTGAAAACTGGAAAGAAGCTTTCTGAGAAACTGCTCTGTGTTCTGTTAATTCATCTCACAGAGTTACATCTTTCCCTTCAAGAAGCCTTTCGCTAAGGCTGTTCTTGTGGAATTGGCAAAGGGATATTTGGAAACCCATAGAGGGCTATGGTGAAAAAGGAAATATCTTCCGTTCAAAACTGGAAAGAAGCTTTCTGAGAAACTGCTCTGTGTTCTGTTAATTCATCTCACAGAGATACATCTTTCCCTTCAAGAAGCCTTTCGCTAAGGCTGTTCTTGTGGAATTGGCAAAGGGATATTTGGAAGCCCATAGAGGGCTATGGTGAAAAAGGAAATACTTCCGTTGAAAACTGGAAAGAAGCTTTCTGAGAAACTGCTCTGTGTTCTGTTAATTCATCTCACAACGTTACATCTTTCCCTTCAAGAAGCCTTTCGCTAAGGCTGTTCTTGTGGAATTGGCAAAGGGATATTTCTAAGCCCATAGAGGGCTATGGTGAAAAAGGAAATATCTTAAGTTCAAAACTGGAAAGAAGCTTTCTGAGAAACTGCTCTGTGTTCTGTTAATTCATCTCAGAGAGTTACATCTTTCCCTTCAAGAAGCCTTTCGCTAAGGCTGTTCTTGTGGAATTGGCAAAGGGATATTTGGAAGCCCAAAGAGGGCTATGGTGAAAAAGGAAATATCTTCCGTTCAAAACTGGAAAGAAGCTTTCTGAGAAACTGCTCTATGTTCTGTTAATTCATCTCACAGAGTTACATCTTTCCCTTCAAGAACCCTTTCGCTAAGGCTGTTCTTGTGGAATTGGCAAAGGGATATTTGGAAGCCCATAGAGGGCTATGGTGAAAAGGAAATATCTTCCGTTCAAAACTGGAAAGAAGCTTTCTGAGAAACTGCTCTGTGTTCTGTTAATTCATCTCACAGAGTTACATCTTTCCCTTCAAGAAGCCTTTCGCTAAGGCTGTTCTTGTGGAATTTGCAAAGGGATATTTAGAAACCCATAGAGGGCTATGGTGAAAAAGGAAATATCTTCCGTTCAAAACTGGAAAGAAGGTTTCTGAGAAACTGCTCTGTGTTCTGTTAATTCATCTCACAGAGTTACATCTTTCCTACAAGAAGCCTTTCGCTAAGGCTGTTCTTGTGGAATTGGAAAAGGGATATTTGGAAGCCCATAGAGGGCTATGGTGAAAAAGGAAATATCTTCCGTTCAAAACTGGAAAGAAGCTTTCTGAGAAACTGCTCTGTGTTCTGTTAATTCATCTCACAGAGTTACATCATTCCCTTAAAGAAGCCTTTCGCTAAGGCTGTTCTTGTGGAATTGGCAAAGGGATATTTGGAAGCCCATAGAGGGCTATGGTGAAAAAGGAAATACTTCCGTTGAAAACTGGAAAGAAGCTTTCTGAGAAACTGCTCTGTGTTCTGTTAATTCATCTCACAAAGTTACATCTTTCTCTTCAAGAAGCCTTTCGCTAAGGCTGTTCTTGTGGAATTGGCAAAGGGATATTTCTAAGCCCATAGAGGGCTATGGTGAAAAAGGAAATATCTTCCGTTCAAAACTGGAAAGAAGCTTTCTGAGAAACTGCTCTGTGTTCTGTTAATTCATCTTACAGAGTTACATCTTTCCCTTCAAGAAGCCTTTCGCTAAGGCTGTTCTTGTGGAATTTGCAAAGGGATATTTAGAAACCCATAGAGGGCTATGGTGAAAAAGGAAATATCTTCCGTTCAAAACTGGAAAGAAGGTTTCTGAGAAACTGCTCTGTGTTCTGTTAATTCATCTCACAGAGTTACATCTTTCCTACAAGATGCCTTTCGCTAAGGCTGTTCTTGTGGAATTGGAAAAGGGATATTTGGAAGCCCATAGAGGGCTATGATGAAAAAGGAAATATCTTCCGTTCATAATTGGAAAGAAGCTTTCTGAGAAACTGCTCTGTGTTCTGTTAATTCATCTCACAGAGTTACATCTTTCCCTTCAAGAAGCCTTCCGCTAAGGCTGTTCTTGTGGAATTGGCAAGGGATATTTGCAAGCCCATAGAGGGCTATGGTGGAAAAGGAAATATCTTCCGTTCAAAACTGGAAAGAAGCTTTCTGAGAAACTGCTCTGCATTCTGTTAATTCATCTCACAGAGTTACATCTTTCCCTTCAAGAAGCCTTTCGCTAAGGCTGTTCTTGTGGAATTGGAAAAGGGATATTTGGAAGCCCATAGAGGGCTATGGTGAAAAAGGAAATATCTTCCGTTCAAACCTGGAAAGAAGCTTTCTGAGAAACTGCTCTGTGTTCTGTTAATTCATCTCACTGAGTTACATCTTTCCCTTCAAGAAGTCTTTCGCTAAGGGTGTTCTTGTGTAATTGGTAAAGGGATATTTGGAAGCCCATAGAGGGCTATGGTGAAAAAGGAAATGTCTTCCGTTGAAAACTGGAAACAAGCTTTCTGAGGAACTACTCTGTGTTCTGTTAATTCATCTCACAGAATTACATCTTTCCCTTCAAGAAGCCTTTCTCTAAGGCTGTTCTTGTGGAATTGGCAAAGGGATATTTGGAAGCCCATAGAGGGCTATGGTGAAAAAGGAAATATCTTCCGTTCAAAACTGGAAAGAAGCTTTCTGAGAAACTGCTCTGTGTTCTGTTAATTCATCTCACAGAGTTACATCTTTCCCTTCAAGAAGTCTTTCCCTAAGGCTGTTCTTGTGGAATTGGCAAAGGGATATTTGGAAGCCCATAGAGGGCTATGGTGAAAAAGGAAATATCTTCCGTTCAAAACTGGAAAGAAGCTTTCTGAGAAACTGCTCTGTGTTCTGTGAATTCATCTCACAGAGTTACATCTTTCCCTTCAAGAAGCCTTTCGCTAAGGCTGTTCTTGTGGAATTGGCAAAGGGATATTTGGAAGCCCATAGAGGGCTATGGTGAAAAAGGAAATATCTTCCGTTCAAAACTGGAAAGAAGCTTTATGAGAAACTTCTCTATGTTCTGTTAATTCATCTCACAGAGTTACATCTTTCCCTTCAAGAAGCCTTTCGCTAAGGCTGTTCTTGTGGAATTGGCAAAGGGATATTTGGAAGCCCATAGAGGGCTATTTTGAAAAAGGAAATATCTTCCGTTCAAAACTGGATAGAAGCTTTCTGAGAAACTGCTCTGTGTTCTCTTAATTCATCTCACAGAGTTACATCTTTCCCTTCAAGAAGCCTTTCGCTAAGGCTGTTCTTGTGGAATTTGCAAAGGGATATTTAGAAACCCATAGAGGGGTATGGTGAAAAAGGAAATATCTTCCGTACAAAACTGGAAAGAAGCTTTCTGAGAAACTGCTCTGTGTTCCGTTAATTCATCTCACAGAGTTACATCTTTCCCTTCAAAAAGCCTTTCGCTAAGGCTGTTCTTGTGGAATTGGAAAAGGGATATTTGGAAGCCCATAGAGGGCTATGGTGAAAAAGGAAATGTCTTCCGTTCAAAACTGGAAAGAAGCTTTCTGAGAAACTGCTCTGTGTTATGTTAATTCATCTCACAGAGTTACATCTTTCCCTTCAAGAAGCCTATCGCTAAGGCTGTTCTTCTGGAATTGGCAAAGGGAAATTTGGAAGCCCATAGAGTGCTATGGTGAAAAAGGAATTATCTTCCGTTCAAAACTGGAAAGAAGCTTTCTGAGAAACTGCTGTGTGTTCTGTTAATTCATCTCACAGAGTTACATCTTTCCCTTCAAGAAGCCTTTCGCTAAGGCTGTTCTTGTGGAATTGGCAAAGGGATATTTGGAAGCCCATAGAGGGCTATGGTCAAAAAGGAAATATCTTCCGTTCAAAACTGGAAAGAAGCTTTCTGAGAAACTGCTCTGTGTTCTGTTAATTCATCTCACAGAGTTACATCTTTCCCTTCAAGAAGCCTTTCGCTAAGGCTGTTCTTGTGGAATTGGCAAAGGGATATTTGGAAGCCCTTAGAGGGCTATGGTGAAAAAGGGAATATCTTCCGTTGAAAACTGGAAAGAAGCTTTCTGAGAAACTGCTCTGTGTTCTGTTAATTCATCTCACAAAGTTACATCTTTCCCTTCAAGAAGCCTTTCGCTAAGGCTGTTCTTGTGGAATTGGCAAAGGGATATTTGGAAACCCATAGAGGGCTATGGTGAAAAAGGAAATATCTTCCGTTCAAAACTGGAACGAAGCTTTCTGAGAAACTACTCTGTGTTCTCTTAATTCATCTCACAGAGTTACATCTTTCCCTTCAAGAAGCCTTTCGCTAAGGCTGTTCTTGTGGAACTGGCAAAGGGATATTTAGAAACCCATAGAGGGCTATGGTGAAAAAGGAAATATCTTCCGTTCAAAACTGGAAAGAAGCTTTCTGAGAAACTGCTCTGTGTTCCGTTAATTCATCTCACAGAGTTACATCTTTCCCTTCAAGAAGCCTTTCGCTAAGGCTGTTCTTGTGGAATTGGAAAAGGGATATTTGGAAGCCCATAGAGGGCTATGGTGAAAAAGGAAATGTCTTCCGTTCAAAACTGGAAAGAAGCTTTCTGAGAAACTGCTCTGTGTTCTGTTAATTCATCTCACAGAGTTACATCTTTCCCTTCAAGAAGCCTTTCGCTAAGGCTGTTCTTGTGGAATTGGCAAAGGGATATTTGGAAGCCCATAGAGTGCTATGGTGAAAAAGGAAATATCTTCCGTTCAAAACTGGAAAGAAGCTTTCTGAGAAACTGCTCTGTGTTCTGTTAATTCATCTCACAGAGTTACATCTTTCCCTTCAAGAAGCCTTTCGCTAAGGCTGTTCTTGTGGAATTGGCAAAGGGATATTTGGAAGCCCATAGAGGGCTATGGTGAAAAAGGAAATATCTTCCGTTCAAAACTGGAAAGAAGCTTTCTGAGAAACTGCTCTGTGTTCTGTTAATTCATCTCACAGAGTTACATCTTTCCCTTCAAGAAGCCTTTCGCTAAGGCTGTTCTTGTGGAATTGGCAAAGGGATATTTAGAAACCCATAGAGGGCTATGGTGAAAAAGGAAATATCTTCCGTTCAAAACTGGAAACAAGCTTTCTGAGAAACTGCTCTGTGTTCTGTTAATTAATCTCACAGAGTTACATCGTTCCCTTCAAGAAGCCTTTAGCTAAGGCTGTTCTTGTGGAATTGGCAAAGGGATATTTGGAAGCCCATAGAGGGCTATGGTGAAAAAGGAAATACTTCCGTTGAAAACTGGAAAGAAGCTTTCTGAGAAACTGCTCTGTGTTCTGTTAATTCATCTCACAAAGTTACATCTTTCCCTTCAAGAAGCCTTTCGCTAAGGCTGTTCTTGTGGAATTGGCAAAGGGATATTTGGAAACCCATAGAGGGCTATGGTGAAAAAGGAAATATCTTCCGTTCAAAACTGGAACGAAGCTTTCTGAGAAACTACTCTGTGTTCTCTTAATTCATCTCACAGAGTTACATCTTTCCCTTCAAGAAGCCTTTCGCTAAGGCTGTTCTTGTGGAACTGGCAAAGGGATATTTAGAAACCCATAGAGGGCTATGGTGAAAAAGGAAATATCTTCCGTTCAAAACTGGAAAGAAGCTTTCTGAGAAACTGCTCTGTGTTCCGTTAATTCATCTCACAGAGTTACATCTTTCCCTTCAAGAAGCCTTTCGCTAAGGCTGTTCTTGTGGAATTGGAAAAGGGATATTTGGAAGCCCATAGAGGGCTATGGTGAAAAAGGAAATGTCTTCCGTTCAAAACTGGAAAGAAGCTTTCTGAGAAACTGCTCTGTGTTCTGTTAATTCATCTCACAGAGTTACATCTTTCCCTTCAAGAAGCCTTTCGCTAAGGCTGTTCTTGTGGAATTGGCAAAGGGATATTTGGAAGCCCATAGAGTGCTATGGTGAAAAAGGAAATATCTTCCGTTCAAAACTGGAAAGAAGCTTTCTGAGAAACTGCTCTGTGTTCTGTTAATTCATCTCACAGAGTTACATCTTTCCCTTCAAGAAGCCTTTCGCTAAGGCTGTTCTTGTGGAATTGGCAAAGGGATATTTGGAAGCCCATAGAGGGCTATGGTGAAAAAGGAAATATCTTCCGTTCAAAACTGGAAAGAAGCTTTCTGAGAAACTGCTCTGTGTTCTGTTAATTCATCTCACAGAGTTACATCTTTCCCTTCAAGAAGCCTTTCGCTAAGGCTGTTCTTGTGGAATTGGCAAAGGGATATTTAGAAACCCATAGAGGGCTATGGTGAAAAAGGAAATATCTTCCGTTCAAAACTGGAAACAAGCTTTCTGAGAAACTTCTCTGTGTTCTGTTAATTAATCTCACAGAGTTACATCGTTCCCTTCAAGAAGCCTTTAGCTAAGGCTGTTCTTGTGGAATTGGCAAAGGGATATTTGGAAGCCCATAGAGGGCTATGGTGAAAAAGGAAATATCTTCCGTTCAAAACTGGAAAGAAGCTTTCTGAGAAACTGCTCTGTGTTCTGTTAATTCATCTCACAGAGTTACATCTTTCCCTTCAAGAAGCCTTTCGCTAAGGCTGTTCTTGTGGAATTGGCAAAGGGATATTTGGAAGCCCATAGAGGGCTATGGTGAAAAAGGAAATACTTCCGTTGAAAACTGGAAAGAAGCTTTCTGAGAAACTGCTCTGTGTTCTGTTAATTCATCTCACAAAGTTACATCTTTCCCTTCAAGAAGCCTTTCGCTAAGGCTGTTCTTGTGGAATTGGCAAAGGGATATTTCTAAGCCCATAGAGGGCTATGGTGAAAAAGGAAATATCTTCCGTTCAAAACTGGAAAGAAGCTTTCTGAGAAACTGCTCTGTGTTCTGTTAATTCATCTCACAGAGTTACATCTTTCCCTTCAAGAAGCCTTTCGCTAAGGCTGTTCTTGTGGAATTGGCAAAGGGATATTTGGAAGCCCATAGAGGGCTATGGTGAAAAAGGAAATATCTTCCGTTCAAAACTGGAAAGAAGCTTTCTGAGAAACTGCTCTATGTTCTGTTAATTCATCTCACAGAGTTACATCTTTCCCTTCAAGAACCCTTTCGCTAAGGCTGTTTTGTGGAATTGGCAAAGGGATATTTGGAAGCCCATAGAGGGCTATGGTGAAAAGGAAATATCTTCCGTTCAAAACTGGAAAGAAGCTTTCTGAGAAACTGCTCTGTGTTCTGTTAATTCATCTCACAGAGTTACATCTTTCCCTTCAAGAAGCCTTTCGCTAAGGCTGTTCTTGTGGAATTTGCAAAGGGATATTTAGAAACCCATAGAGAGCTATGGTGAAAAAGGAAATATCTTCCGTTCAAAACTGGAAAGAAGGTTTCTGAGAAACTGCTCTGTGTTCTGTTAATTCATCTCACAGAGTTACATCTTTCCTACAAGAAGACTTTCGCTAAGGCTGTTCTTGTGGAATTGGAAAAGGGATATTTGGAAGCCCATAGAGGGCTATGGTGAAAAAGGAAATATCTTCCGTTCAAAACTGGAAAGAAGCTTTCTGAGAAACTGCTCTGTGTTCTGTTAATTCATCTCACAGAGTTACATCTTTCCCTTCAAGAAGCCTTTCGCTAAGGCTGTTCTCTTGGAATTGGCAAAGGGATATTTGGAACCCCTAGAGGGCTATGGTGAAAAAGGAAATATCTTCCGTTCAAAACTGGAAACAAGCTTTCTGAGAAACTGCTCTATGTTCTGTTAATTCATCTCACATGGTTACATCTTTCCCTTCAAGAAGCCTTTCGCTAAGGCTGTTCTTGTGGAATTGGCAAAGGGATATTTGGAAGCCCATAGAGGGCTATGGTCAAAAAGGAAATATCTTCCGTTCAAAACTGGAAAGAAGCTTTCTGAGAAACTGCTCTGTTTTCTGTTAATTCATCTCACAGAGTTACATCTTTCCCTTCAAGAAGCCTTTCGCTAAGGCTGTTCTTGTGGAATTGGCAAAGGGATATTTGGAAGCCCATAGAGGGCTATGGTGAAAAAGGAAATATCTTCCGTTCAAAACTGGAAAGAAGCTTTCTGAGAAACTGCTCTGTGTTCTGTTAATTCATCTCACAGAGTTACATCTTTCCCTTCAAGAAGCCTTTCGCTAAGGCTGTTCTTGTGGAAACGGCAAAGGGATATTTGGAAGCCCATAGAGGGCTATGGTCAAAAAGGAAATATCTTCCGTTCAAAACTGGAAAGAAGCTTTCGGAGAAACTGCTCTATGTTCTGTTAATTCATCTCACAGAGTTACATCTTTCCCTTCAAGAAGCCTTTCGCTAAGGCTGTTCTTGTGGAATTGGCAAAGGGATATTTGGAAGCCCATAGAGGGCTATGGTGAAAAAGGAAATATCTTCCGTTCAAAACTGGAAAGAAGCTTTCTGAGAAACTGCTCTGTGTTCTGTTAATTCATCTCACAGAGTTACATCTTTCCCTTCAAGAAGCCTTTCGCTAAGGCTGTTCTTGTGGAAACGGCAAAGGGATATTTGGAAGCCCATAGAGGGCTATGGTCAAAAAGGAAATATCTTCCGTTCAAAACTGGAAAGAAGGTTTCGGAGAAACTGCTCTATGTTCTGTTAATTCATCTCACAGAGTTACATCTTTCCCTTCAAGAACCCTTTCGCTAAGGCTGTTCTTGTGGAATTGGCAAAGGGATATTTGGAAGCCCATAGAGGGCTATGGTGAAAAGGAAATATCTTCCGTTCAAAACTGGAAAGAAGCTTTCTGAGAAACTGCTCTGTGTTCTGTTAATTCATCTCACAGAGTTACATCTTTCCCTTCAAGAAGCCTTTCGCTAAGGCTGTTCTTGTGGAATTTGCAAAGGGATATTTAGAAACCCATAGAGGGCTATGGTGAAAAAGGAAATATCTTCCGTTCAAAACTGGAAAGAAGGTTTCTGAGAAACTGCTCTGTGTTCTGTTAATTCATCTCACAGAGTTACATCTTTCCTACAAGAAGCCTTTCGCTAAGGCTGTTCTTGTGGAATTGGAAAAGGGATATTTGGAAGCCCATAGAGGGCTATGGTGAAAAAGGAAATATCTTCCGTTCAAAACTGGAAAGAAGCTTTCTGAGAAACTGCTCTGTGTTCTGTTAATTCATCTCACAGAGTTACATCTTTCCCTTCAAGAAGCCTTTCGCTAAGGCTGTTCTCTTGGAATTGGCAAAGGGATATTTGGAACCCCTAGAGGGCTATGTTGAAAAAGGAAATATCTTCCGTTCAAAACTGGAAACAAGCTTTCTGAGAAACTGCTCTATGTTCTGTTAATTCATCTCACATGGTTACATCTTTCCCTTCAAGAAGCCTTTCGCTAAGGCTGTTCTTGTGGAATTGGCAAAGGGATATTTGGAAGCCCATAGAGGGCTATGGTCAAAAAGGAAATATCTTCCGTTCAAAACTGGAAAGAAGCTTTCTGAGAAACTGCTCTGTTTTCTGTTAATTCATCTCACAGAGTTACATCTTTCCCTTCAAGAAGCCTTTCGCTAAGGCTGTTCTTGTGGAATTGACAAAGGGATATTTGGAAGCCCATAGAGGGCTATGATGAAAAAGGAAATATCTTCCGTTCATAATTGGAAAGAAGCTTTCTGAGAAACTGCTCTGTGTTCTGTTAATTCATCTCACAGAGTTACATCTTTCCCTTCAAGAAGCCTTCCGCTAAGGCTGTTCTTGTGGAATTGGCAAGGGATATTTGCAAGCCCATAGAGGGCTATGGTGGAAAAGGAAATATCTTCCGTTGAAAACTGGAAAGAAGCTTTCTGAGAAACTGCTCTGCATTCTGTTAATTCATCTCACAGAGTTACATCTTTCCCTTCAAGAAGCCTTTCGCTAAGGCTGTTCTTGTGGAATTGGAAAAGGATATTTGGAAGCCCATAGAGGGCTATGGTGAAAAAGGAAATATCTTCCGTTCAAAACTGGAAAGAAGCTTTCTGAGAAACTGCTCTGTGTTCTGTTAATTCATCTCACAGAGTTACATCTTTCCCTTCAAGAAGTCTTTCGCTAAGGCTGTTCTTGTGTAATTGGTAAAGGGATATTTGGAAGCCCATAGAGGGCTATGGTGAAAAAGGAAATATCTTCCGTTCAAAACTGGAAAGAAGCTTTCTGAGAAACTGCTCTGTGTTCTGTTAATTCATCTCACAGAGTTACATCTTTTCCTTCAAGAAGCCTTTCGCTAAGGCTGTTCTTGTGGAATTGGCAAAGGGATATTGAGAAACCCATAGAGGGCTACGGTGAAAAAGGAAATATCTTCCGTTCAAAACTGGAAAGAAACTTTCTGAGAAACTGCTCTGTGTTCCGTAAATTCATCTCACAGAGTTACATCTTTCCCTTCAAGAAGCCTTTCACTAAGGCTGTTCTTGTGGAATTGGCAAAGGGATATTTCTAAGCCCATAGAGGGCTATGGTGAAAAAGGAAATATCTTCCGTTCAAAACTGGAAAGAAGCTTTCTGAGAAACTGCCCTGTGTTCTGTTAATTCATCTCACAGAGTTACATCTTTCCCTTCAAGAAGCCTTTCGCTAAGGCTGTTCTTGTGGAATTGGCAAAGGGATATTTGGAGGCCCATAGAGGGCTATGGTGAAAAAGGAAATATCTTCCGTTCAAAACTGGAAAGAAGCTTTCTGAGAAACTGCTCTGTGTTCTGTTAATTCATCTCACAGAGTTACATCTTTCCCTTCAAGAAGCCTTTCGCTAAATCTGTTCTTGTGGAATTGGCAAAGGGATATTTAGAAACCCATAGAGGGCTATGGTGAAAAAGGAAATATCTTCCGTTCAAAACTAGAAACAAGCTTTCTGAGAAACTGCTCTGTGTTCTGTTAATTAATCGCACAGAGTTACATCGTTCCCTTCAAGAAGCCTTTAGCTAAGGCTGTTCTTGTGTAATTGGAAAAGGGATATTTCGAAGCCCATAGAGGGCTATGGTGAAAAAGGAAATATCTTCCGTTCAAAACTGGAAAGAAGCTTTCTGAGAAACTGCTCTGTGTTCTGTTAATTCAGCTCACAGAGTTACATATTTCCCTTCAAGAAGCCTTTCGCTAAGGCTGTTCTTGTGGAATTGGCAAAGGGATATTTGGAAGCCCATAGAGGGCTATGGTGAAAAAGGAAATACTTCCGTTGAAAACTGGAAAGAAGCTTTCTGAGAAACTGCTCTGTGTTCTGTTAATTCATCTCACAAAGTTACATCTTTCCTTTCAAGAAGCCTTTCGCTAAGGCTGTTCTTGTGGAATTGGCAAAGGGATATTTCTAAGCCCATAGAGGGCTATGGTGAAAAAGGAAATATCTTCCGTTCAAAACTGGAAAGAAGCTTTCTGAGAAACTGCTTTGTGTTCTGTTAATTCATCTCACAGAGTTACATCTTTCCCTTCAAGAAGCCTTTCGCTAAGGCTGTTCTTGTGGAATTGCCAAAGGGATATTTGGAAGCCCATAGAGGGCTATGGTGAAAAAGGAAATATCTTCGGTTCAAAACTGGAAAGAAGCTTTCTGAGAAACTGCTCTATGTTCTGTTAATTCATCTCACAGAGTTACATCTTTCCCTTCAAGAACCCTTTCGCTAAGGCTGTTCTTGTGGAATTGACAAAGGGATATTTGGAAGCCCATAGAGTGCTATAGTGAAAAAGGAAATATCTTCCTTTCAAAACTGGAAGGAAGCTTTCTGGGAAACTGCTCTGTGTTCTGTTAATTCATCTCACAGTGTTACATCTTTCCCTTCAAGAAGCCATTCGCTAAGGCTGTTCTTGTGGAATTGACAAAGGGATATTTGGAAGCCCATAGAGGGCTATGGTGAAAAAGGAAATATCTTCCGTTCAAAACTGGAAAGAAGCGTTTTGAGAAACTGCTCTGTGTTCTGTTAATTCATCTCACAGAGTTACATCTTTCCCTTCAAGAAGCCTTTCGCTAAGGCTGTTCTTGTGGAATTGGCAAAGGGATATTTGGAAGCCTATAGAGGGCTATGGTGAAAAAGGATATATCTTCCGTTCAAAACTGGAAAGAAACTTTCTGAGAAACTGCTCTATGTTCTGTTAATTCATCTCACAGAGTTACATCTTTCCCTTCAAGAAGCCTTTCGCTAAGGCTGTTCTTGTGGAATTGGCAAAGGGATATTTGGAAGCCCATAGAGTGCTATGGTGAAAAAGGAAATATCTTCCGTTCAAAACTGGAAAGAAGCTGTCTGACAAACTGCTCTGTGTTCTGTTAATTCATCTCACAGAGTTACATCTTTCCCATCAAGAAGCCTTTCGCTAAGGCTGTTCTTGTGGAATTGGCAAAGGGATATTTGGAAGCCCCTAGAGGGCTATGGTGAAAAAGGAATATCTTCCGTTCAAAACTGGAAAGAACCTTTCTGAGAAACTGCTCTGTGTTCTGTTAATTCATCTTACAGAGTTACATCTTTCCCTTCAAGAAGTCTTTCGCTAAGGCTGTTCTTGTGGAATTGGCAAAGGGATATTTGGAAGCCCATAGAGGGCTATGGTGAAAAAGGAAATATCTTCCGTTCAAAACTGGAAAGAACCTTTCTGAGAAACTGCTCTGTGTTCTGTTAATTAATCTCACAGAGTTACATCGTTCCCTTCAAGAAGCCTTTAGCTAAGGCTGTTCTTGTGTAATTGGAAAAGTGATATTTCGAAGCCCATAGAGGGCTATGGTGAAAAAGGAAATATCTTCCGTTCAAAACTGGAAAGAAGCTTTCTGAGAAACTGCTCTGTGTTCTGTTAATTCATCTCAGAGAGTTACATCTTTCCCTTCAAGAAGCCTTTCGCTAAGGCTGTTCTTGTGGAATTGGCAAAGGGATATTAGGAAGCCCATAGAGGGCTATGGTGAAAAAGGAAATATCTTCCGTTCAAAACTGGAAAGAAGCTTTCTGAGAAACTGCTCTGTGTTCTGTTTATTCATCTCACAGAGTTACATCTTTCCCTTCAAGAAGCCTTTCGCTAAGGCTGTTCTTTTGCAATTGGCAAAGGGATATTTGGAAGCCCATACAGGGCTATCGTGAAAAAGGAAATATCTTCCGTTCAAAACTGGAAAGAAGCTTTCTGAGAAACTGCTCTGTGTTCTGTTAATTCATCTTACAGAGTTACATCTTTCCCTTCAAGAAGTCTTTCGCTAAGGCTGTTCTTGTGGAATTGGCAAAGGGATATTTGGAAGCCCATAGAGGGCTATGGTGAAAAAGGAAATATCTTCCGTTCAAAACTGGAAAGAACCTTTCTGAGAAACTGCTCTGTGTTCTGTTAATTAATCTCACAGAGTTACATCGTTCCCTTCAAGAAGCCTTTAGCTAAGGCTGTTCTTGTGTAATTGGAAAAGTGATATTTCGAAGCCCATAGAGGGCTATGGTGAAAAAGGAAATATCTTCCGTTCAAAACTGGAAAGAAGCTTTCTGAGAAACTGCTCTGTGTTCTGTTAATTCATCTCAGAGAGTTACATCTTTCCCTTCAAGAAGCCTTTCGCTAAGGCTGTTCTTGTGGAATTGGCAAAGGGATATTAGGAAGCCCATAGAGGGCTATGGTGAAAAAGGAAATATCTTCCGTTCAAAACTGGAAAGAAGCTTTCTGAGAAACTGCTCTGTGTTCTGTTTATTCATCTCACAGAGTTACATCTTTCCCTTCAAGAAGCCTTTCGCTAAGGCTGTTCTTTTGCAATTGGCAAAGGGATATTTGGAAGCCCATACAGGGCTATCGTGAAAAAGGAAATATCTTCCGTTCAAAACTGGAAAGAAGCTTTCTGAGAAACTGCTCTGTGTTCTGTTAATTCATCTCACAGAGTTACATCTTTCCCTTCAAGAAGCCTTTCGCTAAGGCTGTTCTTGTGGAATTGGCAAAGGGATATTTGGAAGCCCATAGAGGGCTATGTTGAAAAAGGAAATATCTTCCGTTCAAAATTGGAAAGAAGCTTTCTGAGAAACTGCTCTGTGTTCTGTTAATTCATCTCACAGAGTTACATCTTTCCCTTCAAGAAGCCTTTCGCTAAGGCTGTTCTTGTGGAATTGGCAAAGGGATATTTGGAAGCCCATAGAGGGCTATGGTCAAAAAGGAAATATCTTCCGTTCAAAACTGGAAAGAAGCTTTCTGAGAACCTGCTCTGTGTTCTGTTAATTCATCTCACAGAGTTACATCTTTCCCTTCAAGAAGCCTTTCGCTAAGGCTGTTCTTGTGGAATTGGCAAAGGGATATTTGGAAGCCCATAGAGGGCTATGGTGAAAAAGGAAATAAATTCCGTTCAAAACTGGAAAGAAGCTTTCTGAGAAACTGCTCTGTGTTCTGTTAATTCATCTCACAGAGTTACATCTTTCCCTTCAAGAAGCCTTTCGCTAAGGCTGTTCTTGTGGAATTGGAAAAGGGATATTTGGAAGCCCATAGAGGGCTATGGTGAAAAAGGAAATATCTTCCGTTCAAAACTGGAAACAAGCTTTCTGAGAAACTGCTCTGTGTTCTGTTAATTCATCTCACAGAGTTACATCTTTCCCTTCAAGAAGCCTTTCGCTAAGGCTGTTCTTGTGGAATTGGCAAAGGGATATTTGGAAGCCCATAGAGGGCTATGGTGAAAAAGGAAATATCTTCCGTTCAAAACTGGAAAGAAGCTTTCTGAGAAACTGCTCTGTGTTCTGTTAATTCATCTCACAGAGTTACATCTTTCCCTTCAAGAAGCCTTTTGCTAAAGCTGTTCTTGTGGAATTGTCAAAGTGATATTTGGAAGCCCATAGAGTGCTATAGTGAAAAAGGAAATATCTTCCTTTCAAAACTGGAAAGAAGCTTTCTGGGAAACTGCTCTGTGTTCTGTTAATTCATCTCACAGTGTTACATCTTTCCCTTCAAGAAGCCTTTCGCTAAGGCTGTTCTTCTGGAATTGTAAAAAGGATATTTGGAAGCCCATAGAGGGCTATGGTGAAAGAGGAAATATCTTCCGTTCAAAACTGGAAAGAAGCTTTCTGAGAAACTGCTCTGTGTTCTGTTAATTCATCTCACACAGTTACATCTTTCCCTTCAAGAAGCCTTTCGCTAAGGCTGTTCTTGTGGAATTGGCAAAGGGATATTTGGAAGCCCATAGAGGGCTATGGTGAAAAAGGAAATATCTTCCGTTCAAAACTGGAAAGAAGCTTTCTGAGAAACTGCTCTGTGTTCTGTTTTTTCATCTCACAGAGTTACATCTTTCCCTTCAAGAAGCCTTTCGCTAAGGCTGTTCTTGTGGAATTGGCAAAGGGATATTTGGAAGCCCATAGAGGGCTATGGTGAAAAAGGAAATATCTTCCATTCAAAACTGGAAAGAAGCTTTCTGAGAAACTGCTCTGTGTAATGTTAATTCATCTCACAGAGTTACATCTTTCCCTTCAAGAAGCCTTTCGCTAAGTCTGTTCTTGTGGAATTGGCAAAGGGATATTTGGAAGCCCATAGAGGGCTATGGTGAAAAAGGAAATATCTTCCGTTCAAAACTGGAAAGAGGCTTTCTGAGAAATTGCTCTGTGTTCTGTTAATTCATCTCACAGAGTTACATCTTTCCCTTCAAGAAGCCTTTCGCTAAGGCTGTTTTTGTGGAATTGGCAAAGGGATATTTGGAAGCCCATAGAGGGCTATGGTGAAAAAGGAAATATCTTCCGTTCAAAACTGGAAAGAAGCTTTCTGAGAAACTGCTCTGTGTTCTGTTAATTCATCTCACAGAGTTACATCTTTCCCTTCAAGAAGCCTTTCGCTAAGGCTGTTCTTGTGGAATTGGCAAAGGGATATTTGGAAGCCCATAGAGGGCTATGGTGAAAAAGGAAATATCTTCCGTTCAAAACTGGAAAGAAGCTTTCTGAGAAACTGCTCTGTTTTCTGTTAATTCATCTCACAGAGTTACATCTTTCCCTTCAAGAAGCCTTTCGCTAAGGCTGTTCTTGTGGAATTGGCAAAGGGATATTTGGAGGCCCATAGAGGGCTACGGTGAAAAAGGAAATATCTTCCGTTCAAAACTGGAAAGAACCTTTCTGAGAAACTGCTCTGTGTTCTGTTAATTCATCTCACAGAGTTACATCTTTCCCTTCAAGAAGTCTTTCGCTAAGGCTGTTCTTGTGGAATTGGCAAAGGGATATTTGGAAGCCCATAGATGGCTATGGTGAAAAAGGAAATATCTTCCGTTCAAAACTGGAGAGAAGCTTTCTTAGAAACTGCTCTGTGTTCTGTTAATTCATCTCACAGAGTTACATCGTTCCCTTCAAGAAGCCTTTCGCTAAGGCTGTTCTTGTGGAATTGGCAAAGGGATATTTGGAAGCCCTTAGAGGGCTATGGTGAAAAAGGAAATAAATTCCGTTCAAAACTGGACAGAAGCTTTCAGAGAAACTGCTCTGTGTTCTGTTAATTCATCTCACAGAGTTACATCTTTCCCTTCAAGAAGCCTTTCGCTAAGGCTGTTCTTTTGGAATTGGCAAAGGGATATTTGGAAGCCCATAGAGGGCTATGGTGAAAAAGGAAATATCTTCCGTTCAACACTGGAAAGAAGCTTTCTGAGAAACTGCTCTGTGTTCTGTTAATTCATCTCACAGAGTTACATCTTTCCCTTCAAGAAGCCTTTCGCTAAGGCTGTTCTTGTGGAATTGGCAAAGGGATATTTCGAAGCCCCTAGAGGGCTATGTTGAAAAAGGAAATATCTTCCGTTCAAAATTGGAAAGAAGCTTTCTGAGAAACTGCTCTGTGTTCTGTTAATTCATCTCACAGAGTTACATCTTTCCCTTCAAGAAGCCTTTCGCTAAGGCTGTTCTTGTGGAATTGGCAAAGGGATATTTGGAAGCCCATAGAGGGCTATGGTCAAAAAGGAAATATCTTCCGTTCAAAACTGGAAAGAAGCTTTCTGAGAACCTGCTCTGTGTTCTGTTAATTCATCTCACAGAGTTACATCTTTCCCTTCAAGAAGCCTTTCGCTAAGGCTGTTCTTGTGGAATTGGCAAAGGGATATTTGGAGACCCATAGAGGGCAATGGTGAAAAAGGAAATATCTTCCGTTCAAAACTGGAAAGAAGCTTTCTGAGAAACTGCTCTGTGTTCTGTTAATTCATCTCACAGAGTTACATCTTTGCCTTCAAGAAGGCTTTAGCTAAGGCTGTTCTTTTGGAATTGGCAAAGGGATATTTGGAGGCCCATAGACGGCTATGGTGAAAAAGGAAATATCTTCCGTTCAAAACTGGAAAGAATCTTTCTGAGAAACTGCTCTATGTTCTGTTAATTCATTTCACAGAGTTACATCTTTCCCTTCAAGAAGCCTTTCGCTAAGGCTGTTATTGTGGAATTGGCAAAGGGATATTTGGAAGCCCATAGAGGGCTATGGTGAAAAAGGATATATCTTCCGTTGAAAACTGGAAAGAAGTTTCTGAGAAACTGCTCTGTGTTCTGTTAATTCATCTCACAGAGTTACATCTTTCTCTTCAAGAAGCCTTTCGCTAAGGCTGTTCTTGTGGAATTGACAAAGGGATATTTGGAAACACATAGAGGGCTGTGGTGAAAAAGGAAATATCTTCCGTTCAAAACTGGAAAGAAGCTTTCTGAGAAACTGCTCTGTGTTCTGTTAATTCATCTCACAGAGTTACATCTTTCACTTCAAGAAGCCTTTCGCTAAGGCTGTTCTTGTGGAATTGGAAAAGCGATATTTGTAAGCCCATAGAGGGCTATGGTGAAAGAGGAAATATCTTCCGTTCAAAATTGCAAAGAAGCTTTTTGAGAAACTGCTCTGTGTTCTGTTAATTCATCTCACAGAGTTAAATCTTTCCCTTCAAGAGGTCTTTCGCTAAGGCTGTTCTTGTGAAATTGGCAACGGGATATTTGGAAGCCCTTAGAGGGCTATGGTGAAAAAAAAAATATCTTCCGTTCAAAACTGGAAAGAATCTTTCTGAGAAACTGCTGTATGTTCTGTTAATTCATCTCACAGAGTTACATCTTTCCCTTCAAGAAGCCTTTCGCTAAGGCTGTTCTTGTGGAATTGGCAAAGGGATATTTGGAAGCCCATAGAGGGCTACGGTGAAAAAGGAAATATATTCCGTTCAAAACTGGAAAGAAGCTTTCTGAGAAACTGCTCTGTGTTCTGTTAATTCATCTCACAGAGTTACATCTTTCACTCCAAGAAGCCTTTTGCTAAGACTGTTCTTGTGGAATTCGCAAAGGGATATTTGGAAGCCCATAGAGGGCTATGGTGAAAAAGGAAATATCTTCCGTTCAAAACTGGAAAGAAGCTTTCTGAGAAACTTCTCTGTGTTCTGTTAATTCATCTCACAGAGTTACATCGTTCCCTTCAAGAAGCCTTTAGCTAAGGCTGTTCTTGTGTAATTGGAAAAGTGATATTTCGAAGCCCATAGAGGGCTATGGTGAAAAAGGAAATATCTTCCGTTCAAAACTGGAAAGAAGCTTTCTGAGAAACTGCTCTGTGTTCTGTTAATTCATCTCAGAGAGTTACATCTTTCCCTTCAAGAAGCCTTTCGCTAAGGCTGTTCTTGTGGAATTGGCAAAGGGATATTAGGAAGCCCATAGAGGGCTATGGTGAAAAAGGAAATATCTTCCGTTCAAAACTGGAAAGAAGCTTTCTGAGAAACTGCTCTGTGTTCTGTTTATTCATCTCACAGAGTTACATCTTTCCCTTCAAGAAGCCTTTCGCTAAGGCTGTTCTTTTGCAATTGGCAAAGGGATATTTGGAAGCCCATACAGGGCTATCGTGAAAAAGGAAATATCTTCCGTTCAAAACTGGAAAGAAGCTTTCTGAGAAACTGCTCTGTGTTCTGTTAATTCATCTCACAGAGTTACATCTTTCCCTTCAAGAAGCCTTTCGCTAAGGCTGTTCTTGTGGAATTGGCAAAGGGATATTTGGAAGCCCCTAGAGGGCTATGTTGAAAAAGGAAATATCTTCCGTTCAAAATTGGAAAGAAGCTTTCTGAGAAACTGCTCTGTGTTGTGTTAATTCATCTCACAGAGTTACATCTTTCCCTTCAAGAAGCCTTTCGCTAAGGCTGTTCTTGTGGAATTGGCAAAGGGATATTTGGAAGCCCATAGAGGGCTATGGTCAAAAAGGAAATATCTTCCGTTCAAAACTGGAAAGAAGCTTTCTGAGAACCTGCTCTGTGTTCTGTTAATTCATCTCACAGAGTTACATCTTTCCCTTCTAGAAGCCTTTCGCTAAGGCTGTTCTTGTGGAATTGGCAAAGGGATATTTGGAAGCCCATAGAGGGCTATGGTGAAAAAGGAAATATATTCCGTTTAAAACTGGAAAGAATCTTTCTGAGAAACTGCTCTATGTTGTGTTAATTCATCTCACAGAGTTACATCTTTCCCTTCAAGAAGCCTTTCGCTAAGGCTGTTCTTGTGGAATTGGAAAAGGGATATTTGGAGGCCCATAGAGGGCTATGGTGAAAAAGGAAATATCTTCCGTTCAAAACTGGAAAGAAGCTTTCTGAGAAACTTCTCTGTGTTGTGTAAATTCATCTCACAGAGTTACATCTTTCCCTTCAAGAAGCCTTTCGCTAAGGCTGTTCTTGTGAAATTGGCAAAGGGATATTTGGAAGCCCATAGATGGCTATGGTGAAAGAGGAAATATCTTTCGTTCAAAACTGGAAAGAAGCTTTCTGAGAAACTGCTCTGTGTTCTGTTAATTCATCTCACAGAGTTACATCTTACCCTTCAAGAAGCCTTTCACTAAGGCTGTTCTTGTGGAATTGGCAAAGGGATATTTGGAAACCCATAGAGGCTATGGTGAAAAAGGAAATATCTTCCGTTCAAAACTGGAAAGAAGCTTTGTGAGAAACTGCTCTGTGTTCTCTTAATTCATCTCACAGAGTTACATCTTTCCCTTCAAGAAGCCTTTCGCTAAGGCTGTTCTTCTGGAATTGGCAAAGGGATATTTGGAAGCCCATAGAGGGCTATGGTGAAAAAGGAAATATCTTCCGTTCAAAACTGGAAAGAATCTTTCTGAGAAACTGCTCTGTGTTCTGTTACTTCATCTCACAGAGTTACATCTTTCCCTTCAAGAAGCCTTTCGCTAAGGTTGTGGAATTGGCCAAGGGATATTTGGAAGCCCATAGAGGGCTATGGTGAAAAAGGAAATAAATTCCGTTCAAAACTGGAAAGAAGCTTTCTGAGAAACTGCTCTGTGTTCTGTTAATTCATCTCACAGAGTTACATCTTTCCCTTCAAGAAGCCTTTCGTTAAGGCTGTTCTTGTGGAATTGGAAAAGGGATATTTGGAAGCCCATAGAGGGCTATGGTGAAAAAGGAAATATCTTCCGTTCAAAACTGGAAAGAAGCTTTCTGAGAAACTGCTCTGTGTTCTGTTAATTCATCTCACAGAGTTACATCTTTCCCTTCAAGAAGCCTTTTGCTAAAGCTGTTTTGTGGAATTGTCAAAGGGATATTTGGAAGCCCATAGAGTGCTATAGTGAAAAAGGAAATATCTTCCTTTCAAAACTGGAAAGAAGCTTTCTGGGAAACTGCTCTGTGTTCTGTTAATTCATCTCACAGTGTTACATCTTTCCCTTCAAGAAGCCTTTCGCTAAGGCTGTTCTTCTGGAATTGGAAAAAGGATATTTGGAAGCCCATAGAGGGCTATGGTGAAAGAGGAAATATCTTCCGTTCAAAACTGGAAAGAAGCTTTCTGAGAAACTGCTCTGTGTTCTGTTAATTCATCTCACAGAGTTACATCTTTCCCTTCAAGAAGCCTTTCGCTAAGGCTGTTCTTGTGGAATTGGCAAAGGGATATTTGGAAGCCCATAGAGGGCTATGGTGAAAAAGGAAATATCTTCCGTTCAAAACTGGAAAGAAGCTTTCTGAGAAACTGCTCTGTGTTCTGTTTTTTCATCTCACAGAGTTACATCTTTCCCTTCAAGAAGCCTTTCGCTAAGGCTGTTCTTGTGCAATTGGCAAAGGGATATTGGGAAGCCCATAGAGGGCTATGGTGAAAAAGGAAATATCTTCCATTCAAAACTGGAAAGAAGCTTTCTGAGAAACTGCTCTGTGTAATGTTAATTCATCTCACAGAGTTACATCTTTCCCTTCAAGAAGCCTTTCGCTAAGTCTGTTCTTGTGGAATTGGCAAAGGGATATTTGGAAGCCCATAGAGGGCTATGGTGAAAAAGGAAATATCTTCCGTTCAAAACTGGAAAGAGGCTTTCTGAGAAATTGCTCTGTGTTCTGTTAATTCATCTCACAGAGTTACATCTTTCCCTTCAAGAAGCCTTTCGCTAAGGCTGTTTTTGTGGAATTGGCAAAGGGATATTTGGAAGCCCATAGAGGGCTATGGTGAAAAAGGAAATATCTTCCGTTCAAAACTGGAAAGAAGCTTTCTGAGAAACTGCTCTGTGTTCTGTTAATTCATCTCACAGAGTTACATCTTTCCCTTCAAGAAGCCTTTCGCTAAGGCTGTTCTTGTGGAATTGGCAAAGGGATATTTGGAGGCCCATAGAGGGCTACGGTGAAAAAGGAAATATCTTCCGTTCAAAACTGGAAAGAACCTTTCTGAGAAACTGCTCTGTGTTCTGTTAATTCATCTCACAGAGTTACATCTTTCCCTTCAAGAAGTCTTTCGCTAAGGCTGTTCTTGTGGAATTGGCAAAGGGATATTTGGAAGCCCATAGATGGCTATGGTGAAAAGGAAATATCTTCCGTTCAAAACTGGAGAGAAGCTTTCTTAGAAACTGCTCTGTGTTCTGTTAATTCATCTCACAGAGTTACATCGTTCCCTTCAAGAAGCCTTTCGCTAAGGCTGTTCTTGTGGAATTGGCAAAGGGATATTTGGAAGCCCTTAGAGGGCTATGGTGAAAAAGGAAATAAATTCCGTTCAAAACTGGACAGAAGCTTTCAGAGAAACTGCTCTGTGTTCTGTTAATTCATCTCACAGAGTTACATCTTTCCCTTCAAGAAGCCTTTCGCTAAGGCTGTTCTTTTGGAATTGGCAAAGGGATATTTGGAAGCCCATAGAGGGCTATGGTGAAAAAGGAAATATCTTCCGTTCAAAACTGGAAAGAAGCTTTCTGAGAAACTGCTCTGTGTTCTGTTAATTCCTCTCACAGAGTTACATCTTTCCCTTCAAGAAGCCTTTCGCTAAGGCTGTTCTTGTGGAATTGGCAAAGGGATATTTGGAAGCCCCTAGAGGGCTATGTTGAAAAAGGAAATATCTTCCGTTCAAAATTGGAAAGAAGCTTTCTGAGAAACTGCTCTGTGTTCTGTTAATTCATCTCACAGAGTTACATCTTTCCCTTCAAGAAGCCTTTCGCTAAGGCTGTTCTTGTGGAATTGGCAAAGGGATATTTGGAAGCCCATAGAGGGCTATGGTCAAAAAGGAAATATCTTCCGTTCAAAACTGGAAAGAAGCTTTCTGAGAACCTGCTCTGTGTTCTGTTAATTCATCTCACAGAGTTACATCTTTCCCTTCAAGAAGCCTTTCGCTAAGGCTGTTCTTGTGGAATTGGCAAAGGGATATTTGGAAGCCCATAGAGGGCTATGGTGAAAAAGGAAATATATTCCGTTTAAAACTGGAAATAATCTTTCTGAGAAACTGCTCTATGTTCTGTTAATTCATCTCACAGAGTTACATCATTCCCTTCAAGAAGCCTTTCGCTAAGGCTGTTCTTGTGGAATTGGAAAAGTGATATTTGGAAGCCCATAGAGGGCTATGGTGAAAAAGGAAATATCTTCCGTTCAAAACTGGAAAGAAGCTTTCTGAGAAACTGCTCTGTGTTGTGTAAATTCATCTCACAGAGTTACATCTTTCCCTTCAAGAAGCCTTTCGCTAAGGCTGTTCTTGTGGAATTGGCAAAGGGATATTTGGAAGCCCATAGATGGCTATGGTGAAAGAGGAAATATCTTTCGTTCAAAACTGGAAAGAAGCTTTCTGAGAAACTGCTCTGTGTTCTGTTAATTCATCTCACAGAGTTACATCTTTCCCTTCAAGAAGCCTTTCACTAAGGCTGTTCTTGTGGAATTGGCAAAGGGATATTTGGAAGCCCATAGAGGCTATGGTGAAAAAGGAAATATCTTCCGTTCAAAACTGGAAACAAGCTTTCTGAGAAACTGCTCTGTGTTCTCTTAATTCATCTCACAGAGTTACATCTTTCCCTTCAAGAAGCCTTTCGCTAAGGCTGTTCTTCTGGAATTGGCAAAGGGATATTTGGAAGCCCATAGAGGGCTATGGTGAAAAAGGAAATATCTTCCGTTCAAAACTGGAAAGAATCTTTCTGAGAAACTGCTCTGTGTTCTGTTAATTCATCTCACAGAGTTACATCTTTCCCTTCAAGAAGCCTTTCGCTAAGGTTGTGGAATTGGCCAAGGGATATTTGGAAGCCCATAGAGGGCTATGGTGAAAAAGGAAATAAATTCCGTTCAAAACTGGAAAGAAGCTTTCTGAGAAACTGCTCTGTGTTCTGTTAATTCATCTCACAGAGTTACATCTTTCCCTTCAAGAAGCCTTTCGCTAAGGCTGTTCTTGTGGAATTGGAAAAGGGATATTTGGAAGCCCATAGAGGGCTATAGTGAAAAAGGAAATATCTTCCGTTCAAAACTGGAAAGAAGCTTTCTGAGAAACTGCTCTGTGTTCTGCTAATTCATCTCACAGAGTTACATCTTTCCCTTCAAGAAGCCTTTCGCTAAGGCTGTTTTTGTGGAATTGGCAAAGGGATATTTGGAAGCCCAAAGAGGGCTACGGTGAATAAGGAAATATCTTCCGTTCAAAACTGGAAAGAAGGTTTCTGAGAAACTGCTCTGTGTTCTGTTAATTCATCTCACAGAGTTACATCTTTCCCTTCAAGAAGCCTTTCGCTAAGGCTGTTCTTGTGGAATTGGCAAAGGGATATTTGGAAGCCCATAGAGGGCTATGGTAAAAAAGGAAATAAATTCCGTTCAAAACTGAAAAGAAGCTTTCTGAGAAACTACTCTGTGTTCTGTTAATTCATCTCACAGAGTTACATCTTTCCCTTCAAGAAATCTTTCGCTAAGGCTGTTCTTGTGGAATTGTCAAAGGGATATTTGGAAGCCCATAGAGGGCTATGGTGAAAAAGGCAATATCTTCCGTTCAAAACTGGAAAAAAGCTTTCTGAGAAACTGCTCTGTGTTCTGTTTTTTCATCTCACAGAGTTACATCTTTCCCTTCAAGAAGCCTTTCGCTAAGGCTGTTCTTGTGCAATTGGCAAAGGGATATTTGGAAGCCCATAGAGGGCTATGGTGAAAAAGGAAATATCTTCCATTCAAAACTGGAAAGAAGCTTTCTGAGAAACTGCTCTGTGTAATGTTAATTCATCTCACAGAGTTACATCTTTCCCTTCAAGAAGCCTTTCGCTAAGGCTGTTCTTGTGGAATTGGCAAAAGGATATTTGGAAGCCCATAGAGGGCTATGGTGAAAAAGGAAATATCTTCCGTTCAAAACTGGAAAGAATCTTTCTGAGAAACTGCTCTGTGTTCTGTTAATTCATCTCACAGAGTTACATCTTTCCCTTCAAGAAGCCTTTCGCTAAGGCTGTTTTTGTGGAATTGGCAAAGGGATATTTGGAAGCCCATAGAGGGCTATGGTGAAAAAGGAAATATCTTCCGTTCAAAACTGGAAAGAAGCTTTCTGAGAAACTGCTCTGTGTTCTGTTAATTCATCTCACAGAGTTACATCTTTCCCTTCAAGAAGCCATTCGCTAAGGCTGTTCTTGTGGAATTGGCAAAGGGATATTTGGAAGCCCATAGAGGGCTATGGTGAAAAAGGAAATATCTTCCGTTCAAAACTGGAAAGAACCTTTCTGAGAAACTGCTCTGTGTTCTGTTAATTCATCTCACAGAGTTACATCTTTCCCTTCAAGAAGTCTTTCGCTAAGGCTGTTCTTGTGGAATTGGCAAAGGGATATTTGGAAGCCCATAGATGGCTATGGTGAAAAAGGAAATATCTTCCGTTCAAAACTGGAAAGAAGCTTTCTGAGAAACTGCTCTGTGTTCTGTTAATTCATCTCACAGAGTTACATCTTTCCCTTCAAGAAGCCTTTCGCTAAGGCTGTTCTTGTGGAATTGGCAAAGGGATATTTGGAAGACCTTAGAGGGCTATGGTGAAAAAGGAATTATCTTCCGTTCAAACTTGGAAAGAAGCTTTGTGAGAAACTGTTCTATGTTCTGTTAATTCATCTCACAGAGTTACATCTTTCCCTTCAAGAAGCCTTTCGCTAAGTCTGTTCTTGTGGAATTGGCAAAGGGATATTTGGAAGCCCATAGAGGACTATGGTGAAAAAGGAAATAGCTTCCGTTCAAAACTGGAAAGAAGCTTTCTGAGAAACTGCTCTGTGTTCTGTAAATTCATCTCACAGAGTTACATCTTTCCCTTCAAGAAGCCTTTCGCTAAGGCTGTTCTTGTGGAATTTGCAAAGGGATATTTGGAAGCCCCTAGAGGGCTACGGTGAAAAAGGAAATATCTTCCGTTCAAAACTGGAAAGAACCTTTCTGAGAAACTACTCTGTGTTCTATTAATTCATCTCACAGAGTTACATCTTTCCCTTCAAGAAGCCTTTCGCTAAGGCTGTTCTTGTGGAATTGGCAAAGGGATATTTCGAAGCCCCTAGAGGGCTATGTTGAAAAAGGAAATATCTTCCGTTCAAAATTGGAAAGAAGCTTTCTGAGAAACTGCTCTGTGTTCTGTTAATTCATCTCACAGAGTTACATCTTTCCCTTCAAGAAGCCTTTCGCTAAGGCTGTTCTTGTGGAATTGGCAAAGGGATATTTGGAAGCCCATAGAGGGCTATGGTCAAAAAGGAAATATCTTCCGTTCAAAACTGGAAAGAAGCTTTCTGAGAACCTGCTCTGTGTTCTGTTAATTCATCTCACAGAGTTACATCTTTCCCTTCAAGAAGCCTTTCGCTAAGGCTGTTCTTGTGGAATTGGCAAAGGGATATTTGGAGACCCATAGAGGGCAATGGTGAAAAAGGAAATATCTTCCGTTCAAAACTGGAAAGAAGCTTTCTGAGAAACTGCTCTGTGTTCTGTTAATTCATCTCACAGAGTTACATCTTTGCCTTCAAGAAGGCTTTAGCTAAGGCTGTTCTTTTGGAATTGGCAAAGGGATATTTGGAGGCCCATAGACGGCTATGGTGAAAAAGGAAATATCTTCCGTTCAAAACTGGAAAGAATCTTTCTGAGAAACTGCTCTATGTTCTGTTAATTCATTTCACAGAGTTACATCTTTCCCTTCAAGAAGCCTTTCGCTAAGGCTGTTATTGTGGAATTGGCAAAGGGATATTTGGAAGCCCATAGAGGGCTATGGTGAAAAAGGATATATCTTCCGTTGAAAACTGGAAAGAAGTTTCTGAGAAACTGCTCTGTGTTCTGTTAATTCATCTCACAGAGTTACATCTTTCTCTTCAAGAAGCCTTTCGCTAAGGCTGTTCTTGTGGAATTGACAAAGGGATATTTGGAAACACATAGAGGGCTGTGGTGAAAAAGGAAATATCTTCCGTTCAAAACTGGAAAGAAGCTTTCTGAGAAACTGCTCTGTGTTCTGTTAATTCATCTCACAGAGTTACATCTTTCACTTCAAGAAGCCTTTCGCTAAGGCTGTTCTTGTGGAATTGGAAAAGCGATATTTGTAAGCCCATAGAGGGCTATGGTGAAAGAGGAAATATCTTCCGTTCAAAATTGCAAAGAAGCTTTTTGAGAAACTGCTCTGTGTTCTGTTAATTCATCTCACAGAGTTAAATCTTTCCCTTCAAGAGGTCTTTCGCTAAGGCTGTTCTTGTGAAATTGGCAACGGGATATTTGGAAGCCCTTAGAGGGCTATGGTGAAAAAAAAAATATCTTCCGTTCAAAACTGGAAAGAATCTTTCTGAGAAACTGCTGTATGTTCTGTTAATTCATCTCACAGAGTTACATCTTTCCCTTCAAGAAGCCTTTCGCTAAGGCTGTTCTTGTGGAATTGGCAAAGGGATATTTGGAAGCCCATAGAGGGCTACGGTGAAAAAGGAAATATATTCCGTTCAAAACTGGAAAGAAGCTTTCTGAGAAACTGCTCTGTGTTCTGTTAATTCATCTCACAGAATTACATCTTTCACTCCAAGAAGCCTTTTGCTAAGACTGTTCTTGTGGAATTCGCAAAGGGATATTTGGAAGCCCATAGAGGGCTATGGTGAAAAAGGAAATATCTTCCGTTCAAAACTGGAAAGAAGCTTTCTGAGAAACTTCTCTGTGTTCTGTTAATTCATCTCACAGAGTTACATCGTTCCCTTCAAGAAGCCTTTAGCTAAGGCTGTTCTTGTGTAATTGGAAAAGTGATATTTCGAAGCCCATAGAGGGCTATGGTGAAAAAGGAAATATCTTCCGTTCAAAACTGGAAAGAAGCTTTCTGAGAAACTGCTCTGTGTTCTGTTAATTCATCTCAGAGAGTTACATCTTTCCCTTCAAGAAGCCTTTCGCTAAGGCTGTTCTTGTGGAATTGGCAAAGGGATATTAGGAAGCCCATAGAGGGCTATGGTGAAAAAGGAAATATCTTCCGTTCAAAACTGGAAAGAAGCTTTCTGAGAAACTGCTCTGTGTTCTGTTTATTCATCTCACAGAGTTACATCTTTCCCTTCAAGAAGCCTTTCGCTAAGGCTGTTCTTTTGCAATTGGCAAAGGGATATTTGGAAGCCCATACAGGGCTATCGTGAAAAAGGAAATATCTTCCGTTCAAAACTGGAAAGAAGCTTTCTGAGAAACTGCTCTGTGTTCTGTTAATTCATCTCACAGAGTTACATCTTTCCCTTCAAGAAGCCTTTCGCTAAGGCTGTTCTTGTGGAATTGGCAAAGGGATATTTGGAAGCCCCTAGAGGGCTATGTTGAAAAAGGAAATATCTTCCGTTCAAAATTGGAAAGAAGCTTTCTGAGAAACTGCTCTGTGTTGTGTTAATTCATCTCACAGAGTTACATCTTTCCCTTCAAGAAGCCTTTCGCTAAGGCTGTTCTTGTGGAATTGGCAAAGGGATATTTGGAAGCCCATAGAGGGCTATGGTCAAAAAGGAAATATCTTCCGTTCAAAACTGGAAAGAAGCTTTCTGAGAACCTGCTCTGTGTTCTGTTAATTCATCTCACAGAGTTACATCTTTCCCTTCGAGAAGCCTTTCGCTAAGGCTGTTCTTGTGGAATTGGCAAAGGGATATTTGGAAGCCCATAGAGGGCTATGGTGAAAAAGGAAATATATTCCGTTTAAAACTGGAAAGAATCTTTCTGAGAAACTGCTCTATGTTGTGTTAATTCATCTCACAGAGTTACATCTTTCCCTTCAAGAAGCCTTTCGCTAAGGCTGTTCTTGTGGAATTGGAAAAGGGATATTTGGAGGCCCATAGAGGGCTATGGTGAAAAAGGAAATATCTTCCGTTCAAAACTGGAAAGAAGCTTTCTGAGAAACTTCTCTGTGTTGTGTAAATTCATCTCACAGAGTTACATCTTTCCCTTCAAGAAGCCTTTCGCTAAGGCTGTTCTTGTGAAATTGGCAAAGGGATATTTGGAAGCCCATAGATGGCTATGGTGAAAGAGGAAATATCTTTCGTTCAAAACTGGAAAGAAGCTTTCTGAGAAACTGCTCTGTGTTCTGTTAATTCATCTCACAGAGTTACATCTTACCCTTCAAGAAGCCTTTCACTAAGGCTGTTCTTGTGGAATTGGCAAAGGGATATTTGGAAACCCATAGAGGCTATGGTGAAAAAGGAAATATCTTCCGTTCAAAACTGGAAAGAAGCTTTGTGAGAAACTGCTCTGTGTTCTCTTAATTCATCTCACAGAGTTACATCTTTCCCTTCAAGAAGCCTTTCGCTAAGGCTGTTCTTCTGGAATTGGCAAAGGGATATTTGGAAGCCCATAGAGGGCTATGGTGAAAAAGGAAATATCTTCCGTTCAAAACTGGAAAGAATCTTTCTGAGAAACTGCTCTGTGTTCTGTTACTTCATCTCACAGAGTTACATCTTTCCCTTCAAGAAGCCTTTCGCTAAGGTTGTGGAATTGGCCAAGGGATATTTGGAAGCCCATAGAGGGCTATGGTGAAAAAGGAAATAAATTCCGTTCAAAACTGGAAAGAAGCTTTCTGAGAAACTGCTCTGTGTTCTGTTAATTCATCTCACAGAGTTACATCTTTCCCTTCAAGAAGCCTTTCGTTAAGGCTGTTCTTGTGGAATTGGAAAAGGGATATTTGGAAGCCCATAGAGGGCTATGGTGAAAAAGGAAATATCTTCCGTTCAAAACTGGAAAGAAGCTTTCTGAGAAACTGCTCTGTGTTCTGTTAATTCATCTCACAGAGTTACATCTTTCCCTTCAAGAAGCCTTTTGCTAAAGCTGTTTTGTGGAATTGTCAAAGGGATATTTGGAAGCCCATAGAGTGCTATAGTGAAAAAGGAAATATCTTCCTTTCAAAACTGGAAAGAAGCTTTCTGGGAAACTGCTCTGTGTTCTGTTAATTCATCTCACAGTGTTACATCTTTCCCTTCAAGAAGCCTTTCGCTAAGGCTGTTCTTCTGGAATTGGAAAAAGGATATTTGGAAGCCCATAGAGGGCTATGGTGAAAGAGGAAATATCTTCCGTTCAAAACTGGAAAGAAGCTTTCTGAGAAACTGCTCTGTGTTCTGTTAATTCATCTCACAGAGTTACATCTTTCCCTTCAAGAAGCCTTTCGCTAAGGCTGTTCTTGTGGAATTGGCAAAGGGATATTTGGAAGCCCATAGAGGGCTATGGTGAAAAAGGAAATATCTTCCGTTCAAAACTGGAAAGAAGCTTTCTGAGAAACTGCTCTGTGTTCTGTTTTTTCATCTCACAGAGTTACATCTTTCCCTTCAAGAAGCCTTTCGCTAAGGCTGTTCTTGTGCAATTGGCAAAGGGATATTGGGAAGCCCATAGAGGGCTATGGTGAAAAAGGAAATATCTTCCATTCAAAACTGGAAAGAAGCTTTCTGAGAAACTGCTCTGTGTAATGTTAATTCATCTCACAGAGTTACATCTTTCCCTTCAAGAAGCCTTTCGCTAAGTCTGTTCTTGTGGAATTGGCAAAGGGATATTTGGAAGCCCATAGAGGGCTATGGTGAAAAAGGAAATATCTTCCGTTCAAAACTGGAAAGAGGCTTTCTGAGAAATTGCTCTGTGTTCTGTTAATTCATCTCACAGAGTTACATCTTTCCCTTCAAGAAGCCTTTCGCTAAGGCTGTTTTTGTGGAATTGGCAAAGGGATATTTGGAAGCCCATAGAGGGCTATGGTGAAAAAGGAAATATCTTCCGTTCAAAACTGGAAAGAAGCTTTCTGAGAAACTGCTCTGTGTTCTGTTAATTCATCTCACAGAGTTACATCTTTCCCTTCAAGAAGCCTTTCGCTAAGGCTGTTCTTGTGGAATTGGCAAAGGGATATTTGGAGGCCCATAGAGGGCTACGGTGAAAAAGGAAATATCTTCCGTTCAAAACTGGAAAGAACCTTTCTGAGAAACTGCTCTGTGTTCTGTTAATTCATCTCACAGAGTTACATCTTTCCCTTCAAGAAGTCTTTCGCTAAGGCTGTTCTTGTGGAATTGGCAAAGGGATATTTGGAAGCCCATAGATGGCTATGGTGAAAAGGAAATATCTTCCGTTCAAAACTGGAGAGAAGCTTTCTTAGAAACTGCTCTGTGTTCTGTTAATTCATCTCACAGAGTTACATCGTTCCCTTCAAGAAGCCTTTCGCTAAGGCTGTTCTTGTGGAATTGGCAAAGGGATATTTGGAAGCCCTTAGAGGGCTATGGTGAAAAAGGAAATAAATTCCGTTCAAAACTGGACAGAAGCTTTCAGAGAAACTGCTCTGTGTTCTGTTAATTCATCTCACAGAGTTACATCTTTCCCTTCAAGAAGCCTTTCGCTAAGGCTGTTCTTTTGGAATTGGCAAAGGGATATTTGGAAGCCCATAGAGGGCTATGGTGAAAAAGGAAATATCTTCCGTTCAAAACTGGAAAGAAGCTTTCTGAGAAACTGCTCTGTGTTCTGTTAATTCCTCTCACAGAGTTACATCTTTCCCTTCAAGAAGCCTTTCGCTAAGGCTGTTCTTGTGGAATTGGCAAAGGGATATTTGGAAGCCCCTAGAGGGCTATGTTGAAAAAGGAAATATCTTCCGTTCAAAATTGGAAAGAAGCTTTCTGAGAAACTGCTCTGTGTTCTGTTAATTCATCTCACAGAGTTACATCTTTCCCTTCAAGAAGCCTTTCGCTAAGGCTGTTCTTGTGGAATTGGCAAAGGGATATTTGGAAGCCCATAGAGGGCTATGGTCAAAAAGGAAATATCTTCCGTTCAAAACTGGAAAGAAGCTTTCTGAGAACCTGCTCTGTGTTCTGTTAATTCATCTCACAGAGTTACATCTTTCCCTTCAAGAAGCCTTTCGCTAAGGCTGTTCTTGTGGAATTGGCAAAGGGATATTTGGAAGCCCATAGAGGGCTATGGTGAAAAAGGAAATATATTCCGTTTAAAACTGGAAATAATCTTTCTGAGAAACTGCTCTATGTTCTGTTAATTCATCTCACAGAGTTACATCATTCCCTTCAAGAAGCCTTTCGCTAAGGCTGTTCTTGTGGAATTGGAAAAGTGATATTTGGAAGCCCATAGAGGGCTATGGTGAAAAAGGAAATATCTTCCGTTCAAAACTGGAAAGAAGCTTTCTGAGAAACTGCTCTGTGTTGTGTAAATTCATCTCACAGAGTTACATCTTTCCCTTCAAGAAGCCTTTCGCTAAGGCTGTTCTTGTGGAATTGGCAAAGGGATATTTGGAAGCCCATAGATGGCTATGGTGAAAGAGGAAATATCTTTCGTTCAAAACTGGAAAGAAGCTTTCTGAGAAACTGCTCTGTGTTCTGTTAATTCATCTCACAGAGTTACATCTTTCCCTTCAAGAAGCCTTTCACTAAGGCTGTTCTTGTGGAATTGGCAAAGGGATATTTGGAAGCCCATAGAGGCTATGGTGAAAAAGGAAATATCTTCCGTTCAAAACTGGAAACAAGCTTTCTGAGAAACTGCTCTGTGTTCTCTTAATTCATCTCACAGAGTTACATCTTTCCCTTCAAGAAGCCTTTCGCTAAGGCTGTTCTTCTGGAATTGGCAAAGGGATATTTGGAAGCCCATAGAGGGCTATGGTGAAAAAGGAAATATCTTCCGTTCAAAACTGGAAAGAATCTTTCTGAGAAACTGCTCTGTGTTCTGTTAATTCATCTCACAGAGTTACATCTTTCCCTTCAAGAAGCCTTTCGCTAAGGTTGTGGAATTGGCCAAGGGATATTTGGAAGCCCATAGAGGGCTATGGTGAAAAAGGAAATAAATTCCGTTCAAAACTGGAAAGAAGCTTTCTGAGAAACTGCTCTGTGTTCTGTTAATTCATCTCACAGAGTTACATCTTTCCCTTCAAGAAGCCTTTCGCTAAGGCTGTTCTTGTGGAATTGGAAAAGGGATATTTGGAAGCCCATAGAGGGCTATAGTGAAAAAGGAAATATCTTCCGTTCAAAACTGGAAAGAAGCTTTCTGAGAAACTGCTCTGTGTTCTGCTAATTCATCTCACAGAGTTACATCTTTCCCTTCAAGAAGCCTTTCGCTAAGGCTGTTTTTGTGGAATTGGCAAAGGGATATTTGGAAGCCCAAAGAGGGCTACGGTGAATAAGGAAATATCTTCCGTTCAAAACTGGAAAGAAGGTTTCTGAGAAACTGCTCTGTGTTCTGTTAATTCATCTCACAGAGTTACATCTTTCCCTTCAAGAAGCCTTTCGCTAAGGCTGTTCTTGTGGAATTGGCAAAGGGATATTTGGAAGCCCATAGAGGGCTATGGTAAAAAAGGAAATAAATTCCGTTCAAAACTGAAAAGAAGCTTTCTGAGAAACTACTCTGTGTTCTGTTAATTCATCTCACAGAGTTACATCTTTCCCTTCAAGAAATCTTTCGCTAAGGCTGTTCTTGTGGAATTGTCAAAGGGATATTTGGAAGCCCATAGAGGGCTATGGTGAAAAAGGCAATATCTTCCGTTCAAAACTGGAAAAAAGCTTTCTGAGAAACTGCTCTGTGTTCTGTTTTTTCATCTCACAGAGTTACATCTTTCCCTTCAAGAAGCCTTTCGCTAAGGCTGTTCTTGTGCAATTGGCAAAGGGATATTTGGAAGCCCATAGAGGGCTATGGTGAAAAAGGAAATATCTTCCATTCAAAACTGGAAAGAAGCTTTCTGAGAAACTGCTCTGTGTAATGTTAATTCATCTCACAGAGTTACATCTTTCCCTTCAAGAAGCCTTTCGCTAAGGCTGTTCTTGTGGAATTGGCAAAAGGATATTTGGAAGCCCATAGAGGGCTATGGTGAAAAAGGAAATATCTTCCGTTCAAAACTGGAAAGAATCTTTCTGAGAAACTGCTCTGTGTTCTGTTAATTCATCTCACAGAGTTACATCTTTCCCTTCAAGAAGCCTTTCGCTAAGGCTGTTTTTGTGGAATTGGCAAAGGGATATTTGGAAGCCCATAGAGGGCTATGGTGAAAAAGGAAATATCTTCCGTTCAAAACTGGAAAGAAGCTTTCTGAGAAACTGCTCTGTGTTCTGTTAATTCATCTCACAGAGTTACATCTTTCCCTTCAAGAAGCCATTCGCTAAGGCTGTTCTTGTGGAATTGGCAAAGGGATATTTGGAAGCCCATAGAGGGCTATGGTGAAAAAGGAAATATCTTCCGTTCAAAACTGGAAAGAACCTTTCTGAGAAACTGCTCTGTGTTCTGTTAATTCATCTCACAGAGTTACATCTTTCCCTTCAAGAAGTCTTTCGCTAAGGCTGTTCTTGTGGAATTGGCAAAGGGATATTTGGAAGCCCATAGATGGCTATGGTGAAAAAGGAAATATCTTCCGTTCAAAACTGGAAAGAAGCTTTCTGAGAAACTGCTCTGTGTTCTGTTAATTCATCTCACAGAGTTACATCTTTCCCTTCAAGAAGCCTTTCG
The DNA here is from genome assembly GCF_047675955.1 of Chlorocebus sabaeus. Lineage (NCBI taxonomy): Eukaryota > Metazoa > Chordata > Mammalia > Primates > Cercopithecidae > Chlorocebus > Chlorocebus sabaeus. Next base: position 708,435 of record NW_027327981.1, read on the forward strand.
CTAAGGCTGTTCTTGTGGAATTGGCAAAGGGATATTTGGAAGACCTTAGAGGGCTATGGTGAAAAAGGAATTATCTTCCGTTCAAACTTGGAAAGAAGCTTTGTGAGAAACTGTTCTATGTTCTGTTAATTCATCTCACAGAGTTACATCTTTCCCTTCAAGAAGCCTTTCGCTAAGTCTGTTCTTGTGGAATTGGCAAAGGGATATTTGGAAGCCCATAGAGGACTATGGTGAAAAAGGAAATAGCTTCCGTTCAAAACTGGAAAGAAGCTTTCTGAGAAACTGCTCTGTGTTCTGTAAATTCATCTCACAGAGTTACATCTTTCCCTTCAAGAAGCCTTTCGCTAAGGCTGTTCTTGTGGAATTTGCAAAGGGATATTTGGAAGCCCCTAGAGGGCTACGGTGAAAAAGGAAATATCTTCCGTTCAAAACTGGAAAGAACCTTTCTGAGAAACTACTCTGTGTTCTATTAATTCATCTCACAGAGTTACATCTTTCCCTTCAAGAAGCCTTTCGCTAAGGCTGTTCTTGTGCAATTGGGAAAGGGATATTTGGAAGCCCATAGAGGGCTATGGTGAAAAAGGAAATATCTTCCGTTCAAAACTGGAAAGAAGCTTTCTGAGAAGCTGCTCTGTGTTCTGTTAATTCATCTCACAGAGTTACATCTTTCCCTTCAAGAAGCCTTTCGCTAAGGCTGTACTTGTGGAATTGGCAAAGAGATATTTGGAAGCCCATAGAGGGCTATGGTGAAAAAGGAAATAGTTTCCGTTCAAAACTGGAAGGAAGCTTTCTGAGAAACTGCTCTGTGTTCCGTAAATTCATCTCACAGAGTTACATCTTTCCCTTCAAGAAGCCTTTCGCTAAGGCTGTTCTTGTGGAATTGGCAAAGGGATATTTGGAAGCCTATAGAGGGCTATGGAGAAAAAGGAAATATCTTCCGTTCAAAACTGGAAACAAGCTTTCGGAGAAACTGCTCTGTGTTCTGTTAATTCATCTCACAGAGTTACATCTTTCCCTTCAAGAAGCCTTTCGCTAAGGCTGTTCTTGTGGAATTGGCATAGGGATATTTGGAAGCCCATAGAGGGCTATGTTGAAAAAGGAAATATCTTCCGTTCAAAACTGGAAACAAGCTTTCTGAGAAACTGCTCTGTGATCTGTTAATTCATCTCACAGAGTTACATCTTTCCCTTCAAGAAGCCTTTCGCTAGGGCTGTTCTTGTGGAATTGGCAAAGGGATATTTGGAAGCCCTTAGAGGGCTATGGTGAAAAAGGAAATATCTTCCGTTCAAAACTGCAAAGAAGCTTTCTGAGAAACTGCTCTGTGTTCTGTTAATTCATCTCACAGAGTTACATCTTTCCCTTCAAGAAGCCTTTCGCTAAGGCTGTTCTTCTGGAATTGGCAAAGGGATATTTGGAAGCCCATAGAGGGCTATGGTGAAAAAGGAAATATCTTCCGTTCAAAACTGGAAAGAATCTTTCTGAGAAACTGCTCTGTGTTCTGTTAATTCATCTCACAGAGTTACATCTTTCCCTTCAAGAAGCCTTTCGCTAAGGTTGTGGAATTGGCCAAGGGATATTTGGAAGCCCATAGAGGGCTATGGTGAAAAAGGAAATAAATTCCGTTCAAAACTGGAAAGAAGCTTTCTGAGAAACTGCTCTGTGTTCTGTAAATTCATCTCACAGAGTTACATCTTTCCCTTCAAGAAGCCTTTCGCTAAGGCTGTTCTTGTGGAATTGGAAAAGGGATATTTGGAAGCCCATAGAGGGCTATAGTGAAAAAGGAAATATCTTCCGTTCAAAACTGGAAAGAAGCTTTCTGAGAAACTGCTCTGTGTTCTGCTAATTCATCTCACAGAGTTACATCTTTCCCTTCAAGAAGCCTTTCGCTAAGGCTGTTTTTGTGGAATTGGCAAAGGGATATTTGGAAGCCCAAAGAGGGCTACGGTGAATAAGGAAATATCTTCCGTTCAAAACTGGAAAGAAGGTTTCTGAGAAACTGCTCTGTGTTCTGTTAATTCATCTCACAGAGTTACATCTTTCCCTTCAAGAAGCCTTTCGCTAAGGCTGTTCTTGTGGAATTGGCAAAGGGATATTTGGAAGCCCATAGAGGGCTATGGTAAAAAAGGAAATAAATTCCGTTCAAAACTGAAAAGAAGCTTTCTGAGAAACTACTCTGTGTTCTGTTAATTCATCTCACAGAGTTACATCTTTCCCTTCAAGAAATCTTTCGCTAAGGCTGTTCTTGTGGAATTGTCAAAGGGATATTTGGAAGCCCATAGAGGGCTATGGTGAAAAAGGCAATATCTTCCGTTCAAAACTGGAAAAAAGCTTTCTGAGAAACTGCTCTGTGTTCTGTTTTTTCATCTCACAGAGTTACATCTTTCCCTTCAAGAAGCCTTTCGCTAAGGCTGTTCTTGTGCAATTGGCAAAGGGATAAATGGAAGCCCATAGAGGGCTATGGTGAAAAAGGAAATATCTTCCATTCAAAACTGGAAAGAAGCTTTCTGAGAAACTGCTCTGTGTAATGTTAATTCATCTCACAGAGTTACATCTTTCCCTTCAAGAAGCCTTTCGCTAAGGCTGTTCTTGTGGAATTGGCAAAAGGATATTTGGAAGCCCATAGAGGGCTATGGTGAAAAAGGAAATATCTTCCGTTCAAAACTGGAAAGAATCTTTCTGAGAAACTGCTCTGTGTTCTGTTAATTCATCTCACAGAGTTACATCTTTCCCTTCAAGAAGCCTTTCGCTAAGGCTGTTTTTGTGGAATTGGCAAAGGGATATTTGGAAGCCCATAGAGGGCTATGGTGAAAAAGGAAATATCTTCCGTTCAAAACTGGAAAGAAGCTTTCTGAGAAACTGCTCTGTGTTCTGTTAATTCATCTCACAGAGTTACATCTTTCCCTTCAAGAAGCCATTCGCTAAGGCTGTTCTTGTGGAATTGGCAAAGGGATATTTGGAAGCCCATAGAGGGCTATGGTGAAAAAGGAAATATCTTCCGTTCAAAACTGGAAAGAACCTTTCTGAGAAACTGCTCTGTGTTCTGTTAATTCATCTCACAGAGTTACATCTTTCCCTTCAAGAAGTCTTTCGCTAAGGCTGTTCTTGTGGAATTGGCAAAGGGATATTTGGAAGCCCATAGATGGCTATGGTGAAAAAGGAAATATCTTCCGTTCAAAACTGGAAAGAAGCTTTCTGAGAATCTGCTCTGTGTTCTGTTAATTCATCTCACAGAGTTACATCTTTCCCTTCAAGAAGCCTTTCGCTAAGGCTGTTCTTGTGGAATTGGCAAAGGGATATTTGGAAGACCTTAGAGGGCTATGGTGAAAAAGGAATTATCTTCCGTTCAAACTTGGAAAGAAGCTTTGTGAGAAACTGTTCTATGTTCTGTTAATTCATCTCACAGAGTTACATCTTTCCCTTCAAGAAGCCTTTCGCTAAGTCTGTTCTTGTGGAATTGGCAAAGGGATATTTGGAAGCCCATAGAGGACTATGGTGAAAAAGGAAATAGCTTCCGTTCAAAACTGGAAAGAAGCTTTCTGAGAAACTGCTCTGTGTTCTGTAAATTCATCTCACAGAGTTACATCTTTCCCTTCAAGAAGCCTTTCGCTAAGGCTGTTCTTGTGGAATTTGCAAAGGGATATTTGGAAGCCCCTAGAGGGCTACGGTGAAAAAGGAAATATCTTCCGTTCAAAACTGGAAAGAACCTTTCTGAGAAACTACTCTGTGTTCTATTAATTCATCTCACAGAGTTACATCTTTCCCTTCAAGAAGCCTTTCGCTAAGGCTGTTCTTGTGCAATTGGGAAAGGGATATTTGGAAGCCCATAGAGGGCTATGGTGAAAAAGGAAATATCTTCCGTTCAAAACTGGAAAGAAGCTTTCTGAGAAGCTGCTCTGTGTTCTGTTAATTCATCTCACAGAGTTACATCTTTCCCTTCAAGAAGCCTTTCGCTAAGGCTGTACTTGTGGAATTGGCAAAGGGATATTTGGAAGCCCATAGAGGGCTATGGTGAAAAAGGAAATAGTTTCCGTTCAAAACTGGAAGGAAGCTTTCTGAGAAACTGCTCTGTGTTCCGTAAATTCATCTCACAGAGTTACATCTTTCCCTTCAAGAAGCCTTTCGCTAAGGCTGTTCTTGTGGAATTGGCAAAGGGATATTTGGAAGCCTATAGAGGGCTATGGAGAAAAAGGAAATATCTTCCGTTCAAAACTGGAAACAAGCTTTCGGAGAAACTGCTCTGTGTTCTGTTAATTCATCTCACAGAGTTACATCTTTCCCTTCAAGAAGCCTTTCGCTAAGGCTGTTCTTGTGGAATTGGCATAGGGATATTTGGAAGCCCATAGAGGGCTATGTTGAAAAAGGAAATATCTTCCGTTCAAAACTGGAAACAAGCTTTCTGAGAAACTGCTCTGGGATCTGTTAATTCATCTCACAGAGTTACATCTTTCCCTTCAAGAAGCCTTTCGCTAGGGCTGTTCTTGTGGAATTGGCAAAGGGATATTTGGAAGCCCTTAGAGGGCTATGGTGAAAAAGGAAATATCTTCCGTTCAAAACTGCAAAGAAGCTTTCTGAGAAACTGCTCTGTGTTCTGTTAATTCATCTCACAGAGTTACATCTTTCCCTTCAAGAAGCCTTTCTCTAAGGCTGTTCTTGTGGAATTGGCAAAGGGATATTAGGAAGCCCATAGAGGGCTATGGTGAAAAAGGAAATATCTTCCGTTCAAAACTGGAAAGAAGCTTTCTGAGAAACTGCTCTGTGTTCTGTTTATCCATCTCACAGAGTTACATCTTTCCCTTCAAGAAGCCTTTCGCTAAGGCTGTTCTTTTGCAATTGGCAAAGGGATATTTGGAAGCCCATACAGGGCTATGGTGAAAAAGGAAATATCTTCCGTTCAAAACTGGAAAGAAGCTTTCTGAGAAACTGCTCTGTGTTCTGTTAATTCATCTCACAGAGTTACATCTTTCCCTTCAAGAAGCCTTTCGCTAAGCTGTTCTTGTGGAATTGGCAAAGGGATATTTGGAAGCACCTAGAGGGCTATGTTGAAAAAGGAAATATCTTCCCTTCAAAATTGGAAAGAAGCTTTCTGAGAAACTGCTCTGTGTTCTGTTAATTCATCTCACAGAGTTATATCTTTCCCTTCAAGAAGACTTTCGCTAAGGCTGTTCTTGTGGAATTGGCAAAGGGATATTTGGAAGCCTATAGAGGGCTATGGTCAAAAAGGAAATATCTTCCGTTCAAAACTGGAAAGAAGCTTTCTGAGAACCTGCTCCGTGTTCTGTTAATTCATCTCACAGAGTTACATCTTTCCCTTCAAGAAGCCTTTCGCTAAGGCTGTTCTTGTGGAATTGGCAAAGGGATATTTGGAAGCCCATAGAGGGCTATGGTGAAAAAGGAAATATATTCCGTTTAAAACTGGAAAGAATCTTTCTGAGAAACTGCTCTATGTTGTGTTAATTCATCTCACAGAGTTACATCTTTCCCTTCAAGAAGCCTTTCGCTAAGGCTGTTCTTGTGGAATTGGAAAAGGGATATTTGGAAGCCCATAGAGGGCTATGGTGAAAAAGGAAATATCTTCCGTTCAAAACTGGAAAGAAGCTTTCTGAGAAACTGCTCTGTGTTGTGTAAATTCATCTCACAGAGTTACATCTTTCCCTTCAAGAGGCCTTTCGCTAAGGCTGTTCTTGTGGAATTGGCAAAGGGATATTTGGAAGCCCATAGATGGCTATGGTGAAAGAGGAAATATCTTTCGTTCAAAATTGGAAAGAAGCTTTCTGAGAAACTGCTCTGTGTTCTGTTAATTCATCTCACAGAGTTACATCTTTCCCTTCAAGAAGCCTTTCACTAAGGCTGTTCTTGTGGAATTGGCAAAGGGATATTTGGAAACCCATAGAGGCTATGGTGAAAAAGGAAATATCTTCCGTTCAAAACTGGAAAGAAGCTTTCTGAGAAACTGCTCTGTGTTCTCTTAATTCATCTCACAGAGTTACATCTTTCCCTTCAAGAAGCCTTTCGCTAAGGTTGTGGAATTGGCCAAGGGATATTTGGAAGCCCATAGAGGGCTATGGTGAAAAAGGAAATAAATTCCGTTCAAAACTGGAAAGAAGCTTTCTGAGAAACTGCTCTGTGTTCTGTTAATTCATCTCACAGAGTTACATCTTTCCCTTCAAGAAGCCTTTCGCTAAGGCTGTTCTTGTGGAATTGGAAAAGGGATATTTGGAAGCCCATAGAGGGCTATGGTGAAAAAGGAAATATCTTCCGTTCAAAACTGGAAACAAGCTTTCTGAGAAACTGCTCTGTGTTCTGTTAATTCATCTCACAGAGTTACATCTTTCCCTTCAAGAAGCCTTTCGCTAAGGCTGTTCTTGTGGAATTGGCAAAGGGATATTTGGAAGCCCTTAGAGGGCTATGGTGAAAAAGGAAATATCTTCCATTCAAAACTGGAAAGAAGCTTTCTGAGAAACTGCTCTGTGTTCTGTTAATTCATCTCACAGAGTTACATCTTTCCCTTCAAGAAGCCTTTTGCTAAAGCTGTTCTTGTGGAATTGTCAAAGGGATATTTGGAAGCCCATAGAGTGCTATAGTGAAAAAGGAAATATCTTCCTTTCAAAACTGGAAAGAAGCTTTCTGGGAAACTGCTCTGTGTTCTGTTAATTCATCTCACAGTGTTACATCTTTCCCTTCAAGAAGCCTTTCGCTAAGGCTGTTCTTCTGGAATTGGAAAAAGGATATTTGGAAGCCCATAGAGGGCTATGGTGAAAAAGGAAATATCTTCCGTTCAAAACTGGAAAGAAGCTTTCTGAGAAACTGCTCTGTGTAATGTTAATTCATCTCACAGAGTTACATCTTTCCCTTCAAGAAGCCTTTCGCTAAGGCTGTTCTTCTGGAATTGGCAAAGGGATATTTGGAAGCCCATAGAGGGCTATGGTGAAAAAGGAAATATCTTCCGTTCAAAACTGGAAAGAAGCTTTCTGAGAAACTGCTCTGTGTTCTGTTAATTCATCTCACAGAGTTACATTTTTCCCTTCAAGAACCTTTCGCTAAGGCTGTTTTTGTGGAATTGGCAAAGGGATATTTGGAAGCCCAAAGAGGGCTACGGTGAATAAGGAAATATCTTCCGTTCAAAACTGGAAAGAAGATTTCTGAGAAACTGCTCTGTGTTCTGTTAATTCATCTCACAGAGTTACATCTTTCCCTTCAAGAAGCCTTTCGCTAAGGCTGTTCTTGTGGAATTGGCAAAGGGATATTTGGAAGCCCATAGAGGGCTATGGTCAAAAAGGAAATATCTTCCGTTCAAAACCGGAAAGAAGCTTTCTGAGAACCTGCTCTGTGTTCTCTTAATTCATCTCACAGAGTTACATCTTTCCCTTCAAGAAGCCTTTCGCTAAGGCTGTTCTTGTGGAATTGGCAAAGGGATATTTGGAAGCCCATAGATGGCTATGGTGAAAGAGGAAATATCTTTCGTTCAAAACTGGAAAGAAGCTTTCTGAGAAACTGCTCTGTGTTCTGTTAATTCATCTCACAGAGTTACATCTTTCCCTTCAAGAAGCCTTTCACTAAGGCTGTTCTTGTGGAATTGGCAAAGGGATATTTGGAAACCCATAGAGGCTATGGTGAAAAAGGAAATATCTTCCGTTCAAAACTGGAAAGAAGCTTTCTGAGAAACTGCTCTGTGTTCTCTTAATTCATCTCACAGAGTTACATCTTTCCCTTCAAGAAGCCTTTCGCTAAGGCTGTTCTTGTGGAATTGGCAAAGGGATATTTGGAAGCCCATAGAGGGCTATGGTGAAAAAGGAAATATCTTCCGTTCAAAACTGGAAAGAATCTTTCTGAGAAACTGCTCTGTGTTCTGTTAATTCATCACACAGAGTTACATCTTTCCGTTCAAGAAGCCTTTCGCTAAGGTTGTGGAATTGGCCAAGGGATATTTGGAAGCCCATAGAGGGCTATGGTGAAAAAGGAAATAAATTCCGTTCAAAACTGGAAAGAAGCTTTCTGAGAAACTGCTCTGTGTTCTGTTAATTCATCTCACAGAGTTACATCTTTCCCTTCAAGAAGCCTTTCGCTAAGGCTGTTCTTGTGGAATTGGAAAAGGGATATTTGGAAGCCCATAGAGGGCTATGGTGAAAAAGGAAATATCTTCCGTTCAAAACTGGAAACAAGCTTTCTGAGAAACTGCTCTGTGTTCTGTTAATTCATCTCACAGAGTTACATCTTTCCCTTCAAGAAGCCTTTCGCTAAGGCTGTTCTTGTGGAATTGGCAAAGGGATATTTGGAAGCCCATAGAGGGCTATGGTGAAAAAGGAAATATCTTCCGTTCAAAACTGGAAAGAAGCTTTCTGAGAAACTGCTCTGTGTTCTGTTAATTCATCTCACAGAGTTACATCTTTCCCTTCAAGAAGCCTTTTGCTAAAGCCGTTCTTGTGGAATTGTCAAAGGGATATTTGGAAGCCCATAGAGTGCTATAGTGAAAAAGGAAATATCTTCCTTTCAAAACTGGAAAGAAGCTTTCTGGGAAACTGCTCTGTGTTCTGTTAATTCATCTCACAGTGTTACATCTTTCCCTTCAAGAAGATTTTCGCTAAGGCTGTTCGTCTGGAATTGGAAAAAGGATATTTGGAAGCCCATAGAGGGCTATGGTGAAAGAGGAAATATCTTCCGTTCAAAACTGGAAAGAAGCTTTCTGAGAAACTGCTCTGTGTTCTGTTAATTCATCTCACAGAGTTACATCTTTCCCTTCAAGAAGCCTTTCGCTAAGGCTGTTCTTGTGGAATTGGCAAAGGGATATTTGGAAGCCCATAGAGGGCTATGGTGAAAAAGGAAATATCTTCCGTTCAAAACTGGAAAGAAGCTTTCTGAGAAACTGCTCTGTGTTCTGTTAATTCATCTCACAGAGTTACATTTTTCCCTACAAGAAGCCTTTCGCTAAGGCTGTTTTTGTGGAATTGGCAAAGGGATATTTGGAAGCCCAAAGAGGGCTACGGTGAATAAGGAAATATCTTCCGTTCAAAACTGGAAAGAAGATTTCTGAGAAACTGCTCTGTGTTCTGTTAATTCATCTCACAGAGTTACATCTTTCCCTTCAAGAAGCCTTTCGCTAAGGCTGTTCTTGTGGAATTGGCAAAGGGATATTTGGAAGCCCATAGAGGGCTATGGTAAAAAAGGAAATAAATTCCGTTCAAAACTGAAAAGAAGCTTTCTGAGAAACTGCTCTGTATTCTGTTAATTCATCTCACAGAGTTACATCTTTCCCTTCAAGAAGTCTTTCGCTAAGGCTGTTCTTGTGGAATTGGCAAAGGGATATTTGGAAGCCCATAGAGGGCTATGGTGAAAAAGGAAATATCTTCCGTTCAATACTGGAAAGAAGCTTTCTGAGAAACTGCTCTGTGTTCTGTTAATTCATCTCACAGAGTTACATCTTTCCCTTCAAGAAGCCTTTCGCTAAGGCTGTTCTTTTGAAATTGGCAAAGGGATATTTGGAAGCCCATAGAGGGCTATGGTGAAAAAGGAAATATCTTCCGTTCAAAACTGGAAAGAAGCTTTCTGAGAAACTGCTCTGTGTTCTGTTAATTCATCTCACAGAGTTACATCTTTCCCTTCAAGAAGCCTTTCGCTAAGCCTGTTCTTGTGGAATTGGAAAAGGGATATTTGGAAGCCCATAGAGGGCTATGGTGAAAAAGGAAATATCTTCCGTTCAAAACTGGAAACAAGCTTTCTGAGAAACTGCTCTGTGTTCTGTTAATTCATCTCACAGAGTTACATCTTTCCCTTCAAGAAGCCTTTCGCTAAGGCTGTTCTTGTGGAATTGGCAAAGGGATATTTGGAAGCCCATAGAGGGCTATGGTGAAAAAGGAAATATCTTCCGTTCAAAACTGGAAAGAAGCTTTCTGAGAAACTGCTCTATGTTCTGTTAATTCATCTCACAGAGTTACATCTTTCCCTTCAAGAAGCCTTTCGCTAAGGCTGTTCTTGTGGAATTGGCAAAGGGATATTTGGAAGCCCCTAGAGGGCTATGTTGAAAAAGGAAATATCTTCCGTTCAAAATTGGAAAGAAGCTTTCTGAGAAACTGCTCTGTGTTCTGTTAATTCATCTCACAGAGTTACATCTTTCCCTTCAAGAAGCCTTTCGCTAAGGCTGTTCTTGTGGAATTGGCAAAGGGATATTTGGAAGCCCATAGAGGGCTATGGTCAAAAAGGAAATATCTTCCGTTCAAAACCGGAAAGAAGCTTTCTGAGAACCTGCTCTGTGTTCTGTTAATTCATCTCACAGAGTTACATCTTTCCCTTCAAGAAGCCTTTCGCTAAGGCTGTTCTTGTGGAATTGGCAAAGGGATATTTGGAAGCCCATAGAGGGCTATGGTGAAAAAGGAAATATATTCCGTTTAAAACTGGAAAGAATCTTTCTGAGAAACTGCTCTATGTTCTGTTAATTCATCTCACAGAGTTACATCTTTCCCTTCAAGAAGCCTTTCGCTAAGGCTGTTCTTGTGGAATTGGAAAAGGGATATTTGGAAGCCCATAGAGGGCTATGGTGAAAAAGGAAATATCTTCCGTTCAAAACTGGAAAGAAGCTTTCTGAGAAACTGCTCTGTGTTGTGTAAATTCATCTCACAGAGTTACATCTTTCCCTTCAAGAAGCCTTTCGCTAAGGCTGTTCTTGTGGAATTGGCAAAGGGATATTTGGAAGCCCAAAGATGGCTATGGTGAAAGAGGAAATATCTTTCGTTCAAAACTGGAAAGAAGCTTTCTGAGAAACTGCTCTGTGTTCTGTTAATTCATCTCACAGAGTTACATCTTTCCCTTCAAGAAGCCTTTCACTAAGGCTGTTCTTGTGGAATTGGCAAAGGGATATTTGGAAGCCCATAGAGGCTATGGTGAAAAAGGAAATATCTTCCGTTCAAAACTGGAAACAAGCTTTCTGAGAAACTGCTCTGTGTTCTCTTAATTCATCTCACAGAGTTACATCTTTCCCTTCAAGAAGCCTTTCGCTAAGGCTGTTCTTCTGGAATTGGCAAAGGGATATTTGGAAGCCCATAGAGGGCTATGGTGAAAAAGGAAATATCTTCCGATCAAAACTGGAAAGAATCTTTCTGAGAAACTGCTCTGTGTTCTGTTAATTCATCTCACAGAGTTACATCTTTCCCTTCAAGAAGCCTTTCGCTAAGGTTGTGGAATTGGCCAAGGGATATTTGGAAGCCCATAGAGGGCTATGGTGAAAAAGGAAATAAATTCCGTTCAAAACTGGAAAGAAGCTTTCTGAGAAACTGCTCTGTGTTCTGTTAATTCATCTCACAGAGTTACATCTTTCCCTTCAAGAAGCCTTTCGCTAAGGCTGTTCTTGTGGAATTGGAAAAGGGATATTTGGAAGCCCATAGAGGGCTATGGTGAAAAAGGAAATATCTTCCGTTCAAAACTGGAAACAAGCTTTCTGAGAAACTGCTCTGTGTTCTGTTAATTCATCTCACAGAGTTACATCTTTCCCTTCAAGAAGCCTTTCGCTAAGGCTGTTCTTGTGGAATTGGCAAAGGGATATTTGGAAGCCCATAGAGGGCTATGGTGAAAAAGGAAATATCTTCCGTTCAAAACTGGAAAGAAGCTTTCTGAGAAACTGCTCTGTGTTCTGTTAATTCATCTCACAGAGTTACATCTTTCCCTTCAAGAAGCCTTTCGCTAAAGCTGTTCTTGTGGAATTGTCAAAGGGATATTTGGAAGCCCATAGAGTGCTATAGTGAAAAAGGAAATATCTTCCTTTCAAAACTGGAAAGAAGCTTTCTGGGAAACTGCTCTGTGTTCTGTTAATTCATCTCACAGTGTTACATCTTTCCCTTCAAGAAGCCTTTCGCTAAGGCTGTTCTTCTGGAATTGGAAAAAGGATATTTGGAAGCCCATAGAGGGCTATGGTGAAAGAGGAAATATCTTCCGTTCAAAACTGGAAAGAAGCTTTCTGAGAAACTGCTCTGTGTTCTGTTAATTCATCTCACAGAGTTACATCTTTCCCTTCAAGAAGGCTTTCGCTAAGGCTGTTCTTGTGGAATTGGCAAAGGGATATTTGGAAGCCCATAGAGGGCTATGGTGAAAAAGGAAATATCTTCCGTTCAAAACTGGAAAGAAACTTTATGAGAAACTGCTCTGTGTTCTGTTAATTCATCTCACAGAGTTACATTTTTCCCTTCAAGAAGCCTTTCGCTAAGGCTGTTTTTGTGGAATTGGCAAAGGGATATTTTAAGCCCAAAGAGGGCTACGGTGAATAAGGAAATATCTTCCGTTCAAAACTGGAAAGAAGATTTCTGAGAAACTGCTCTGTGTTCTGTTAATTCATCTCACAGAGTTACATCTTTCCCTTCAAGAAGCCTTTCGCTAAGGCTGTTCTTGTGGAATTGGCAAAGGGATATTTGGAAGCCCATAGAGAGCTATGGTAAAAAAGGAAATAAATTCCGTTCAAAACTGAAAAGAAGCTTTCTGAGAAACTGCTCTGTGTTCTGTTAATTCATCTCACAGAGTTACATCTTTCCCTTCAAGAAGCCTTTCGCTAAGGCTGTTCTTGTGGAATTGGAAAAGGGATATTTGGAAGCCCATAGAGGGCTATGGTGAAAAAGTCAATATCTTCCGTTCAAAACTGGAAAAAAGCTTTCTGAGAAACTGCTCTGTGTTCTGTTTTTTCATCTCACAGAGTTACATCTTTCCCTTCAAGAAGCCTTTCGCTAAGGCTGTTCTTGTGCAATTGGCAAAGGGATATTTGGAAGCCCATAGAGGGCTATGGTGAAAAAGGAAATATCTTCCATTCAAAACTGGAAAGAAGCTTTCTGAGAAACTGCTCTGTGTAATGTTAATTCATCTCACAGAGTTACATCTTTCCCTTCAAGAAGCCTTTCGCTAAGGCTGTTCTTGTGGAATTGGCAAAAGGATATTTGGAAGCCCATAGAGGGCTATGGTGAAAAAGGAAATATCTTCCGTTCAAAACTGGAAAGAAGCTTTCTGAGAAACTGCTCTGTGTTCTGTTAATTCATCTCACAGAGTTACATCTTTCCCTTCAAGAAGCCTTTCGCTAAGTCTGTTCTTGTGGAATTGGCAAAGGGATATTTGGAAGCCCATAGAGGGCTATGGTGAAAAAGGAAATATCTTCCGTTCAAAACTGGAAAGAGGCTTTCTGAGAAACTGCTCTGTGTTCTGTTAATTCATCTCACAGAGTTACATCTTTCCCTTCAAGAAGCCTTTCGCTAGGGCTGTTCTTGTGGAATTGGCAAAGGGATATTTGGAAGCCCATAGAGGGCTACGGTGAAAAAGGAAATATCTTCCGTTCAAAACTGGAAAGAAGCTTTCTGAGAAACTGCTCTGTGTTCTGTTAATTCATCTCACAGAGTTACATCTTTCCCTTCAAGAAGCCTTTCGCTAAAGCTGTTCTTGTGGAATTGGCAAAGGGATATTTGGAAGCCCATAGAGGGCTATGGTGAAAAAGGAAATATCTTCCGTTCAAAACTGGAAAGAAGCTTTCTGAGAAACTGCTCTGTGTTCTGTTAATTCATCTCACAGAGTTACATCTTTCCCTTCAAGAAGCCTTTCGCTAAGGCTGTTCTTGTGGAATTGGCAAAGGGATATTTGGAAGACCTTAGAGGGCTATGGTGAAAAAGGAATTATCTTCCGTTCAAACCTGGAAAGAAGCTTTGTGAGAAACTGTTCTATGTTCTGTTAATTCATCTCACAGAGTTACATCTTTCCCTTCAAGAAGCCTTTCGCTAAGTCTGTTCTTGTGGAATTGGCAAAGGGATATTTGGAAGCCCATAGAGGGCTATGGTGAAAAACGAAATAGCTTCCGTTCAAAACTGGAAAGAAGCTTTCTGAGAAACTGCTCTGTGTTCTGTAAATTCATCTCACAGAGTTACATCTTTCCCTTCAAGAAGCCTTTCGCTAAGGCTGTTGTTGTGGAATTTGCAAAGGGATATTTGGAAGACCCTAGAGGGCTATGGTGAAAAAGGAAATATCTTCCGTTCAAAACTGGAAAGAACCTTTCTGAGAAACTACTCTGTGTTCTATTAATTCATCTCACAGAGTTACATCTTTCCCTTCAAGAAGCCTTTCGCTAAGGCTGTTCTTGTGCAATTGGGAAAGGGATATTTGGAAGCCCATAGAGGGCTATGGTGAAAAAGGAAATAGCTTCCGTTCAAAACTGGAAAGAAGCTTTCTGAGAAGCTGCTCTGTGTTCTGTTAATTCATCTCACAGAGTTACATCTTTCCCTTCGAGAAGCCTTTCGCTAAGGCTGTACTTGTGGAATTGGCAAAGGGATATTTGGAAGCCCATAGAGGGCTATGGTGAAAAAGGAAATAGCTTCCGTTCAAAACTGCAAAGAAGCTTTCTGAGAAACTGCTCTGTGTTCCGTAAATTCATCTCACAGAGTTACATCTTTCCCTTCAAGAAGCCTTTCGCTAAGGCTGTTCTTGTGGAATTGGCAAAGGGATATTTGGAAGCCTATAGAGGGCTATGGAGAAAAAGGAAATATCTTCCGTTCAAATTGGAAACAAGCTTTCGGAGAAACTGCTCTGTGTTCTGTTAATTCATCTCACAGAGTTACATCTTTCCCTTCAAGAAGCCTTTCGCTAAGGCTGTTCTTGTGGAATTGGCATAGGGATATTTGGAAGCCCATAGAGGGCTATGGTGAAAAAGGAAATATCTTCCGTTCAAAACTGGAAACAAGCTTTCTGAGAAACTGCTCTGTGATCTGTTAATTCATCTCACAGAGTTACATCTTTCCCTTCAAGAAGCCTTTCGCTAGGGCTGTTCTTGTGGAATTGGCAAAGGGATATTTGGAAGCCCATAGAGGGCTATGGTGAAAAAGGAAATATCTTCCGTTCAAAACTGGAAAGAAGCTTTCTGAGAAACTGCTCTGTGTTCTGTTAATTCATCTCACAGAGTTACATCTTTCCCTTCAAGAAGCCTTTCGCTAAGGCTGTTCTTGTGGAATTGGCAAAGGGATATTTGGAAGCCCATAGAGGGCTATGGTGAAAAAGGAAATATCTTCCGTTCAAAACTGCAAAGAAGCTTTCTGAGAAACTGCTCTGTGTTCTGTTAATTCATCTCACAGAGTTACATCTTTCCCTTCAAGAAGCCTTTCGCTAAGGCTGTTCTTGTGCAATTGGCAAAGGGATATTTGGAAGCCAATAGAGGGCTATGGTGAAAAAGGAAATATCTTCCGTTGAAAACTGAAAACAAGCCTTCTGAGAAACTGCTCTGTGTTCTGTTAATACATCTCACAGAGTTACATCTTTCCCTTCAGGAAGCCTTTCGCTAACGCTGTTCTTGTGGAATTGGCAAAGGGATATTTGGAAGCCCATAGAGGGCTATGGTGAAAAAGGAAATATCTTCCGTTCAAAACTGGAAAGAAGCTTTCTGAGAAACTGCTCTGTGTTCTGTTAATTCATCTCACAGAGTTACATCTTTCCCTTCAAGAAGCCTTTCGCTAAGGCTGTTCTTGTGGAATTGGCAAAGGGATATTTGGAAGCCCATAGAGGGCTATGGTGAAAAAGGAAATATCTTCCGTTCAAAACTGGAAAGAAGCTTTCTGAGAAACTGCTCTGTGTTCTGTTAATTCATCTCACAGAGTTACATCTTTCCCTTCAAGAAGCCTTTCGCTAGGGCTGTTCTTGTGGAATTGGCAAAGGGATATTTGGAAGCCCATAGAGGGCTATGGTGAAAAAGGAAATATCTTCCGTTCAAAACTGGAAAGAAGCTTTCTGAGAAACTGCTCTGTGTTCTGTTAATTCATCTCACAGAGTTACATCTTTCCCTTCAAGAAGCCTTTCGCTAAGGCTGTTCTTGTGGAATTGGCAAAGGGATATTTGGAAGCCCATAGAGGGCTATGGTGAAAAAGGAAATATCTTCCGTTCAAAACTGGAAAGAAGCTTTCTGAGAAACTGCTCCGTGTTCAGTTAATTCATCTCACAGAGTTACATCTTTCCCTTCAAGAAGCCTTTCGCTAAGGCTGTTCTTGTGGAATTGGAAAAGGGATATTTGGAAGCCCATAGAGGGCTATGGTGAAAAAGGAAATATCTTCCGTTCAAAACTGGAAGGAAGCTTTCTGAGAAACTGCTCTGTGTTCTGTTAATTCATCTCACAGAGTTACATCTTTCCCTTCAAGAAGCCTTTCGCTAAGTCTGTTCTTGTGGAATTGGCAAAGGGATATTTGAAAGCCCATAGAGGGCTATGGTGAAAAAGGAAATATCTTCCGTTCCAAACTGGAAAGAAGCTTTCTGAGAAACTGCTCTGTGTTCTGTTAATTCATCTCACAGAGTTACATCTTTCCCTTCAAGAAGCCTTTCGCTAAGGCTGTTCTTCTGGAATTGGCAAAGGGATATTTGGAAGCCCTTAGAGGACTATGGTGAAAAAGGAAATAAATTCCGTTCAAAACTGGAAAGAAGCTTTCAGAGAAACTGCTCTGTGTTCTGTTAATTCATCTCACAGAGTTACATCTTTCCCTTCAAGAAGCCTTTCGCTAAGGCTGTTCTTTTGGAATTGGCAAAGGGATATTTGGAAGCCCATAGAGGGCTATGGTGAAAAAGGAAATATCTTCCGTTCAAAACTGGAAAGAAGCTTTCTGAGAAACTGCTCTGTGTTCTGTTAATTCATCTCACAGAGTTACATCTTTCCCTTCAAGAAGCCTTTCGCTAAGGCTGTTCTTGTGGAATTGGAAAAGGGATATTTGGAAGCCCATAGAGGGCTCTGGTGAAAAAGGAAATAACTTCCGTTCAAAACTGGAAAGAACCTTTCTGAGAAACTGCTCTGTGTTCTGTTAATTCATCTCTCAGAGTTACATCTTTCCCTTCAAGAAGCCTTTTGCTAAGGCTGTTCTTGTGGAATTGGAAAAGGGATATTTGGAAGCCCATAGAGGACTATGGTGAAAAAGGAAATATCTTCCGTTCAAAACTGGAAAGAAGCTTTCTGAGAAACTGCTCTGTGTTCTGTTAATTCATCTCACAGAGTTACATCTTTCCCTTCAAGAAGCCTTTCGCTAAGGCTGTTCTTGTGGAATTGGCAAAGGGATATTTGGAAGGCCATAGAGGGCTGTGGTGAAAAAGGAAATATCTTCCGTTCAAAACTGGAAAGAAGCTTTCTGAGAAACTGCTCTGTGTTCTGTTAATTCATCTCACAGAGTTACATCTTTCCCTTCAAGAAGCCTTTTGCTAAGGCTGTTCTTGTGGAATTGGAAAAGGGATATTTGGAAGCCCACTGAGAGCTATGGTGAAAGAGGAAATATCTTCCGTTCAAAACTGGAAAGAAGCTTTCAGAGAAACTGCTCTGTGTTCTGTTAATTCGTCTCACAGAGTTACATCTTTCCCTTCAAGAAGCCTTTCGCTAAGGCTGTTCTTGTGGAATTGGCAAAGGGATATTTGGAGCCCCATAGAGGGCTATGGTGAAAAAGGAATATCTTCCGTTCAAAACTGGAAAGAAGCTTTCTGAGAAACTGCTCTATGTTCTGTTAATTCATCTCACAGAGTTACATCTTTCCCTTCAAGAAGCCTTTCGCTAAGGCTGTTCTTGTGGAATTGGCAAAGGGATATTTGGAAGCCCATAGAGGGCTATGGTGAAAAAGGAAATATCTTCCGTTCAAAACTGGAAAGAAGCTTTCTGAGAAACTGCTCTGTGTTCTGTTAATTCATCTCACAGAGTTACATCTTTCCCTTCAAGAAGCCTTTCGCTAAGGCTGTTCTTGTGGAATTGGCAAAGGGATATTTGGAAGCCCAGAGAGGGCTATGGTGAAAAAGGAAATATCTTCCGTTCAAAACTGGAAAGAAGCTTTCTGAGAAACTGCTCTGTGTTCTGTTAATTCATCTCACAGAGTTACATCTTTCCCTTCAAGAAGCCTTTCGCTAAGGCTGTTCTTGTGGAATTGGCAAAGGGATATTTGGAAGCCCATAGAGGGCTAAGGTGAAAAAGGAAATATCTTCCGTTCAAAACTGGAAAGAAGCTTTCTGAGAAACTGCTCTGTGTTCTGTTAATTCATCTCCCAGAGTTACATCTTTCCCTTCAAGAAGCCTTTCGCTAAGGCTGTTCTTGTGGAATTGGTAAAGGGATATTTGGAAGCCCATAGAGGGCTATGGTGAAAAAGGAAATATCTTCCCTTGAAAACTGAAAACAAGCCTTCTGAGAAACTGCTCTGTGTTCTGTTAATTCATCTCACAGAGTTACATCTTTCCCTTCAAGAAGCCTTTCGCTAAGGCTGTTCTTGTGGAATTGGCAAAGGGATATTTGGAAGCCCATAGAGGGCTATGGTGAAAAAGGAAATATCTTCCGTTCAAAACTGGAAAGAATCTTTCTGAGAAACTGCTCTGTGTTCTGTTAATTCATCTCACAGAGTTACATCTTTCCCTTCAAGAAGCCTTTCGCTAAGGCTGTTCTTGTGGAATTGGCAAAGGGATATTTGGAAGCCCATAGAGGGCTATGGTGAAAAAGGAATTATCTTCCGTTCACAACTGGAAAGAAGCTTTCTGAGAAACTGCTCGATGTTCAGTTAATTCATCTCACAGAGTTACATCTTTCCCTTCAAGAAGCCTTTCGCTAAGGCTGTTCTTGTGGAATTGGCAAAGGGATATTTGGAAGCCCATAGAGGGCTATGGTGAAAAAGGAAATATCTTCCGTTCAAAACTGGAAGGAAGCTTTCTGAGAAACTGCTCTGTGTTCTGTTAATTCATCTCACAGAGTTACATCTTTCCCTTCAAGAAGCCTTTCGCTAAGGCTGTTCTTGTGGAATTGGCAAAGGGATATTTGGAGGCCCATAGAGTGCTATGGTGAAAAAGGAAATATCTTCCGTTCAAAACTGGAAAGAAGCTTTCTGAGAAACTGCTCTGTGTTCTGTAAATTCATCTCACAGAGTTACATCTTTCCCTTCAAGAAGCCTTTCGCTAAGGCTGTTCTTTTGGAATTGGCAAAGGGATATGTGGAAGCCCGTAGAGGGATATGGTGAAAAAGGAAATATCTTCCGTTCAAAACTGGAAAGAAGCTTTCTGAGAAACTGCTCTGTGTTCTGTTAATTCATCTCACAGAGTTAAATCTTTCCCTTCAAGAGGCCTTTCGCTAAGGCTGTTCTTGTGGAATTGGCAAAGGGATATTTGGAAGCCCATAGAGGGCTATGGTGAAAAAGGAAATATCTTCCCTTGAAAACTGGAAAGAAGCTTTCTGAGAAACTGCTCTGTGTTCTGTTAATTCATCTCACAGAGTTACATCTTTCCCTTCAAGAAGCCTTTCGCTAAGGCTGTTCTTGTGGAATTGGAAAAGGGATATTTGGAAGCCCATAGAGGGCTATGGTGAAAAAGGAAATATCTTCCGTTCAAAACTGGAAAGAATCTTTCTGAGAAACTGCTCTGTGTTCTGTTAATTCATCTCACAGAGTTACATCTTTCTCTTCAAGAAGCCATTCGCTAAGGCTGTTCTTGTGGAATTGGCAAAGGGATATTTGGAAGCCCATAGAGGACTATGGTGAAAAAGGAAATATCTTCCGTTCAAAACTGGAAAGAACCTTTCTGAGAAACTGCTCTGTGTTCTGTTAATTCATCTCACAGAGTTACATCTTTCCCTTCAAGAAGTCTTTCGCTAAGGCTGTTCTTGTGGAATTGGCAAAGGGATATTTGGAAGCCCATAGATGGCTATGGTGAAAAAGGAAATATCTTCCGTTCAAAATTGGAAAGAAGCTTTCTGAGAAACTGCTCTGTCTTCTGTTAATTCATCTCACAGAGTTACATCGTTCCCTTCAAGAAGCCTTTCGCTAAGGCTGTTCTTGTGGAATTGGCAAAGGGATATTTGGAAGCCCATAGAGGGCTATGGTGAAAAAGGAAATATCTTCCGTTCAAAACTGGAAAGAAGCTTTCTGAGAAACTGCTCTGTGTTCTGTTAATTCATCTCACAGAGTTACATCTTTCCCTTCAAGAAGCCTTTCGCTAAGGCTGTTCTTGTGGAATTGGCAAAGGGATATTTGGAAGCCCATAGAGGGCAATGGTGAAAAAGGCAATATCTTCCGTTCAAAACTGGAAAGAAGCTTTCTGAGAAACTGCTCTGTGTTCTGTTAATTCATCTCACAGAGTTACATCTTTCCCTTCAAGAAGCATTTCGCTAAGGCTGTTCTTGTGCAATTGGCAAAGGGATATTTGGAAGCCCATAGAGGGCAATGGTGAAAAAGGCAATATCTTCCGTTCAAAACTGGAAAGAAGCTTTCTGAGAAACTGCTCTGTGTTCTGTTTATTCATCTCACAGAGTTACATCTTTCCCTTCAAGAAGCCTTTCGCTAAGGTGTTCTTGTGCAATTGGCAAAGGGATATTTGGAAGCCCATAGAGGGCTATGTTGAAAAAGGAAATATCTTCCGTTCAAAACTGGAAAGAAGCTTTCTGAGAAACTGCTCTGTGTTCTGTTAATTCATCTCACAGAGTTACATCTTTCCCTTCAAGAAGACTTTCGCTAAGGCTGTTCTTGTGGAATTGGCAAAGGGATATTTGGAAGCCCATAGAGGGCTATGGTGAAAAAGGAAATATCTTCCGTTCAAAACTGGAAAGAAGCTTTCTGAGAAACTGCTCTGTGTTCTGTAAATTCATCTCACAGAGTTACATCTTTCCCTTCAAGAAGCCTTTCGCTAAGGCTGTTCTTGTGGAATTGGCAAAGGGATATTTGGAAGCCCATAGAGGGCTATGGTGAAAAAGGAAATATCTTCCGTTCAAAACTGGAAGGAAGCTTTCTGAGAAACTGCTCTGTGTTCAGTTAATTCATCTCACAGAGTTACATCTTTCCCTTCAAGAAGCCTTTCGCTAAGGCTGTTCTTGTGGAATTGGAAAAGGGATATTTGGAAGCCCATAGAGGGCTATGGTGAAAAAGGAAATATCTTCCGTTCAAAACTGGAAAGAAGCTTTCTGAGAAACTGCTCTGTGATCTGTTAATTCATCTCACAGAGTTACATCTTTCCCTTCAAGAAGCCTTTCGCTAGGGCTGTTCTTGTGGAATTGGCAAAGGGATATTTGGAAGCCCATAGAGGGCTATGGTGAAAAAGGAAATATCTTCCGTTCAAAACTGGAAAGAAGCTTTCTGAGAAACTGCTCTGTGTTCTGTTAATTCATCTCACAGAGTTACATCTTTCCCTTCAAGAAGCCTTTCGCTAAGGCTGTTCTTGTGGAATTGGCAAAGGGATATTTGGAAGCCCATAGAGGGCTATGGTGAAAAAGGAAATATCTTCCGTTCAAAACTGCAAAGAAGCTTTCTGAGAAACTGCTCTGTGTTCTGTTAATTCATCTCACAGTGTTACATCTTTCCCTTCAAGAAGCCTTTCGCTAAGGCTGTTCTTGTGCAATTGGCAAAGGGATATTTGGAAGCCCATAGAGGGCTATGGTGAAAAAGGAAATATCTTCCGTTGAACACTGAAAACAAGCCTTCTGAGAATCTGCTCTGTGTTCTGTTAATACATCTCACAGAGTTACATCTTTCCCTTCAGGAAGCCTTTCGCTAAGGCTGTTCTTGTGGAATTGGCAAAGGGATATTTGGAAGCCCATAGAGGGCTATGGTGAAAAAGGAAATATCTTCCGTTCAAAACTGGAAAGAAGCTTTCTGAGAAACTGCTCTGTGTTCTGTTAATTCATCTCACAGAGTTACATCTTTCCCTTCAAGAAGCCTTTCGCTAAGGCTGTTCTTGTGGAATTGGCAAAGGGATATTTGGAAGCCCATAGAGGGCTATGGTGAAAAAGGAAATATCTTCCGATCAAAACTGGAAAGAAGCTTTCTGAGAAACTGCTCTGTGTTCTGTTAATTCATCTCACAGAGTTACATCTTTCCCTTCAAGAAGCCTTTCGCTAAGGCTGTTCTTGTGGAATTGGCAAAGGGATATTTGGAAGCCCAGAGAGGGCTTTGCTGAAAAAGGAAATATCTTCCGTTCAAAACTGGAAAGAAGCTTTCTGAGAAACTGCTCTGTGTTCTGTTTATTCATCTCACAGAGTTACATCTTTCCCTTCAAGAAGCCTTTCGCTAAGGCTGTTCTTGTGCAATTGGCAAAGGGATATTTGGAAGCCCATAGAGGGCTATGGTGAAAAAGGAAATATCTTCCGTTGAAAACTGAAAGCAAGCCTTCTGAGAAACTGCTCTGTGTTCTGTTAATACATCTCAGAGCGTTACATCTTTCCCTTCAGGAAGCGTTTCGCTAAGGCTGTTTTTGTGGAATTGGCAAAGGGATATTTGGAAGCCCATAGAGGGCTATGGTGAAAAAGGAAATATCTTCCCTTCAAAACTGGAAACAAGCTTTCTGAGAAACTGCTCTGTGTTCTGTTAATTCATCTCACAGAGTTACATCTTTCCCTTCAAGAAGCCTTTCGCTAGGGCTGTTCTTGTGGAATTGGCAAAGGGATATTTGGAAGCCCATAGAGGGCTATGGTGAAAAAGGAAATATCTTCCGTTCAAAACTGGAAAGAAGCTTTCTGAGAAACTGCTCTGTGTTCTGTTAATTCATCTCACAGAGTTACATCTTTCCCTTCAAGAAGCCTTTCGCTAAGGCTGTTCTTGTGGAATTGGCAAAGGGATATTTGGAAGCCCATAGAGGGCTAAGGTGAAAAAGGTAATATGTTCCGTTCAAAACTGGAAAGAAGCTTTCTGAGAAACTGCTCTGTGTTCTGTTAATTCATCTCCCAGAGTTACATCTTTCCCTTCAAGAAGCCTTTCGCTAAGGCTGTTCTTGTGGAATTGGTAAAGGGATATTTGGAAGCCCATAGAGGGCTATGGTGAAAAAGGAAATATCTTCCGTTGAAAACTGAAAACAAGCCTTCTGAGAAACTGCTCTGTGTTCTGTTAATTCATCTCACAGAGTTACATCTTTCCCTTCAAGAAGCCTTTCGCTAAGGCTGTTCTTGTGGAATTGGCAAAGGGATATTTGGAAGCCCATAGAGGGCTATGGTGAAAAAGGAAATATCTTCCGTTCAAAACTGGAAAGAAGCTTTCTGAGAAACTGCTCGGTGTTCAGTTAATTCATCTCACAGAGTTACATCTTTCCCTTCAAGAAGCCTTTCGCTAAGGCTGTTCTTGTGGAATTGGTAAAGGGATATTTGGAAGCCCATAGAGGGCTATGGTGAAAAAGGAAATATCTTCCGTTCAAAACTGGAAGGAAGCTTTCTGAGAAACTGCTCTGTGTTCTGTTAATTCATCTCACAGAGTTACATCTTTCCCTTCAAGAAGCCTTTCGCTAAGGCTGTTCTTGTGGAATTGGCAAAGGGATATTTGAAAGCCCATAGAGGGCTATGGTGAAAAAGGAAATATCTTCCGTTCCAAACTGGAAAGAAGCTTTTTGAGAAACTGCTCTGTGTTCTGTTAATTCATCTCACAGAGTTACATCTTTCCCTTCAAGAAGCCTTTCGCTAAGGCTGTTCTTCTGGAATTGGCAAAGGGATATTTGGAAGCCCTTAGAGGGCTATGGTGAAAAAGGAAATAAATTCCGTTCAAAACTGGAAAGAAGCTTTCAGAGAAACTGCTCTGTGTTCTGTTAATTCATCTCACAGAGTTACATCTTTCCCTTCAAGAAGCCTTTCGCTAAGGCTGTTCTTTTGGAATTGGCAAAGGGATATTTGGAAGCCCATAGAGGGCTATGGTGAAAAAGGAAATATCTTCCGTTCAAAACTGGAAAGAAGCTTTCTGAGAAACTGCTCTGTGTTCTGTTAATTCATCTCACAGAGTTACATCTTTCCCTTCAAGAAGCCTTTCGCTAAGGCTGTTCTTGTGGAATTGGCAAAGGGATATTTGGAAGGCCATAGAGGGCTGTGGTGAAAAAGGAAATATCTTCCGTTCAAAACTGGAAAGAAGCTTTCTGAGAAACTGCTCTGTGTTCTGTTAATTCATCTCACAGAGTTACATCTTTCCCTTCAAGAAGCCTTTTGCTAAGGCTGTTCTTGTGGAATTGGAAAAGGGATATTTGGAAGCCCACTGAGAGCTATGGTGAAAGAGGAAATATCTTCCGTTCAAAACTGGAAAGAAGCTTTCAGAGAAACTGCTCTGTGTTCTGTTAATTCGTCTCACAGAGTTACATCTTTCCCTTCAAGAAGCCTTTCGCTAAGGCTGTTCTTGTGGAATTGGCAAAGGGATATTTGGAGCCCCATAGAGGGCTATGGTGAAAAAGGAATATCTTCCGTTCAAAACTGGAAAGAAGCTTTCTGAGAAACTGCTCTATGTTCTGTTAATTCATCTCACAGAGTTACATCTTTCCCTTCAAGAAGCCTTTCGCTAAAGCTGTTCTTGTGGAATTGGCAAAGGGATATTTGGAAGCCCATAGAGGGCTATGGTGAAAAAGGAAATATCTTCCGTTCAAAACTGGAAAGAAGCTTTCTGAGAAACTGCTCTGTGTTCTGTTAATTCATCTCACAGAGTTACATCTTTCCCTTCAAGAAGCCTTTCGCTAAGGCTGTTCTTGTGGAATTGGCAAAGGGATATTTGGAAGCCCAGAGAGGGCTATGGTGAAAAAGGAAATATCTTCCGTTCAAAACTGGAAAGAAGCTTTCTGAGAAACTGCTCTGTGTTCTGTTAATTCATCTCACAGAGTTACATCTTTCCCTTCAAGAAGCCTTTCGCTAAGGCTGTTCTTGTGGAATTGGCAAAGGGATATTTGGAAGCCCATAGAGGGCTAAGGTGAAAAAGGAAATATCTTCTGTTCAAAACTGGAAAGAAGCTTTCTGAGAAACTGCTCTGTGTTCTGTTAATTCATCTCCCAGAGTTACATCTTTCCCTTCAAGAAGCCTTTCGCTAAGGCTGTTCTTGTGGAATTGGTAAAGGGATATTTGGAAGCCCATAGAGGGCTATGGTGAAAAAGGAAATATCTTCCCTTGAAAACTGAAAACAAGCCTTCTGAGAAACTGCTCTGTGTTCTGTTAATTCATCTCACAGAGTTACATCTTTCCCTTCAAGAAGCCTTTCGCTAAGGCTGTTCTTGTGGAATTGGCAAAGGGATATTTGGAAGCCCATAGAGGGCTATGGTGAAAAAGGAAATATCTTCCGTTCAAAACTGGAAAGAATCTTTCTGAGAAACTGCTCTGTGTTCTGTTAATTCATCTCACAGAGTTACATCTTTCCCTTCAAGAAGCCTTTCGCTAAGGCTGTTCTTGTGGAATTGGCAAAGGGATATTTGGAAGCCCATAGAGGGCTATGGTGAAAAAGGAATTATCTTCCGTTCAAAACTGGAAAGAAGCTTTCTGAGAAACTGCTCGATGTTCAGTTAATTCATCTCACAGAGTTACATCTTTCCCTTCAAGAAGCCTTTCGCTAAGGCTGTTCTTGTGGAATTGGCAAAGGGATATTTGGAAGCCCATAGAGGGCTATGGTGAAAAAGGAAATATCTTCCGTTCAAAACTGGAAGGAAGCTTTCTGAGAAACTGCTCTGTGTTCTGTTAATTCATCTCACAGAGTTACATCTTTCCCTTCAAGAAGCCTTTCGCTAAGGCTGTTCTTGTGGAATTGGCAAAGGGATATTTGGAGGCCCATAGAGTGCTATGGTGAAAAAGGAAATATCTTCCGTTCAAAACTGGAAAGAAGCTTTCTGAGAAACTGCTCTGTGTTCTGTAAATTCATCTCACAGAGTTACATCTTTCCCTTCAAGAAGCCTTTCGCTAAGGCTGTCCTTTTGGAATTGGCAAAGGGATATGTGGAAGCCCGTAGAGGGATATGGTGAAAAAGTAAATATCTTCCGTTCAAAACTGGAAAGAAGCTTTCTGAGAAACTGCTCTGTGTTCTGTTAATTCATCTCACAGAGTTAAATCTTTCCCTTCAAGAGGCCTTTCGCTAAGGCTGTTCTTGTGGAATTGGCAAAGGGATATTTGGAAGCCCATAGAGGGCTAAGGTGAAAAAGGAAATATCTTCCCTTGAAAACTGGAAAGAAGCTTTCTGAGAAACTGCTCTGTGTTCTGTTAATTCATCTCACAGAGTTACATCTTTCCCTTCAAGAAGCCTTTCGCTAAGGCTGTTCTTGTGGAATTGGAAAAGGGATATTTGGAAGCCCATAGAGGGCTATGGTGAAAAAGGAAATATCTTCCGTTCAAAACTGGAAAGAATCTTTCTGAGAAACTGCTCTGTGTTCTGTTAATTCATCTCACAGAGTTACATCTTTCTCTTCAAGAAGCCATTCGCTAAGGCTGTTCTTGTGGAATTGGCAAAGGGATATTTGGAAGCCCATAGAGGACTATGGTGAAAAAGGAAATATCTTCCGTTCAAAACTGGAAAGAACCTTTCTGAGAAACTGCTCTGTGTTCTGTTAATTCATCTCACAGAGTTACATCTTTCCCTTCAAGAAGTCTTTCGCTAAGGCTGTTCTTGTGGAATTGGCAAAGGGATATTTGGAAGCCCATAGATGGCTATGGTGAAAAAGGAAATATCTTCCGTTCAAAACTGGAAAGAAGCTTTCTGAGAAACTGCTCTGTGTTCTGTTAATTCATCTCACAGAGTTACATCGTTCCCTTCAAGAAGCCTTTCGCTAAGGCTGTTCTTGTGGAATTGGCAAAGGGATATTTGGAAGCCCATAGAGGGCTATGGTGAAAAAGGAAATATCTTCCGTTCAAAACTGGAAAGAAGCTTTCTGAGAAACTGCTCTGTGTTCTGTTAATTCATCTCACAGAGTTACATCTTTCCCTTCAAGAAGCCTTTCGCTAAGGCTGTTCTTGTGGAATTGGCAAAGGGATATTTGGAAGCCCATAGAGGGCAATGGTGAAAAAGGCAATATCTTCCGTTCAAAACTGGAAAGAAGCTTTCTGAGAAACTGCTCTGTGTTCTGTTAATTCATCTCACAGAGTTACATCTTTCCCTTCAAGAAGCATTTCGCTAAGGCTGTTCTTGTGCAATTGGCAAAGGGATATTTGGAAGCCCATAGAGGGCAATGGTGAAAAAGGCAATATCTTCCGTTCAAAACTGGAAAGAAGCTTTCTGAGAAACTGCTCTGTGTTCTGTTTATTCATCTCACAGAGTTACATCTTTCCCTTCAAGAAGCCTTTCGCTAAGGTGTTCTTGTGCAATTGGCAAAGGGATATTTGGAAGCCCATAGAGGGCTATGTTGAAAAAGGAAATATCTTCCGTTCAAAACTGGAAAGAAGCTTTCTGAGAAACTGCTCTGTGTTCTGTTAATTCATCTCACAGAGTTACATCTTTCCCTTCAAGAAGCCTTTCGCTAAGGCTGTTCTTGTGGAATTGGCAAAGGGATATTTGGAAGCCCATAGAGGGCTATGGTGAAAAAGGAAATATCTTCCGTTCAAAACTGGAAAGAAGCTTTCTGAGAAACTGCTCTGTGTTCTGTAAATTCATCTCACAGAGTTACATCTTTCCCTTCAAGAAGCCTTTCGCTAAGGCTGTTCTTGTGGAATTGGCAAAGGGATATTTGGAAGCCCATAGAGGGCTATGGTGAAAAAGGAAATATCTTCCGTTCAAAACTGGAAGGAAGCTTTCTGAGAAACTGCTCTGTGTTCAGTTAATTCATCTCACAGAGTTACATCTTTCCCTTCAAGAAGCCTTTCGCTAAGGCTGTTCTTGTGGAATTGGAAAAGGGATATTTGGAAGCCCATAGAGGGCTATGGTGAAAAAGGAAATATCTTCCGTTCAAAACTGGAAAGAAGCTTTCTGAGAAACTGCTCTGTGATCTGTTAATTCATCTCACAGAGTTACATCTTTCCCTTCAAGAAGCCTTTCGCTAGGGCTGTTCTTGTGGAATTGGCAAAGGGATATTTGGAAGCCCATAGAGGGCTATGGTGAAAAAGGAAATATCTTCCGTTCAAAACTGGAAAGAAGCTTTCTGAGAAACTGCTCTGTGTTCTGTTAATTCATCTCACAGAGTTACATCTTTCCCTTCAAGAAGCCTTTCGCTAAGGCTGTTCTTGTGGAATTGGCAAAGGGATATTTGGAAGCCCATAGAGGGCTATGGTGAAAAAGGAAATATCTTCCGTTCAAAACTGCAAAGAAGCTTTCTGAGAAACTGCTCTGTGTTCTGTTAATTCATCTCACAGTGTTACATCTTTCCCTTCAAGAAGCCTTTCGCTAAGGCTGTTCTTGTGCAATTGGCAAAGGGATATTTGGAAGCCCATAGAGGGCTATGGTGAAAAAGGAAATATCTTCCGTTGAACACTGAAAACAAGCCTTCTGAGAAACTGCTCTGTGTTCTGTTAATACATCTCACAGAGTTACATCTTTCCCTTCAGGAAGCCTTTCGCTAAGGCTGTTCTTGTGGAATTGGCAAAGGGATATTTGGAAGCCCATAGAGGGCTATGGTGAAAAAGGAAATATCTTCCGTTCAAAACTGGAAAGAAGCTTTCTGAGAAACTGCTCTGTGTTCTGTTAATTCATCTCACAGAGTTACATCTTTCCCTTCAAGAAGCCTTTCGCTAAGGCTGTTCTTGTGGAATTGGCAAAGGGATATTTGGAAGCCCATAGAGGGCTATGGTGAAAAAGGAAATATCTTCCGATCAAAACTGGAAAGAAGCTTTCTGAGAAACTGCTCTGTGTTCTGTTAATTCATCTCACAGAGTTACATCTTTCCCTTCAAGAAGCCTTTCGCTAAGGCTGTTCTTGTGGAATTGGCAAAGGGATATTTGGAAGCCCAGAGAGGGCTTTGCTGAAAAAGGAAATATCTTCCGTTCAAAACTGGAAAGAAGCTTTCTGAGAAACTGCTCTGTGTTCTGTTTATTCATCTCACAGAGTTACATCTTTCCCTTCAAGAAGCCTTTCGCTAAGGCTGTTCTTGTGCAATTGGCAAAGGGATATTTGGAAGCCCATAGAGGGCTATGGTGAAAAAGGAAATATCTTCCGTTGAAAACTGAAAGCAAGCCTTCTGAGAAACTGCTCTGTGTTCTGTTAATACATCTCAGAGCGTTACATCTTTCCCTTCAGGAAGCGTTTCGCTAAGGCTGTTTTTGTGGAATTGGCAAAGGGATATTTGGAAGCCCATAGAGGGCTATGGTGAAAAAGGAAATATCTTCCCTTCAAAACTGGAAACAAGCTTTCTGAGAAACTGCTCTGTGTTCTGTTAATTCATCTCACAGAGTTACATCTTTCCCTTCAAGAAGCCTTTCGCTAGGGCTGTTCTTGTGGAATTGGCAAAGGGATATTTGGAAGCCCATAGAGGGCTATGGTGAAAAAGGAAATATCTTCCGTTCAAAACTGGAAAGAAGCTTTCTGAGAAACTGCTCTGTGTTCTGTTAATTCATCTCACAGAGTTACATCTTTCCCTTCAAGAAGCCTTTCGCTAAGGCTGTTCTTGTGGAATTGGCAAAGGGATATTTGGAAGCCCATAGAGGGCTAAGGTGAAAAAGGTAATATGTTCCGTTCAAAACTGGAAAGAAGCTTTCTGAGAAACTGCTCTGTGTTCTGTTAATTCATCTCCCAGAGTTACATCTTTCCCTTCAAGAAGCCTTTCGCTAAGGCTGTTCTTGTGGAATTGGTAAAGGGATATTTGGAAGCCCATAGAGGGCTATGGTGAAAAAGGAAATATCTTCCGTTGAAAACTGAAAACAAGCCTTCTGAGAAACTGCTCTGTGTTCTGTTAATTCATCTCACAGAGTTACATCTTTCCCTTCAAGAAGCCTTTCGCTAAGGCTGTTCTTGTGGAATTGGCAAAGGGATATTTGGAAGCCCATAGAGGGCTATGGTGAAAAAGGAAATATCTTCCGTTCAAAACTGGAAAGAAGCTTTCTGAGAAACTGCTCGGTGTTCAGTTAATTCATCTCACAGAGTTACATCTTTCCCTTCAAGAAGCCTTTCGCTAAGGCTGTTCTTGTGGAATTGGAAAAGGGATATTTGGAAGCCCATAGAGGGCTATGGTGAAAAAGGAAATATCTTCCGTTCAAAACTGGAAGGAAGCTTTCTGAGAAACTGCTCTGTGTTCTGTTAATTCATCTCACAGAGTTACATCTTTCCCTTCAAGAAGCCTTTCGCTAAGTCTGTTCTTGTGGAATTGGCAAAGGGATATTTGAAAGCCCATAGAGGGCTATGGTGAAAAAGGAAATATCTTCCGTTCCAAACTGGAAAGAAGCTTTCTGAGAAACTGCTCTGTGTTCTGTTAATTCATCTCACAGAGTTACATCTTTCCCTTCAAGAAGCCTTTCGCTAAGGCTGTTCTTCTGGAATTGGCAAAGGGATATTTGGAAGCCCTTAGAGGGCTATGGTGAAAAAGGAAATAAATTCCGTTCAAAACTGGAAAGAAGCTTTCAGAGAAACTGCTCTGTGTTCTGTTAATTCATCTCACAGAGTTACATCTTTCCCTTCAAGAAGCCTTTCGCTAAGGCTGTTCTTTTGGAATTGGCAAAGGGATATTTGGAAGCCCATAGAGGGCTATGGTGAAAAAGGAAATATCTTCCGTTCAAAACTGGAAAGAAGCTTTCTGAGAAACTGCTCTGTGTTCTGTTAATTCATCTCACAGAGTTACATCTTTCCCTTCAAGAAGCCTTTCGCTAAGGCTGTCCTTGTGGAATTGGAAAAGGGATATTTGGAAGCCCATAGAGGGCACTGGTGAAAAAGGAAATAACTTCCGTTCAAAACTGGAAAGAACCTTTCTGAGAAACTGCTCTGTGTTCTGTTAATTCATCTCACAGAGTTACATTTTTCCCTACAAGAAGCCTTTCGCTAAGGCTGTTTTTGTGGAATTGGCAAAGGGATATTTGGAAGCCCAAAGAGGGCTACGGTGAATAAGGAAATATCTTCCGTTCAAAACTGGAAAGAAGATTTCTGAGAAACTGCTCTGTGTTCTGTTAATTCATCTCACAGAGTTACATCTTTCCCTTCAAGAAGCCTTTCGCTAAGGCTGTTCTTGTGGAATTGGCAAAGGGATATTTGGAAGCCCATAGAGGGCTATGGTAAAAAAGGAAATAAATTCCGTTCAAAACTGAAAAGAAGCTTTCTGAGAAACTGCTCTGTATTCTGTTAATTCATCTCACAGAGTTACATCTTTCCCTTCAAGAAGTCTTTCGCTAAGGCTGTTCTTGTGGAATTGGCAAAGGGATATTTGGAAGCCCATAGAGGGCTATGGTGAAAAAGGAAATATCTTCCGTTCAATACTGGAAAGAAGCTTTCTGAGAAACTGCTCTGTGTTCTGTTAATTCATCTCACAGAGTTACATCTTTCCCTTCAAGAAGCCTTTCGCTAAGGCTGTTCTTTTGAAATTGGCAAAGGGATATTTGGAAGCCCATAGAGGGCTATGGTGAAAAAGGAAATATCTTCCGTTCAAAACTGGAAAGAAGCTTTCTGAGAAACTGCTCTGTGTTCTGTTAATTCATCTCACAGAGTTACATCTTTCCCTTCAAGAAGCCTTTCGCTAAGCCTGTTCTTGTGGAATTGGAAAAGGGATATTTGGAAGCCCATAGAGGGCTATGGTGAAAAAGGAAATATCTTCCGTTCAAAACTGGAAACAAGCTTTCTGAGAAACTGCTCTGTGTTCTGTTAATTCATCTCACAGAGTTACATCTTTCCCTTCAAGAAGCCTTTCGCTAAGGCTGTTCTTGTGGAATTGGCAAAGGGATATTTGGAAGCCCATAGAGGGCTATGGTGAAAAAGGAAATATCTTCCGTTCAAAACTGGAAAGAAGCTTTCTGAGAAACTGCTCTATGTTCTGTTAATTCATCTCACAGAGTTACATCTTTCCCTTCAAGAAGCCTTTCGCTAAGGCTGTTCTTGTGGAATTGGCAAAGGGATATTTGGAAGCCCCTAGAGGGCTATGTTGAAAAAGGAAATATCTTCCGTTCAAAATTGGAAAGAAGCTTTCTGAGAAACTGCTCTGTGTTCTGTTAATTCATCTCACAGAGTTACATCTTTCCCTTCAAGAAGCCTTTCGCTAAGGCTGTTCTTGTGGAATTGGCAAAGGGATATTTGGAAGCCCATAGAGGGCTATGGTCAAAAAGGAAATATCTTCCGTTCAAAACCGGAAAGAAGCTTTCTGAGAACCTGCTCTGTGTTCTGTTAATTCATCTCACAGAGTTACATCTTTCCCTTCAAGAAGCCTTTCGCTAAGGCTGTTCTTGTGGAATTGGCAAAGGGATATTTGGAAGCCCATAGAGGGCTATGGTGAAAAAGGAAATATATTCCGTTTAAAACTGGAAAGAATCTTTCTGAGAAACTGCTCTATGTTCTGTTAATTCATCTCACAGAGTTACATCTTTCCCTTCAAGAAGCCTTTCGCTAAGGCTGTTCTTGTGGAATTGGAAAAGGGATATTTGGAAGCCCATAGAGGGCTATGGTGAAAAAGGAAATATCTTCCGTTCAAAACTGGAAAGAAGCTTTCTGAGAAACTGCTCTGTGTTGTGTAAATTCATCTCACAGAGTTACATCTTTCCCTTCAAGAAGCCTTTCGCTAAGGCTGTTCTTGTGGAATTGGCAAAGGGATATTTGGAAGCCCAAAGATGGCTATGGTGAAAGAGGAAATATCTTTCGTTCAAAACTGGAAAGAAGCTTTCTGAGAAACTGCTCTGTGTTCTGTTAATTCATCTCACAGAGTTACATCTTTCCCTTCAAGAAGCCTTTCACTAAGGCTGTTCTTGTGGAATTGGCAAAGGGATATTTGGAAGCCCATAGAGGCTATGGTGAAAAAGGAAATATCTTCCGTTCAAAACTGGAAACAAGCTTTCTGAGAAACTGCTCTGTGTTCTCTTAATTCATCTCACAGAGTTACATCTTTCCCTTCAAGAAGCCTTTCGCTAAGGCTGTTCTTCTGGAATTGGCAAAGGGATATTTGGAAGCCCATAGAGGGCTATGGTGAAAAAGGAAATATCTTCCGATCAAAACTGGAAAGAATCTTTCTGAGAAACTGCTCTGTGTTCTGTTAATTCATCTCACAGAGTTACATCTTTCCCTTCAAGAAGCCTTTCGCTAAGGTTGTGGAATTGGCCAAGGGATATTTGGAAGCCCATAGAGGGCTATGGTGAAAAAGGAAATAAATTCCGTTCAAAACTGGAAAGAAGCTTTCTGAGAAACTGCTCTGTGTTCTGTTAATTCATCTCACAGAGTTACATCTTTCCCTTCAAGAAGCCTTTCGCTAAGGCTGTTCTTGTGGAATTGGAAAAGGGATATTTGGAAGCCCATAGAGGGCTATGGTGAAAAAGGAAATATCTTCCGTTCAAAACTGGAAACAAGCTTTCTGAGAAACTGCTCTGTGTTCTGTTAATTCATCTCACAGAGTTACATCTTTCCCTTCAAGAAGCCTTTCGCTAAGGCTGTTCTTGTGGAATTGGCAAAGGGATATTTGGAAGCCCATAGAGGGCTATGGTGAAAAAGGAAATATCTTCCGTTCAAAACTGGAAAGAAGCTTTCTGAGAAACTGCTCTGTGTTCTGTTAATTCATCTCACAGAGTTACATCTTTCCCTTCAAGAAGCCTTTCGCTAAAGCTGTTCTTGTGGAATTGTCAAAGGGATATTTGGAAGCCCATAGAGTGCTATAGTGAAAAAGGAAATATCTTCCTTTCAAAACTGGAAAGAAGCTTTCTGGGAAACTGCTCTGTGTTCTGTTAATTCATCTCACAGTGTTACATCTTTCCCTTCAAGAAGCCTTTCGCTAAGGCTGTTCTTCTGGAATTGGAAAAAGGATATTTGGAAGCCCATAGAGGGCTATGGTGAAAGAGGAAATATCTTCCGTTCAAAACTGGAAAGAAGCTTTCTGAGAAACTGCTCTGTGTTCTGTTAATTCATCTCACAGAGTTACATCTTTCCCTTCAAGAAGGCTTTCGCTAAGGCTGTTCTTGTGGAATTGGCAAAGGGATATTTGGAAGCCCATAGAGGGCTATGGTGAAAAAGGAAATATCTTCCGTTCAAAACTGGAAAGAAACTTTATGAGAAACTGCTCTGTGTTCTGTTAATTCATCTCACAGAGTTACATTTTTCCCTTCAAGAAGCCTTTCGCTAAGGCTGTTTTTGTGGAATTGGCAAAGGGATATTTTAAGCCCAAAGAGGGCTACGGTGAATAAGGAAATATCTTCCGTTCAAAACTGGAAAGAAGATTTCTGAGAAACTGCTCTGTGTTCTGTTAATTCATCTCACAGAGTTACATCTTTCCCTTCAAGAAGCCTTTCGCTAAGGCTGTTCTTGTGGAATTGGCAAAGGGATATTTGGAAGCCCATAGAGAGCTATGGTAAAAAAGGAAATAAATTCCGTTCAAAACTGAAAAGAAGCTTTCTGAGAAACTGCTCTGTGTTCTGTTAATTCATCTCACAGAGTTACATCTTTCCCTTCAAGAAGCCTTTCGCTAAGGCTGTTCTTGTGGAATTGGAAAAGGGATATTTGGAAGCCCATAGAGGGCTATGGTGAAAAAGTCAATATCTTCCGTTCAAAACTGGAAAAAAGCTTTCTGAGAAACTGCTCTGTGTTCTGTTTTTTCATCTCACAGAGTTACATCTTTCCCTTCAAGAAGCCTTTCGCTAAGGCTGTTCTTGTGCAATTGGCAAAGGGATATTTGGAAGCCCATAGAGGGCTATGGTGAAAAAGGAAATATCTTCCATTCAAAACTGGAAAGAAGCTTTCTGAGAAACTGCTCTGTGTAATGTTAATTCATCTCACAGAGTTACATCTTTCCCTTCAAGAAGCCTTTCGCTAAGGCTGTTCTTGTGGAATTGGCAAAAGGATATTTGGAAGCCCATAGAGGGCTATGGTGAAAAAGGAAATATCTTCCGTTCAAAACTGGAAAGAAGCTTTCTGAGAAACTGCTCTGTGTTCTGTTAATTCATCTCACAGAGTTACATCTTTCCCTTCAAGAAGCCTTTCGCTAAGTCTGTTCTTGTGGAATTGGCAAAGGGATATTTGGAAGCCCATAGAGGGCTATGGTGAAAAAGGAAATATCTTCCGTTCAAAACTGGAAAGAGGCTTTCTGAGAAACTGCTCTGTGTTCTGTTAATTCATCTCACAGAGTTACATCTTTCCCTTCAAGAAGCCTTTCGCTAGGGCTGTTCTTGTGGAATTGGCAAAGGGATATTTGGAAGCCCATAGAGGGCTACGGTGAAAAAGGAAATATCTTCCGTTCAAAACTGGAAAGAAGCTTTCTGAGAAACTGCTCTGTGTTCTGTTAATTCATCTCACAGAGTTACATCTTTCCCTTCAAGAAGCCTTTCGCTAAAGCTGTTCTTGTGGAATTGGCAAAGGGATATTTGGAAGCCCATAGAGGGCTATGGTGAAAAAGGAAATATCTTCCGTTCAAAACTGGAAAGAAGCTTTCTGAGAAACTGCTCTGTGTTCTGTTAATTCATCTCACAGAGTTACATCTTTCCCTTCAAGAAGCCTTTCGCTAAGGCTGTTCTTGTGGAATTGGCAAAGGGATATTTGGAAGACCTTAGAGGGCTATGGTGAAAAAGGAATTATCTTCCGTTCAAACCTGGAAAGAAGCTTTGTGAGAAACTGTTCTATGTTCTGTTAATTCATCTCACAGAGTTACATCTTTCCCTTCAAGAAGCCTTTCGCTAAGTCTGTTCTTGTGGAATTGGCAAAGGGATATTTGGAAGCCCATAGAGGGCTATGGTGAAAAACGAAATAGCTTCCGTTCAAAACTGGAAA
Organism: Chlorocebus sabaeus; assembly: GCF_047675955.1. Classification (NCBI taxonomy): domain Eukaryota; kingdom Metazoa; phylum Chordata; class Mammalia; order Primates; family Cercopithecidae; genus Chlorocebus; species Chlorocebus sabaeus. Next base: position 743,918 of record NW_027327981.1, read on the forward strand.
GAAGCTTTCTGAGAAACTGCTCTGTGTTCTGTAAATTCATCTCACAGAGTTACATCTTTCCCTTCAAGAAGCCTTTCGCTAAGGCTGTTGTTGTGGAATTTGCAAAGGGATATTTGGAAGACCCTAGAGGGCTATGGTGAAAAAGGAAATATCTTCCGTTCAAAACTGGAAAGAACCTTTCTGAGAAACTACTCTGTGTTCTATTAATTCATCTCACAGAGTTACATCTTTCCCTTCAAGAAGCCTTTCGCTAAGGCTGTTCTTGTGCAATTGGGAAAGGGATATTTGGAAGCCCATAGAGGGCTATGGTGAAAAAGGAAATAGCTTCCGTTCAAAACTGGAAAGAAGCTTTCTGAGAAGCTGCTCTGTGTTCTGTTAATTCATCTCACAGAGTTACATCTTTCCCTTCGAGAAGCCTTTCGCTAAGGCTGTACTTGTGGAATTGGCAAAGGGATATTTGGAAGCCCATAGAGGGCTATGGTGAAAAAGGAAATAGCTTCCGTTCAAAACTGCAAAGAAGCTTTCTGAGAAACTGCTCTGTGTTCCGTAAATTCATCTCACAGAGTTACATCTTTCCCTTCAAGAAGCCTTTCGCTAAGGCTGTTCTTGTGGAATTGGCAAAGGGATATTTGGAAGCCTATAGAGGGCTATGGAGAAAAAGGAAATATCTTCCGTTCAAATTGGAAACAAGCTTTCGGAGAAACTGCTCTGTGTTCTGTTAATTCATCTCACAGAGTTACATCTTTCCCTTCAAGAAGCCTTTCGCTAAGGCTGTTCTTGTGGAATTGGCATAGGGATATTTGGAAGCCCATAGAGGGCTATGGTGAAAAAGGAAATATCTTCCGTTCAAAACTGGAAACAAGCTTTCTGAGAAACTGCTCTGTGATCTGTTAATTCATCTCACAGAGTTACATCTTTCCCTTCAAGAAGCCTTTCGCTAGGGCTGTTCTTGTGGAATTGGCAAAGGGATATTTGGAAGCCCATAGAGGGCTATGGTGAAAAAGGAAATATCTTCCGTTCAAAACTGGAAAGAAGCTTTCTGAGAAACTGCTCTGTGTTCTGTTAATTCATCTCACAGAGTTACATCTTTCCCTTCAAGAAGCCTTTCGCTAAGGCTGTTCTTGTGGAATTGGCAAAGGGATATTTGGAAGCCCATAGAGGGCTATGGTGAAAAAGGAAATATCTTCCGTTCAAAACTGCAAAGAAGCTTTCTGAGAAACTGCTCTGTGTTCTGTTAATTCATCTCACAGAGTTACATCTTTCCCTTCAAGAAGCCTTTCGCTAAGGCTGTTCTTGTGCAATTGGCAAAGGGATATTTGGAAGCCAATAGAGGGCTATGGTGAAAAAGGAAATATCTTCCGTTGAAAACTGAAAACAAGCCTTCTGAGAAACTGCTCTGTGTTCTGTTAATACATCTCACAGAGTTACATCTTTCCCTTCAGGAAGCCTTTCGCTAACGCTGTTCTTGTGGAATTGGCAAAGGGATATTTGGAAGCCCATAGAGGGCTATGGTGAAAAAGGAAATATCTTCCGTTCAAAACTGGAAAGAAGCTTTCTGAGAAACTGCTCTGTGTTCTGTTAATTCATCTCACAGAGTTACATCTTTCCCTTCAAGAAGCCTTTCGCTAAGGCTGTTCTTGTGGAATTGGCAAAGGGATATTTGGAAGCCCATAGAGGGCTATGGTGAAAAAGGAAATATCTTCCGTTCAAAACTGGAAAGAAGCTTTCTGAGAAACTGCTCTGTGTTCTGTTAATTCATCTCACAGAGTTACATCTTTCCCTTCAAGAAGCCTTTCGCTAGGGCTGTTCTTGTGGAATTGGCAAAGGGATATTTGGAAGCCCATAGAGGGCTATGGTGAAAAAGGAAATATCTTCCGTTCAAAACTGGAAAGAAGCTTTCTGAGAAACTGCTCTGTGTTCTGTTAATTCATCTCACAGAGTTACATCTTTCCCTTCAAGAAGCCTTTCGCTAAGGCTGTTCTTGTGGAATTGGCAAAGGGATATTTGGAAGCCCATAGAGGGCTATGGTGAAAAAGGAAATATCTTCCGTTCAAAACTGGAAAGAAGCTTTCTGAGAAACTGCTCCGTGTTCAGTTAATTCATCTCACAGAGTTACATCTTTCCCTTCAAGAAGCCTTTCGCTAAGGCTGTTCTTGTGGAATTGGAAAAGGGATATTTGGAAGCCCATAGAGGGCTATGGTGAAAAAGGAAATATCTTCCGTTCAAAACTGGAAGGAAGCTTTCTGAGAAACTGCTCTGTGTTCTGTTAATTCATCTCACAGAGTTACATCTTTCCCTTCAAGAAGCCTTTCGCTAAGTCTGTTCTTGTGGAATTGGCAAAGGGATATTTGAAAGCCCATAGAGGGCTATGGTGAAAAAGGAAATATCTTCCGTTCCAAACTGGAAAGAAGCTTTCTGAGAAACTGCTCTGTGTTCTGTTAATTCATCTCACAGAGTTACATCTTTCCCTTCAAGAAGCCTTTCGCTAAGGCTGTTCTTCTGGAATTGGCAAAGGGATATTTGGAAGCCCTTAGAGGACTATGGTGAAAAAGGAAATAAATTCCGTTCAAAACTGGAAAGAAGCTTTCAGAGAAACTGCTCTGTGTTCTGTTAATTCATCTCACAGAGTTACATCTTTCCCTTCAAGAAGCCTTTCGCTAAGGCTGTTCTTTTGGAATTGGCAAAGGGATATTTGGAAGCCCATAGAGGGCTATGGTGAAAAAGGAAATATCTTCCGTTCAAAACTGGAAAGAAGCTTTCTGAGAAACTGCTCTGTGTTCTGTTAATTCATCTCACAGAGTTACATCTTTCCCTTCAAGAAGCCTTTCGCTAAGGCTGTTCTTGTGGAATTGGAAAAGGGATATTTGGAAGCCCATAGAGGGCTCTGGTGAAAAAGGAAATAACTTCCGTTCAAAACTGGAAAGAACCTTTCTGAGAAACTGCTCTGTGTTCTGTTAATTCATCTCTCAGAGTTACATCTTTCCCTTCAAGAAGCCTTTTGCTAAGGCTGTTCTTGTGGAATTGGAAAAGGGATATTTGGAAGCCCATAGAGGACTATGGTGAAAAAGGAAATATCTTCCGTTCAAAACTGGAAAGAAGCTTTCTGAGAAACTGCTCTGTGTTCTGTTAATTCATCTCACAGAGTTACATCTTTCCCTTCAAGAAGCCTTTCGCTAAGGCTGTTCTTGTGGAATTGGCAAAGGGATATTTGGAAGGCCATAGAGGGCTGTGGTGAAAAAGGAAATATCTTCCGTTCAAAACTGGAAAGAAGCTTTCTGAGAAACTGCTCTGTGTTCTGTTAATTCATCTCACAGAGTTACATCTTTCCCTTCAAGAAGCCTTTTGCTAAGGCTGTTCTTGTGGAATTGGAAAAGGGATATTTGGAAGCCCACTGAGAGCTATGGTGAAAGAGGAAATATCTTCCGTTCAAAACTGGAAAGAAGCTTTCAGAGAAACTGCTCTGTGTTCTGTTAATTCGTCTCACAGAGTTACATCTTTCCCTTCAAGAAGCCTTTCGCTAAGGCTGTTCTTGTGGAATTGGCAAAGGGATATTTGGAGCCCCATAGAGGGCTATGGTGAAAAAGGAATATCTTCCGTTCAAAACTGGAAAGAAGCTTTCTGAGAAACTGCTCTATGTTCTGTTAATTCATCTCACAGAGTTACATCTTTCCCTTCAAGAAGCCTTTCGCTAAGGCTGTTCTTGTGGAATTGGCAAAGGGATATTTGGAAGCCCATAGAGGGCTATGGTGAAAAAGGAAATATCTTCCGTTCAAAACTGGAAAGAAGCTTTCTGAGAAACTGCTCTGTGTTCTGTTAATTCATCTCACAGAGTTACATCTTTCCCTTCAAGAAGCCTTTCGCTAAGGCTGTTCTTGTGGAATTGGCAAAGGGATATTTGGAAGCCCAGAGAGGGCTATGGTGAAAAAGGAAATATCTTCCGTTCAAAACTGGAAAGAAGCTTTCTGAGAAACTGCTCTGTGTTCTGTTAATTCATCTCACAGAGTTACATCTTTCCCTTCAAGAAGCCTTTCGCTAAGGCTGTTCTTGTGGAATTGGCAAAGGGATATTTGGAAGCCCATAGAGGGCTAAGGTGAAAAAGGAAATATCTTCCGTTCAAAACTGGAAAGAAGCTTTCTGAGAAACTGCTCTGTGTTCTGTTAATTCATCTCCCAGAGTTACATCTTTCCCTTCAAGAAGCCTTTCGCTAAGGCTGTTCTTGTGGAATTGGTAAAGGGATATTTGGAAGCCCATAGAGGGCTATGGTGAAAAAGGAAATATCTTCCCTTGAAAACTGAAAACAAGCCTTCTGAGAAACTGCTCTGTGTTCTGTTAATTCATCTCACAGAGTTACATCTTTCCCTTCAAGAAGCCTTTCGCTAAGGCTGTTCTTGTGGAATTGGCAAAGGGATATTTGGAAGCCCATAGAGGGCTATGGTGAAAAAGGAAATATCTTCCGTTCAAAACTGGAAAGAATCTTTCTGAGAAACTGCTCTGTGTTCTGTTAATTCATCTCACAGAGTTACATCTTTCCCTTCAAGAAGCCTTTCGCTAAGGCTGTTCTTGTGGAATTGGCAAAGGGATATTTGGAAGCCCATAGAGGGCTATGGTGAAAAAGGAATTATCTTCCGTTCACAACTGGAAAGAAGCTTTCTGAGAAACTGCTCGATGTTCAGTTAATTCATCTCACAGAGTTACATCTTTCCCTTCAAGAAGCCTTTCGCTAAGGCTGTTCTTGTGGAATTGGCAAAGGGATATTTGGAAGCCCATAGAGGGCTATGGTGAAAAAGGAAATATCTTCCGTTCAAAACTGGAAGGAAGCTTTCTGAGAAACTGCTCTGTGTTCTGTTAATTCATCTCACAGAGTTACATCTTTCCCTTCAAGAAGCCTTTCGCTAAGGCTGTTCTTGTGGAATTGGCAAAGGGATATTTGGAGGCCCATAGAGTGCTATGGTGAAAAAGGAAATATCTTCCGTTCAAAACTGGAAAGAAGCTTTCTGAGAAACTGCTCTGTGTTCTGTAAATTCATCTCACAGAGTTACATCTTTCCCTTCAAGAAGCCTTTCGCTAAGGCTGTTCTTTTGGAATTGGCAAAGGGATATGTGGAAGCCCGTAGAGGGATATGGTGAAAAAGGAAATATCTTCCGTTCAAAACTGGAAAGAAGCTTTCTGAGAAACTGCTCTGTGTTCTGTTAATTCATCTCACAGAGTTAAATCTTTCCCTTCAAGAGGCCTTTCGCTAAGGCTGTTCTTGTGGAATTGGCAAAGGGATATTTGGAAGCCCATAGAGGGCTATGGTGAAAAAGGAAATATCTTCCCTTGAAAACTGGAAAGAAGCTTTCTGAGAAACTGCTCTGTGTTCTGTTAATTCATCTCACAGAGTTACATCTTTCCCTTCAAGAAGCCTTTCGCTAAGGCTGTTCTTGTGGAATTGGAAAAGGGATATTTGGAAGCCCATAGAGGGCTATGGTGAAAAAGGAAATATCTTCCGTTCAAAACTGGAAAGAATCTTTCTGAGAAACTGCTCTGTGTTCTGTTAATTCATCTCACAGAGTTACATCTTTCTCTTCAAGAAGCCATTCGCTAAGGCTGTTCTTGTGGAATTGGCAAAGGGATATTTGGAAGCCCATAGAGGACTATGGTGAAAAAGGAAATATCTTCCGTTCAAAACTGGAAAGAACCTTTCTGAGAAACTGCTCTGTGTTCTGTTAATTCATCTCACAGAGTTACATCTTTCCCTTCAAGAAGTCTTTCGCTAAGGCTGTTCTTGTGGAATTGGCAAAGGGATATTTGGAAGCCCATAGATGGCTATGGTGAAAAAGGAAATATCTTCCGTTCAAAATTGGAAAGAAGCTTTCTGAGAAACTGCTCTGTCTTCTGTTAATTCATCTCACAGAGTTACATCGTTCCCTTCAAGAAGCCTTTCGCTAAGGCTGTTCTTGTGGAATTGGCAAAGGGATATTTGGAAGCCCATAGAGGGCTATGGTGAAAAAGGAAATATCTTCCGTTCAAAACTGGAAAGAAGCTTTCTGAGAAACTGCTCTGTGTTCTGTTAATTCATCTCACAGAGTTACATCTTTCCCTTCAAGAAGCCTTTCGCTAAGGCTGTTCTTGTGGAATTGGCAAAGGGATATTTGGAAGCCCATAGAGGGCAATGGTGAAAAAGGCAATATCTTCCGTTCAAAACTGGAAAGAAGCTTTCTGAGAAACTGCTCTGTGTTCTGTTAATTCATCTCACAGAGTTACATCTTTCCCTTCAAGAAGCATTTCGCTAAGGCTGTTCTTGTGCAATTGGCAAAGGGATATTTGGAAGCCCATAGAGGGCAATGGTGAAAAAGGCAATATCTTCCGTTCAAAACTGGAAAGAAGCTTTCTGAGAAACTGCTCTGTGTTCTGTTTATTCATCTCACAGAGTTACATCTTTCCCTTCAAGAAGCCTTTCGCTAAGGTGTTCTTGTGCAATTGGCAAAGGGATATTTGGAAGCCCATAGAGGGCTATGTTGAAAAAGGAAATATCTTCCGTTCAAAACTGGAAAGAAGCTTTCTGAGAAACTGCTCTGTGTTCTGTTAATTCATCTCACAGAGTTACATCTTTCCCTTCAAGAAGACTTTCGCTAAGGCTGTTCTTGTGGAATTGGCAAAGGGATATTTGGAAGCCCATAGAGGGCTATGGTGAAAAAGGAAATATCTTCCGTTCAAAACTGGAAAGAAGCTTTCTGAGAAACTGCTCTGTGTTCTGTAAATTCATCTCACAGAGTTACATCTTTCCCTTCAAGAAGCCTTTCGCTAAGGCTGTTCTTGTGGAATTGGCAAAGGGATATTTGGAAGCCCATAGAGGGCTATGGTGAAAAAGGAAATATCTTCCGTTCAAAACTGGAAGGAAGCTTTCTGAGAAACTGCTCTGTGTTCAGTTAATTCATCTCACAGAGTTACATCTTTCCCTTCAAGAAGCCTTTCGCTAAGGCTGTTCTTGTGGAATTGGAAAAGGGATATTTGGAAGCCCATAGAGGGCTATGGTGAAAAAGGAAATATCTTCCGTTCAAAACTGGAAAGAAGCTTTCTGAGAAACTGCTCTGTGATCTGTTAATTCATCTCACAGAGTTACATCTTTCCCTTCAAGAAGCCTTTCGCTAGGGCTGTTCTTGTGGAATTGGCAAAGGGATATTTGGAAGCCCATAGAGGGCTATGGTGAAAAAGGAAATATCTTCCGTTCAAAACTGGAAAGAAGCTTTCTGAGAAACTGCTCTGTGTTCTGTTAATTCATCTCACAGAGTTACATCTTTCCCTTCAAGAAGCCTTTCGCTAAGGCTGTTCTTGTGGAATTGGCAAAGGGATATTTGGAAGCCCATAGAGGGCTATGGTGAAAAAGGAAATATCTTCCGTTCAAAACTGCAAAGAAGCTTTCTGAGAAACTGCTCTGTGTTCTGTTAATTCATCTCACAGTGTTACATCTTTCCCTTCAAGAAGCCTTTCGCTAAGGCTGTTCTTGTGCAATTGGCAAAGGGATATTTGGAAGCCCATAGAGGGCTATGGTGAAAAAGGAAATATCTTCCGTTGAACACTGAAAACAAGCCTTCTGAGAATCTGCTCTGTGTTCTGTTAATACATCTCACAGAGTTACATCTTTCCCTTCAGGAAGCCTTTCGCTAAGGCTGTTCTTGTGGAATTGGCAAAGGGATATTTGGAAGCCCATAGAGGGCTATGGTGAAAAAGGAAATATCTTCCGTTCAAAACTGGAAAGAAGCTTTCTGAGAAACTGCTCTGTGTTCTGTTAATTCATCTCACAGAGTTACATCTTTCCCTTCAAGAAGCCTTTCGCTAAGGCTGTTCTTGTGGAATTGGCAAAGGGATATTTGGAAGCCCATAGAGGGCTATGGTGAAAAAGGAAATATCTTCCGATCAAAACTGGAAAGAAGCTTTCTGAGAAACTGCTCTGTGTTCTGTTAATTCATCTCACAGAGTTACATCTTTCCCTTCAAGAAGCCTTTCGCTAAGGCTGTTCTTGTGGAATTGGCAAAGGGATATTTGGAAGCCCAGAGAGGGCTTTGCTGAAAAAGGAAATATCTTCCGTTCAAAACTGGAAAGAAGCTTTCTGAGAAACTGCTCTGTGTTCTGTTTATTCATCTCACAGAGTTACATCTTTCCCTTCAAGAAGCCTTTCGCTAAGGCTGTTCTTGTGCAATTGGCAAAGGGATATTTGGAAGCCCATAGAGGGCTATGGTGAAAAAGGAAATATCTTCCGTTGAAAACTGAAAGCAAGCCTTCTGAGAAACTGCTCTGTGTTCTGTTAATACATCTCAGAGCGTTACATCTTTCCCTTCAGGAAGCGTTTCGCTAAGGCTGTTTTTGTGGAATTGGCAAAGGGATATTTGGAAGCCCATAGAGGGCTATGGTGAAAAAGGAAATATCTTCCCTTCAAAACTGGAAACAAGCTTTCTGAGAAACTGCTCTGTGTTCTGTTAATTCATCTCACAGAGTTACATCTTTCCCTTCAAGAAGCCTTTCGCTAGGGCTGTTCTTGTGGAATTGGCAAAGGGATATTTGGAAGCCCATAGAGGGCTATGGTGAAAAAGGAAATATCTTCCGTTCAAAACTGGAAAGAAGCTTTCTGAGAAACTGCTCTGTGTTCTGTTAATTCATCTCACAGAGTTACATCTTTCCCTTCAAGAAGCCTTTCGCTAAGGCTGTTCTTGTGGAATTGGCAAAGGGATATTTGGAAGCCCATAGAGGGCTAAGGTGAAAAAGGTAATATGTTCCGTTCAAAACTGGAAAGAAGCTTTCTGAGAAACTGCTCTGTGTTCTGTTAATTCATCTCCCAGAGTTACATCTTTCCCTTCAAGAAGCCTTTCGCTAAGGCTGTTCTTGTGGAATTGGTAAAGGGATATTTGGAAGCCCATAGAGGGCTATGGTGAAAAAGGAAATATCTTCCGTTGAAAACTGAAAACAAGCCTTCTGAGAAACTGCTCTGTGTTCTGTTAATTCATCTCACAGAGTTACATCTTTCCCTTCAAGAAGCCTTTCGCTAAGGCTGTTCTTGTGGAATTGGCAAAGGGATATTTGGAAGCCCATAGAGGGCTATGGTGAAAAAGGAAATATCTTCCGTTCAAAACTGGAAAGAAGCTTTCTGAGAAACTGCTCGGTGTTCAGTTAATTCATCTCACAGAGTTACATCTTTCCCTTCAAGAAGCCTTTCGCTAAGGCTGTTCTTGTGGAATTGGTAAAGGGATATTTGGAAGCCCATAGAGGGCTATGGTGAAAAAGGAAATATCTTCCGTTCAAAACTGGAAGGAAGCTTTCTGAGAAACTGCTCTGTGTTCTGTTAATTCATCTCACAGAGTTACATCTTTCCCTTCAAGAAGCCTTTCGCTAAGGCTGTTCTTGTGGAATTGGCAAAGGGATATTTGAAAGCCCATAGAGGGCTATGGTGAAAAAGGAAATATCTTCCGTTCCAAACTGGAAAGAAGCTTTTTGAGAAACTGCTCTGTGTTCTGTTAATTCATCTCACAGAGTTACATCTTTCCCTTCAAGAAGCCTTTCGCTAAGGCTGTTCTTCTGGAATTGGCAAAGGGATATTTGGAAGCCCTTAGAGGGCTATGGTGAAAAAGGAAATAAATTCCGTTCAAAACTGGAAAGAAGCTTTCAGAGAAACTGCTCTGTGTTCTGTTAATTCATCTCACAGAGTTACATCTTTCCCTTCAAGAAGCCTTTCGCTAAGGCTGTTCTTTTGGAATTGGCAAAGGGATATTTGGAAGCCCATAGAGGGCTATGGTGAAAAAGGAAATATCTTCCGTTCAAAACTGGAAAGAAGCTTTCTGAGAAACTGCTCTGTGTTCTGTTAATTCATCTCACAGAGTTACATCTTTCCCTTCAAGAAGCCTTTCGCTAAGGCTGTTCTTGTGGAATTGGCAAAGGGATATTTGGAAGGCCATAGAGGGCTGTGGTGAAAAAGGAAATATCTTCCGTTCAAAACTGGAAAGAAGCTTTCTGAGAAACTGCTCTGTGTTCTGTTAATTCATCTCACAGAGTTACATCTTTCCCTTCAAGAAGCCTTTTGCTAAGGCTGTTCTTGTGGAATTGGAAAAGGGATATTTGGAAGCCCACTGAGAGCTATGGTGAAAGAGGAAATATCTTCCGTTCAAAACTGGAAAGAAGCTTTCAGAGAAACTGCTCTGTGTTCTGTTAATTCGTCTCACAGAGTTACATCTTTCCCTTCAAGAAGCCTTTCGCTAAGGCTGTTCTTGTGGAATTGGCAAAGGGATATTTGGAGCCCCATAGAGGGCTATGGTGAAAAAGGAATATCTTCCGTTCAAAACTGGAAAGAAGCTTTCTGAGAAACTGCTCTATGTTCTGTTAATTCATCTCACAGAGTTACATCTTTCCCTTCAAGAAGCCTTTCGCTAAAGCTGTTCTTGTGGAATTGGCAAAGGGATATTTGGAAGCCCATAGAGGGCTATGGTGAAAAAGGAAATATCTTCCGTTCAAAACTGGAAAGAAGCTTTCTGAGAAACTGCTCTGTGTTCTGTTAATTCATCTCACAGAGTTACATCTTTCCCTTCAAGAAGCCTTTCGCTAAGGCTGTTCTTGTGGAATTGGCAAAGGGATATTTGGAAGCCCAGAGAGGGCTATGGTGAAAAAGGAAATATCTTCCGTTCAAAACTGGAAAGAAGCTTTCTGAGAAACTGCTCTGTGTTCTGTTAATTCATCTCACAGAGTTACATCTTTCCCTTCAAGAAGCCTTTCGCTAAGGCTGTTCTTGTGGAATTGGCAAAGGGATATTTGGAAGCCCATAGAGGGCTAAGGTGAAAAAGGAAATATCTTCTGTTCAAAACTGGAAAGAAGCTTTCTGAGAAACTGCTCTGTGTTCTGTTAATTCATCTCCCAGAGTTACATCTTTCCCTTCAAGAAGCCTTTCGCTAAGGCTGTTCTTGTGGAATTGGTAAAGGGATATTTGGAAGCCCATAGAGGGCTATGGTGAAAAAGGAAATATCTTCCCTTGAAAACTGAAAACAAGCCTTCTGAGAAACTGCTCTGTGTTCTGTTAATTCATCTCACAGAGTTACATCTTTCCCTTCAAGAAGCCTTTCGCTAAGGCTGTTCTTGTGGAATTGGCAAAGGGATATTTGGAAGCCCATAGAGGGCTATGGTGAAAAAGGAAATATCTTCCGTTCAAAACTGGAAAGAATCTTTCTGAGAAACTGCTCTGTGTTCTGTTAATTCATCTCACAGAGTTACATCTTTCCCTTCAAGAAGCCTTTCGCTAAGGCTGTTCTTGTGGAATTGGCAAAGGGATATTTGGAAGCCCATAGAGGGCTATGGTGAAAAAGGAATTATCTTCCGTTCAAAACTGGAAAGAAGCTTTCTGAGAAACTGCTCGATGTTCAGTTAATTCATCTCACAGAGTTACATCTTTCCCTTCAAGAAGCCTTTCGCTAAGGCTGTTCTTGTGGAATTGGCAAAGGGATATTTGGAAGCCCATAGAGGGCTATGGTGAAAAAGGAAATATCTTCCGTTCAAAACTGGAAGGAAGCTTTCTGAGAAACTGCTCTGTGTTCTGTTAATTCATCTCACAGAGTTACATCTTTCCCTTCAAGAAGCCTTTCGCTAAGGCTGTTCTTGTGGAATTGGCAAAGGGATATTTGGAGGCCCATAGAGTGCTATGGTGAAAAAGGAAATATCTTCCGTTCAAAACTGGAAAGAAGCTTTCTGAGAAACTGCTCTGTGTTCTGTAAATTCATCTCACAGAGTTACATCTTTCCCTTCAAGAAGCCTTTCGCTAAGGCTGTCCTTTTGGAATTGGCAAAGGGATATGTGGAAGCCCGTAGAGGGATATGGTGAAAAAGTAAATATCTTCCGTTCAAAACTGGAAAGAAGCTTTCTGAGAAACTGCTCTGTGTTCTGTTAATTCATCTCACAGAGTTAAATCTTTCCCTTCAAGAGGCCTTTCGCTAAGGCTGTTCTTGTGGAATTGGCAAAGGGATATTTGGAAGCCCATAGAGGGCTAAGGTGAAAAAGGAAATATCTTCCCTTGAAAACTGGAAAGAAGCTTTCTGAGAAACTGCTCTGTGTTCTGTTAATTCATCTCACAGAGTTACATCTTTCCCTTCAAGAAGCCTTTCGCTAAGGCTGTTCTTGTGGAATTGGAAAAGGGATATTTGGAAGCCCATAGAGGGCTATGGTGAAAAAGGAAATATCTTCCGTTCAAAACTGGAAAGAATCTTTCTGAGAAACTGCTCTGTGTTCTGTTAATTCATCTCACAGAGTTACATCTTTCTCTTCAAGAAGCCATTCGCTAAGGCTGTTCTTGTGGAATTGGCAAAGGGATATTTGGAAGCCCATAGAGGACTATGGTGAAAAAGGAAATATCTTCCGTTCAAAACTGGAAAGAACCTTTCTGAGAAACTGCTCTGTGTTCTGTTAATTCATCTCACAGAGTTACATCTTTCCCTTCAAGAAGTCTTTCGCTAAGGCTGTTCTTGTGGAATTGGCAAAGGGATATTTGGAAGCCCATAGATGGCTATGGTGAAAAAGGAAATATCTTCCGTTCAAAACTGGAAAGAAGCTTTCTGAGAAACTGCTCTGTGTTCTGTTAATTCATCTCACAGAGTTACATCGTTCCCTTCAAGAAGCCTTTCGCTAAGGCTGTTCTTGTGGAATTGGCAAAGGGATATTTGGAAGCCCATAGAGGGCTATGGTGAAAAAGGAAATATCTTCCGTTCAAAACTGGAAAGAAGCTTTCTGAGAAACTGCTCTGTGTTCTGTTAATTCATCTCACAGAGTTACATCTTTCCCTTCAAGAAGCCTTTCGCTAAGGCTGTTCTTGTGGAATTGGCAAAGGGATATTTGGAAGCCCATAGAGGGCAATGGTGAAAAAGGCAATATCTTCCGTTCAAAACTGGAAAGAAGCTTTCTGAGAAACTGCTCTGTGTTCTGTTAATTCATCTCACAGAGTTACATCTTTCCCTTCAAGAAGCATTTCGCTAAGGCTGTTCTTGTGCAATTGGCAAAGGGATATTTGGAAGCCCATAGAGGGCAATGGTGAAAAAGGCAATATCTTCCGTTCAAAACTGGAAAGAAGCTTTCTGAGAAACTGCTCTGTGTTCTGTTTATTCATCTCACAGAGTTACATCTTTCCCTTCAAGAAGCCTTTCGCTAAGGTGTTCTTGTGCAATTGGCAAAGGGATATTTGGAAGCCCATAGAGGGCTATGTTGAAAAAGGAAATATCTTCCGTTCAAAACTGGAAAGAAGCTTTCTGAGAAACTGCTCTGTGTTCTGTTAATTCATCTCACAGAGTTACATCTTTCCCTTCAAGAAGCCTTTCGCTAAGGCTGTTCTTGTGGAATTGGCAAAGGGATATTTGGAAGCCCATAGAGGGCTATGGTGAAAAAGGAAATATCTTCCGTTCAAAACTGGAAAGAAGCTTTCTGAGAAACTGCTCTGTGTTCTGTAAATTCATCTCACAGAGTTACATCTTTCCCTTCAAGAAGCCTTTCGCTAAGGCTGTTCTTGTGGAATTGGCAAAGGGATATTTGGAAGCCCATAGAGGGCTATGGTGAAAAAGGAAATATCTTCCGTTCAAAACTGGAAGGAAGCTTTCTGAGAAACTGCTCTGTGTTCAGTTAATTCATCTCACAGAGTTACATCTTTCCCTTCAAGAAGCCTTTCGCTAAGGCTGTTCTTGTGGAATTGGAAAAGGGATATTTGGAAGCCCATAGAGGGCTATGGTGAAAAAGGAAATATCTTCCGTTCAAAACTGGAAAGAAGCTTTCTGAGAAACTGCTCTGTGATCTGTTAATTCATCTCACAGAGTTACATCTTTCCCTTCAAGAAGCCTTTCGCTAGGGCTGTTCTTGTGGAATTGGCAAAGGGATATTTGGAAGCCCATAGAGGGCTATGGTGAAAAAGGAAATATCTTCCGTTCAAAACTGGAAAGAAGCTTTCTGAGAAACTGCTCTGTGTTCTGTTAATTCATCTCACAGAGTTACATCTTTCCCTTCAAGAAGCCTTTCGCTAAGGCTGTTCTTGTGGAATTGGCAAAGGGATATTTGGAAGCCCATAGAGGGCTATGGTGAAAAAGGAAATATCTTCCGTTCAAAACTGCAAAGAAGCTTTCTGAGAAACTGCTCTGTGTTCTGTTAATTCATCTCACAGTGTTACATCTTTCCCTTCAAGAAGCCTTTCGCTAAGGCTGTTCTTGTGCAATTGGCAAAGGGATATTTGGAAGCCCATAGAGGGCTATGGTGAAAAAGGAAATATCTTCCGTTGAACACTGAAAACAAGCCTTCTGAGAAACTGCTCTGTGTTCTGTTAATACATCTCACAGAGTTACATCTTTCCCTTCAGGAAGCCTTTCGCTAAGGCTGTTCTTGTGGAATTGGCAAAGGGATATTTGGAAGCCCATAGAGGGCTATGGTGAAAAAGGAAATATCTTCCGTTCAAAACTGGAAAGAAGCTTTCTGAGAAACTGCTCTGTGTTCTGTTAATTCATCTCACAGAGTTACATCTTTCCCTTCAAGAAGCCTTTCGCTAAGGCTGTTCTTGTGGAATTGGCAAAGGGATATTTGGAAGCCCATAGAGGGCTATGGTGAAAAAGGAAATATCTTCCGATCAAAACTGGAAAGAAGCTTTCTGAGAAACTGCTCTGTGTTCTGTTAATTCATCTCACAGAGTTACATCTTTCCCTTCAAGAAGCCTTTCGCTAAGGCTGTTCTTGTGGAATTGGCAAAGGGATATTTGGAAGCCCAGAGAGGGCTTTGCTGAAAAAGGAAATATCTTCCGTTCAAAACTGGAAAGAAGCTTTCTGAGAAACTGCTCTGTGTTCTGTTTATTCATCTCACAGAGTTACATCTTTCCCTTCAAGAAGCCTTTCGCTAAGGCTGTTCTTGTGCAATTGGCAAAGGGATATTTGGAAGCCCATAGAGGGCTATGGTGAAAAAGGAAATATCTTCCGTTGAAAACTGAAAGCAAGCCTTCTGAGAAACTGCTCTGTGTTCTGTTAATACATCTCAGAGCGTTACATCTTTCCCTTCAGGAAGCGTTTCGCTAAGGCTGTTTTTGTGGAATTGGCAAAGGGATATTTGGAAGCCCATAGAGGGCTATGGTGAAAAAGGAAATATCTTCCCTTCAAAACTGGAAACAAGCTTTCTGAGAAACTGCTCTGTGTTCTGTTAATTCATCTCACAGAGTTACATCTTTCCCTTCAAGAAGCCTTTCGCTAGGGCTGTTCTTGTGGAATTGGCAAAGGGATATTTGGAAGCCCATAGAGGGCTATGGTGAAAAAGGAAATATCTTCCGTTCAAAACTGGAAAGAAGCTTTCTGAGAAACTGCTCTGTGTTCTGTTAATTCATCTCACAGAGTTACATCTTTCCCTTCAAGAAGCCTTTCGCTAAGGCTGTTCTTGTGGAATTGGCAAAGGGATATTTGGAAGCCCATAGAGGGCTAAGGTGAAAAAGGTAATATGTTCCGTTCAAAACTGGAAAGAAGCTTTCTGAGAAACTGCTCTGTGTTCTGTTAATTCATCTCCCAGAGTTACATCTTTCCCTTCAAGAAGCCTTTCGCTAAGGCTGTTCTTGTGGAATTGGTAAAGGGATATTTGGAAGCCCATAGAGGGCTATGGTGAAAAAGGAAATATCTTCCGTTGAAAACTGAAAACAAGCCTTCTGAGAAACTGCTCTGTGTTCTGTTAATTCATCTCACAGAGTTACATCTTTCCCTTCAAGAAGCCTTTCGCTAAGGCTGTTCTTGTGGAATTGGCAAAGGGATATTTGGAAGCCCATAGAGGGCTATGGTGAAAAAGGAAATATCTTCCGTTCAAAACTGGAAAGAAGCTTTCTGAGAAACTGCTCGGTGTTCAGTTAATTCATCTCACAGAGTTACATCTTTCCCTTCAAGAAGCCTTTCGCTAAGGCTGTTCTTGTGGAATTGGAAAAGGGATATTTGGAAGCCCATAGAGGGCTATGGTGAAAAAGGAAATATCTTCCGTTCAAAACTGGAAGGAAGCTTTCTGAGAAACTGCTCTGTGTTCTGTTAATTCATCTCACAGAGTTACATCTTTCCCTTCAAGAAGCCTTTCGCTAAGTCTGTTCTTGTGGAATTGGCAAAGGGATATTTGAAAGCCCATAGAGGGCTATGGTGAAAAAGGAAATATCTTCCGTTCCAAACTGGAAAGAAGCTTTCTGAGAAACTGCTCTGTGTTCTGTTAATTCATCTCACAGAGTTACATCTTTCCCTTCAAGAAGCCTTTCGCTAAGGCTGTTCTTCTGGAATTGGCAAAGGGATATTTGGAAGCCCTTAGAGGGCTATGGTGAAAAAGGAAATAAATTCCGTTCAAAACTGGAAAGAAGCTTTCAGAGAAACTGCTCTGTGTTCTGTTAATTCATCTCACAGAGTTACATCTTTCCCTTCAAGAAGCCTTTCGCTAAGGCTGTTCTTTTGGAATTGGCAAAGGGATATTTGGAAGCCCATAGAGGGCTATGGTGAAAAAGGAAATATCTTCCGTTCAAAACTGGAAAGAAGCTTTCTGAGAAACTGCTCTGTGTTCTGTTAATTCATCTCACAGAGTTACATCTTTCCCTTCAAGAAGCCTTTCGCTAAGGCTGTCCTTGTGGAATTGGAAAAGGGATATTTGGAAGCCCATAGAGGGCACTGGTGAAAAAGGAAATAACTTCCGTTCAAAACTGGAAAGAACCTTTCTGAGAAACTGCTCTGTGTTCTGTTAATTCATCTCACAGAGTTACATCTTTCCCTTCAAGAAGCCTTTCGCTAAGGCTGTTCTTGTGGTATTGGCAAAGGGATATTTGGAAGCCCATAGAGGGCTATGGTGAAAAAGGAAATATCTTCCGTTCAAAACTGGAAAGAAGCTTTCTGAGAAACTGCTCTGTGTTCTGTAAATTCATCTCACAGAGTTACATCTTTCCCTTCAAGAAGCCTTTCGCTAAGGCTGTCCTTTTGGAATTGGCAAAGGGATATGTGGAAGCCCGTAGAGGGATATGGTGAAAAAGGAAATATCTTCCGTTCAAAACTGGAAAGAAGCTTTCTGAGAAACTGCTCTGTGTTCTGTTAATTCATCTCACAGAGTTAAATCTTTCCCTTCAAGAGGCCTTTCGCTAAGGCTGTTCTTGTGGAATTGGCAAAGGGATATTTGGAAGCCCATAGAGGGCTAAGGTGAAAAAGGAAATATCTTCCCTTGAAAACTGGAAAGAAGCTTTCTGAGAAACTGCTCTGTGTTCTGTTAATTCATCTCACAGAGTTACATCTTTCCCTTCAAGAAGCCTTTCGCTAAGGCTGTTCTTGTGGAATTGGAAAAGGGATATTTGGAAGCCCATAGAGGGCTATGGTGAAAAAGGAAATATCTTCCGTTCAAAACTGGAAAGAATCTTTCTGAGAAACTGCTCTGTGTTCTGTTAATTCATCTCACAGAGTTACATCTTTCTCTTCAAGAAGCCATTCGCTAAGGCTGTTCTTGTGGAATTGGCAAAGGGATATTTGGAAGCCCATAGAGGACTATGGTGAAAAAGGAAATATCTTCCGTTCAAAACTGGAAAGAACCTTTCTGAGAAACTGCTCTGTGTTCTGTTAATTCATCTCACAGAGTTACATCTTTCCCTTCAAGAAGTCTTTCGCTAAGGCTGTTCTTGTGGAATTGGCAAAGGGATATTTGGAAGCCCATAGATGGCTATGGTGAAAAAGGAAATATCTTCCGTTCAAAACTGGAAAGAAGCTTTCTGAGAAACTGCTCTGTGTTCTGTTAATTCATCTCACAGAGTTACATCGTTCCCTTCAAGAAGCCTTTCGCTAAGGCTGTTCTTGTGGAATTGGCAAAGGGATATTTGGAAGCCCATAGAGGGCTATGGTGAAAAAGGAAATATCTTCCGTTCAAAACTGGAAAGAAGCTTTCTGAGAAACTGCTCTGTGTTCTGTTAATTCATCTCACAGAGTTACATCTTTCCCTTCAAGAAGCCTTTCGCTAAGGCTGTTCTTGTGGAATTGGCAAAGGGATATTTGGAAGCCCATAGAGGGCAATGGTGAAAAAGGCAATATCTTCCGTTCAAAACTGGAAAGAAGCTTTCTGAGAAACTGCTCTGTGTTCTGTTAATTCATCTCACAGAGTTACATCTTTCCCTTCAAGAAGCCTTTCGCTAAGGCTGTTCTTGTGGAATTGGCAAAGGGATATTTGGAAGCCCATAGAGGGCTATGGTGAAAAAGGAAATATCTTCCGTTCAAAACTGGAAAGAAGCTTTCTGAGAAACTGCTCTGTGTTCTGTAAATTCATCTCACAGAGTTACATCTTTCCCTTCAAGAAGCCTTTCGCTAAGGCTGTTCTTGTGGAATTGGCAAAGGGATATTTGGAAGCCCATAGAGGGCTATGGTGAAAAAGGAAATATCTTCCGTTCAAAACTGGAAGGAAGCTTTCTGAGAAACTGCTCTGTGTTCAGTTAATTCATCTCACAGAGTTACATCTTTCCCTTCAAGAAGCCTTTCGCTAAGGCTGTTCTTGTGGAATTGGAAAAGGGATATTTGGAAGCCCATAGAGGGCTATGGTGAAAAAGGAAATATCTTCCGTTCAAAACTGGAAAGAAGCTTTCTGAGAAACTGCTCTGTGATCTGTTAATTCATCTCACAGAGTTACATCTTTCCCTTCAAGAAGCCTTTCGCTAGGGCTGTTCTTGTGGAATTGGCAAAGGGATATTTGGAAGCCCATAGAGGGCTATGGTGAAAAAGGAAATATCTTCCGTTCAAAACTGGAAAGAAGCTTTCTGAGAAACTGCTCTGTGTTCTGTTAATTCATCTCACAGAGTTACATCTTTCCCTTCAAGAAGCCTTTCGCTAAGGCTGTTCTTGTGGAATTGGCAAAGGGATATTTGGAAGCCCATAGAGGGCTATGGTGAAAAAGGAAATATCTTCCGTTCAAAACTGCAAAGAAGCTTTCTGAGAAACTGCTCTGTGTTCTGTTAATTCATCTCACAGTGTTACATCTTTCCCTTCAAGAAGCCTTTCGCTAAGGCTGTTCTTGTGCAATTGGCAAAGGGATATTTGGAAGCCCATAGAGGGCTATGGTGAAAAAGGAAATATCTTCCGTTGAACACTGAAAACAAGCCTTCTGAGAAACTGCTCTGTGTTCTGTTAATACATCTCACAGAGTTACATCTTTCCCTTCAGGAAGCCTTTCGCTAAGGCTGTTCTTGTGGAATTGGCAAAGGGATATTTGGAAGCCCATAGAGGGCTATGGTGAAAAAGGAAATATCTTCCGTTCAAAACTGGAAAGAAGCTTTCTGAGAAACTGCTCTGTGTTCTGTTAATTCATCTCACAGAGTTACATCTTTCCCTTCAAGAAGCCTTTCGCTAAGGCTGTTCTTGTGGAATTGGCAAAGGGATATTTGGAAGCCCATAGAGGGCTATGGTGAAAAAGGAAATATCTTCCGATCAAAACTGGAAAGAAGCTTTCTGAGAAACTGCTCTGTGTTCTGTTAATTCATCTCACAGAGTTACATCTTTCCCTTCAAGAAGCCTTTCGCTAAGGCTGTTCTTGTGGAATTGGCAAAGGGATATTTGGAAGCCCAGAGAGGGCTTTGCTGAAAAAGGAAATATCTTCCGTTCAAAACTGGAAAGAAGCTTTCTGAGAAACTGCTCTGTGTTCTGTTTATTCATCTCACAGAGTTACATCTTTCCCTTCAAGAAGCCTTTCGCTAAGGCTGTTCTTGTGCAATTGGCAAAGGGATATTTGGAAGCCCATAGAGGGCTATGGTGAAAAAGGAAATATCTTCCGTTGAAAACTGAAAGCAAGCCTTCTGAGAAACTGCTCTGTGTTCTGTTAATACATCTCAGAGCGTTACATCTTTCCCTTCAGGAAGCGTTTCGCTAAGGCTGTTTTTGTGGAATTGGCAAAGGGATATTTGGAAGCCCATAGAGGGCTATGGTGAAAAAGGAAATATCTTCCCTTCAAAACTGGAAACAAGCTTTCTGAGAAACTGCTCTGTGTTCTGTTAATTCATCTCACAGAGTTACATCTTTCCCTTCAAGAAGCCTTTCGCTAGGGCTGTTCTTGTGGAATTGGCAAAGGGATATTTGGAAGCCCATAGAGGGCTATGGTGAAAAAGGAAATATCTTCCGTTCAAAACTGGAAAGAAGCTTTCTGAGAAACTGCTCTGTGTTCTGTTAATTCATCTCACAGAGTTACATCTTTCCCTTCAAGAAGCCTTTCGCTAAGGCTGTTCTTGTGGAATTGGCAAAGGGATATTTGGAAGCCCATAGAGGGCTAAGGTGAAAAAGGTAATATGTTCCGTTCAAAACTGGAAAGAAGCTTTCTGAGAAACTGCTCTGTGTTCTGTTAATTCATCTCCCAGAGTTACATCTTTCCCTTCAAGAAGCCTTTCGCTAAGGCTGTTCTTGTGGAATTGGTAAAGGGATATTTGGAAGCCCATAGAGGGCTATGGTGAAAAAGGAAATATCTTCCGTTGAAAACTGAAAACAAGCCTTCTGAGAAACTGCTCTGTGTTCTGTTAATTCATCTCACAGAGTTACATCTTTCCCTTCAAGAAGCCTTTCGCTAAGGCTGTTCTTGTGGAATTGGCAAAGGGATATTTGGAAGCCCATAGAGGGCTATGGTGAAAAAGGAAATATCTTCCGTTCAAAACTGGAAAGAAGCTTTCTGAGAAACTGCTCGGTGTTCAGTTAATTCATCTCACAGAGTTACATCTTTCCCTTCAAGAAGCCTTTCGCTAAGGCTGTTCTTGTGGAATTGGAAAAGGGATATTTGGAAGCCCATAGAGGGCTATGGTGAAAAAGGAAATATCTTCCGTTCAAAACTGGAAGGAAGCTTTCTGAGAAACTGCTCTGTGTTCTGTTAATTCATCTCACAGAGTTACATCTTTCCCTTCAAGAAGCCTTTCGCTAAGTCTGTTCTTGTGGAATTGGCAAAGGGATATTTGAAAGCCCATAGAGGGCTATGGTGAAAAAGGAAATATCTTCCGTTCCAAACTGGAAAGAAGCTTTCTGAGAAACTGCTCTGTGTTCTGTTAATTCATCTCACAGAGTTACATCTTTCCCTTCAAGAAGCCTTTCGCTAAGGCTGTTCTTCTGGAATTGGCAAAGGGATATTTGGAAGCCCTTAGAGGGCTATGGTGAAAAAGGAAATAAATTCCGTTCAAAACTGGAAAGAAGCTTTCAGAGAAACTGCTCTGTGTTCTGTTAATTCATCTCACAGAGTTACATCTTTCCCTTCAAGAAGCCTTTCGCTAAGGCTGTTCTTTTGGAATTGGCAAAGGGATATTTGGAAGCCCATAGAGGGCTATGGTGAAAAAGGAAATATCTTCCGTTCAAAACTGGAAAGAAGCTTTCTGAGAAACTGCTCTGTGTTCTGTTAATTCATCTCACAGAGTTACATCTTTCCCTTCAAGAAGCCTTTCGCTAAGGCTGTCCTTGTGGAATTGGAAAAGGGATATTTGGAAGCCCATAGAGGGCTCTGGTGAAAAAGGAAATAACTTCCGTTCAAAACTGGAAAGAACCTTTCTGAGAAACTGCTCTGTGTTCTGTTAATTCATCTCACAGAGTTACATCTTTCCCTTCAAGAAGCCTTTTGCTAAGGCTGTTCTTGTGGTATTGGCAAAGGGATATTTGGAAGCCCATAGAGGGCTATGGTGAAAAAGGAAATATCTTCCGTTCAAAACTGGAAAGAAGCTTTCTGAGAAACTGCTCTGTGTTCTGTAAATTCATCTCACAGAGTTACATCTTTCCCTTCAAGAAGCCTTTCGCTAAGGCTGTCCTTTTGGAATTGGCAAAGGGATATGTGGAAGCCCGTAGAGGGATATGGTGAAAAAGGAAATATCTTCCGTTCAAAACTGGAAAGAAGCTTTCTGAGAAACTGCTCTGTGTTCTGTTAATTCATCTCACAGAGTTAAATCTTTCCCTTCAAGAGGCCTTTCGCTAAGGCTGTTCTTGTGGAATTGGCAAAGGGATATTTGGAAGCCCATAGAGGGCTAAGGTGAAAAAGGAAATATCTTCCCTTGAAAACTGGAAAGAAGCTTTCTGAGAAACTGCTCTGTGTTCTGTTAATTCATCTCACAGAGTTACATCTTTCCCTTCAAGAAGCCTTTCGCTAAGGCTGTTCTTGTGGAATTGGAAAAGGGATATTTGGAAGCCCATAGAGGGCTATGGTGAAAAAGGAAATATCTTCCGTTCAAAACTGGAAAGAATCTTTCTGAGAAACTGCTCTGTGTTCTGTTAATTCATCTCACAGAGTTACATCTTTCTCTTCAAGAAGCCATTCGCTAAGGCTGTTCTTGTGGAATTGGCAAAGGGATATTTGGAAGCCCTTAGAGGACTATGGTGAAAAAGGAAATATCTTCCGTTCAAAACTGGAAAGAACCTTTCTGAGAAACTGCTCTGTGTTCTGTTAATTCATCTCACAGAGTTACATCTTTCCCTTCAAGAAGTCTTTCGCTAAGGCTGTTCTTGTGGAATTGGCAAAGGGATATTTGGAAGCCCATAGATGGCTATGGTGAAAAAGGAAATATCTTCCGTTCAAAACTGGAAAGAAGCTTTCTGAGAAACTGCTCTGTGTTCTGTTAATTCATCTCACAGAGTTACATCGTTCCCTTCAAGAAGCCTTTCGCTAAGGCTGTTCTTGTGGAATTGGCAAAGGGATATTTGGAAGCCCATAGAGGGCTATGGTGAAAAAGGAAATATCTTCCGTTCAAAACTGGAAAGAAGCTTTCTGAGAAACTGCTCTGTGTTCTGTTAATTCATCTCACAGAGTTACATCTTTCCCTTCAAGAAGCCTTTCGCTAAGGCTGTTCTTGTGGAATTGGCAAAGGGATATTTGGAAGCCCATAGAGGGCAATGGTGAAAAAGGCAATATCTTCCGTTCAAAACTGGAAAGAAGCTTTCAGAGAAACTGCTCTGTGTTCTGTTAATTCATCTCACAGAGTTACATCTTTCCCTTCAAGAAGCATTTCGCTAAGGCTGTTCTTGTGCAATTGGCAAAGGGATATTTGGAAGCCCATAGGGGGCAATGGTGAAAAAGGCAATATCTTCCGTTCAAAACTGGAAAGAAGCTTTCTGAGAAACTGCTCTGTGTTCTGTTTATTCATCTCACAGAGTTACATCTTTCCCTTCAAGAAGCCTTTCGCTAAGGTGTTCTTGTGCAATTGGCAAAGGGATATTTGGAAGCCCATAGAGGGCTATGTTGAAAAAGGAAATATCTTCCGTTCAAAACTGGAAAGAAGCTTTCTGAGAAACTGCTCTGTGTTCTGTTAATTCATCTCACAGAGTTACATCTTTCCCTTCAAGAAGCCTTTCGCTAAGGCTGTTCTTGTGGAATTGGCAAAGGGATATTTGGAAGCCCATAGAGGGCTATGGTGAAAAAGGAAATATCTTCCGTTCAAAACTGGAAAGAAGCTTTCTGAGAAACTGCTCTGTGTTCTGTTAATTCCTCTCACAGAGTTACATCTTTCCCTTCAAGAAGCCTTTCGCTAAGGCTGTTCTTGTGGAATTGGCAAAGGGATATTTGGAAGCCCATAGAGGGCTATGATGAAAAAGGAAATATCTTCCGTTCAAAACTGGAAAGAATCTTTCTGAGAACCTGCTCTGTGTTCTGTTAATTCATCTCACAGAGTTACATCTTTCCCTTCAAGAAGCCTTTCGCTAAGGCTGTTCTTGTGGAATTGGCAAAGGGATATTTGGAAGCCCATAGAGGGCTACGGGGAAAAAGGAAATATCTTCTGTTCAAAACTGGAAAGAATCTTTCTGAGAAACTGCTCTGTGTTCTGTTAATTCATCTCACAGAGTTACATCTTTCCCTTCAAGAAGCCTTTCGCTAAGGCTCTTCTTGTGGAATTGGCAAAGGGATATTTGGAAGCCCATAGAGGGCTATGGTGAAAAAGGAAATATCTTCCGTTCAAAACTGGAAAGAAGCTTTCTGAGAAACTGCTCTGTGTTCTGTAAATTCATCTCACAGAGTTACATCTTTCCCTTCAAGAAGCCTTTCGCTAAGGCTGTTCTTGTGGAATTGGCAAAGGGATATTTGGAAGCCCATAGAGGGCTATGGTGAAAAAGGAAATATCTTCCGTTCAAAACTGGAAGGAAGCTTTCTGAGAAACTGCTCTGTGTTCAGTTAATTCATCTCCCAGAGTTACATCTTTCCCTTCAAGAAGCCTTTCGCTAAGGCTGTTCTTGTGGAATTGGCAAAGGGATATTTGGAAGCCCATAGAGGGCTATGGTGAAAAAGGAAATATCTTCCGTTCAAAACTGGAAAGAAGCTTTCTGAGAAACTGCTCTGTGATCTGTTAATTCATCTCACAGAGTTACATCTTTCCCTTCAAGAAGCCTTTCGCTAGGGCTGTTCTTGTGGAATTGGCAAAGGGATATTTGGAAGCCCATAGAGGGCTATGGTGAAAAAGGAAATATCTTCCGTTCAAAACTGGAAAGAAGCTTTCTGAGAAACTGCTCTGTGTTCTGTTAATTCATCTCACAGAGTTACATCTTTCCCTTCAAGAAGCCTTTCGCTAAGGCTGTTCTTGTGGAATTGGCAAAGGGATATTTGGAAGCCCATAGAGGGCTATGGTGAAAAAGGAAATATCTTCCGTTCAAAACTGCAAAGAAGCTTTCTGAGAAACTGCTCTGTGTTCTGTTAATTCATCTCACAGTGTTACATCTTTCCCTTCAAGAAGCCTTTCGCTAAGGCTGTTCTTGTGCAATTGGCAAAGGGATATTTGGAAGCCCTTAGAGGGCTATGGTGAAAAAGGAAATATCTTCCGTTGAACACTGAAAACAAGCCTTCTGAGAAACTGCTCTGTGTTCTGTTAATACATCTCACAGAGTTACATCTTTCCCTTCAGGAAGCCTTTCGCTAAGGCTGTTCTTGTGGAATTGGCAAAGGGATATTTGGAATCCCATAGAGGGCTATGGTGAAAAAGGAAATATCTTCCGTTCAAAACTGGAAAGAAGCTTTCTGAGAAACTGCTCTGTGTTCTGTTAATTCATCTCACAGAGTTACATCTTTCCCTTCAAGAAGCCTTTCGCTAAGGCTGTTCTTGTGGAATTGGCAAAGGGATATTTGGAAGCCCATAGAGGGCTATGGTGAAAAAGGAAATATCTTCCGATCAAAACTGGAAAGAAGCTTTCTGAGAAACTGCTCTGTGTTCTGTTAATTCATCTCACAGAGTTACATCTTTCCCTTCAAGAAGCCTTTCGCTAAGGCTGTTCTTGTGGAATTGGCAAAGGGATATTTGGAAGCCCAGAGAGGGCTTTGCTGAAAAAGGAAATATCTTCCGTTCAAAACTGGAAAGAAGCTTTCTGAGAAACTGCTCTGTGTTCTGTTTATTCATCTCACAGAGTTACATCTTTCCCTTCAAGAAGCCTTTCGCTAAGGCTGTTCTTGTGCAATTGGCAAAGGGATATTTGGAAGCCCATAGAGGGCTATGGTGAAAAAGGAAATATCTTCCGTTCAAAACTGAAAGCAAGCCTTCTGAGAAACTGCTCTGTGTTCTGTTAATACATCTCAGAGAGTTACATCTTTCCCTTCAGGAAGCGTTTCGATAAGGCTGTTTTTGTGGAATTGGCAAAGGGATATTTGGAAGCCCATAGAGGGCTATGGTGAAAAAGGAAATATCTTCCGTTCAAAACTGGAAAGAAGCTTTCTGAGAAACTGCTCTGTGTTCTGTTAATTCATCTCACAGAGTTACATCTTTCCCTTCAAGAAGCCTTTCGCTAAGGCTGTTCTTGTGCAATTGGCAAAGGGATATTTGGAAGCCCATAGAGGGCTATGGTGAAAAAGGAAATATCTTCCGTTGAAAACTGGAAAGAAGCTTTCTGAGAAACTGCTCTGTGTTCTGTTAATTCATCTCACAGAGTTACATCTTTCCCTTCAAGAAGCCTTTCGCTAAGGCTGTTCTTGTGGAATTGGCAAAGGGATATTTGGAAGCCCGGAGAGGGCTATGGTGAAAAAGGAAATATCTTCCGTTGAAAACTGAAAACAAGCCTTCTGAGAAACTGCTCTGTGTTCTGTTAATTCATCTCACAGAGTTACATCTTTCCCTTCAAGAAGCCTTTCGCTAAGGCTGTTCTTGTGGAATTGGCAAAGGGATATTTGGAAGCCCATAGAGGGCTACGGGGAAAAAGGAAATATCTTCTGTTCAAAACTGGAAAGAATCTTTCTGAGAAACTGCTCTGTGTTCTGTTAATTCATCTCACAGTGTTACATCTTTCCCTTCAAGAAGCCTTTCGCTAAGGCTCTTCTTGTGGAATTGGCAAAGGGATATTTGGAAGCCCATAGAGGGCTATGGTGAAAAAGGAAATATCTTCCGTTCAAAACTGGAAAGAAGCTTTCTGAGAAACTGCTCTGTGTTCTGTAAATTCATCTCACAGAGTTACATCTTTCCCTTCAAGAAGCCTTTCGCTAAGGCTGTTCTTGTGGAATTGGAAAAGGGATATTTGGAAGCCCATAGAGGGCTATGGTGAAAAAGGAAATATCTTCCGTTCAAAACTGGAAGGAAGCTTTCTGAGAAACTGCTCTGTGTTCAGTTAATTCATCTCACAGAGTTACATCTTTCCCTTCAAGAAGCCTTTCGCTAAGGCTGTTCTTGTGGAATTGGAAAAGGGATATTTGGAAGACCATAGAGGGCTATGGTGAAAAAGGAAATATCTTCCGTTGAAAACTGGAAGGAAGCTTTCTGAGAAACTGCTCTGTGTTCTGTTAATTCATCTCACAGAGTTACATCTTTCCCTTCAAGAAGCCTCTCGCTAAGGCTGTTCTTGTGGAATTGGCAAAGGGATATTTGGAGGCCCATAGAGTGCTATGGTGAAAAAGGAAATATCTTCCGTTCAAAACTGGAAAGAAGCTTTCTGAGAAACTGCTCTGTGTTCTGTAAATTCATCTCACAGAGTTACATCTTTCCCTTCAAGAAGCCTTTCGCTAAGGCTGTTCTTGTGGAATTGGGGAAGGGATATGTGGAAGCCCATAGAGGGCTATGGTGAAAAAGGAAATATCTTCCGTTCAAAACTGGAAAGAAGCTTTCTGAGAAACTGCTCTGTGTTCTGTTAATTCATCTCACAGAGTTAAATCTTTCCCTTCAAGAGGCCTTTCGCTAAGGCTGTTCTTGTGGAATTGGCAAAGGGATATTTGGAAACCCATAGAGGGCTATGGTGAAAAAGGAAATATCTTCCGTTGAAAACTGGAAAGAAGCTTTCTGAGAAACTGCTCTGTGTTCTGTTAATTCATCTCACAGAGTTACATCTTTCCCTTCAAGAAGCCTTTCGCTAAGGCTGTTCTTGTGGAATTGGCAAAGGGATATATGGAAGACCTTAGAGGGCTATGGTGAAAAAGGAATTATCTTCCGTTCAAACCTGGAAAGAAGCTTTGTGAGAAACTGTTCTATGTTCTGTTAATTCATCTCACAGAGTTACATCTTTCCCTTCAAGAAGCCTTTCACTAAGGCTGTTCTTGTGGAATTGGCAAAGGGATATTTGGAAGCCCATAGAGGGCTATGGTGAAAAAGGAAATAGCTTCCGTTCAAAACTGGAAAGAAGCTTTCTGAGAAACTGCTCTGTGTTCTGTAAATTCATCTCACAGAGTTACATCTTTCCCTTCAAGAAGCCTTTCGCTAAGGCTGTTCTTGTGGAATTTGCAAAGGGATATTTGGAAGCCCCTAGAGGGCTATGGTGAAAAAGGAAATATCTTCCGTTCAATACTGGAAAGAACCTTTCTGAGAATCTACTCTGTGTTCTGTTAATTCATCTCACAGAGTTACATCTTTCCCTTCAAGAAGCCTTTCGCTAAGGCTGTTCTTGTGCAATTGGGAAAGGGATATTTGGAAGCCCATAGAGGGCTATGGTGAAAAAGGAAATATCTTCCGTTCAAAACTGGAAAGAAGCTTTCTGAGAAGCTGCTCTGTGTTCTGTTAATTCATCTCACAGAGTTACATCTTTCCCTTCAAGAAGCCTTTCGCTAAGGCTGTACTTGTGGAATTGGCAAAGGGATATTTGGAAGCCCATAGAGGGCTATGGTGAAAAAGGAAATAGCTTCCGTTCAACACTGGAAAGAAGCTTTCTGAGAAACTGCTCTGTGTTCCGTAAATTCATCTCACAGAGTTACATCTTTCCCTTCAAGAAGCCTTTCGCTAAGGCTGTTCTTGTGGAATTGGCAAAGGGATATTTGGAAGCCTATAGAGGGCTATGGAGAAAAAGGAAATATCTTCCGTTCAAAACTGGAAACAAGCTTTCGGAGAAACTGCTCTGGTTCTGTTAATTCATCTCACAGAGTTACATCTTTCCCTTCAAGAAGCCTTTCGCTAGGGCTGTTCTTGTGGAATTGGCAAAGGGATATTTGGAAGCCCTTAGAGGGCTATGGTGAAAAAGGAAATATCTTCCGTTCAAAACTGCAAAGAAGCTTTCTGAGAAACTGCTCTGTGTTCTGTTAATTCATCTCACAGAGTTTCATCTTTCCCTTCAAGAAGCCTTTCGCTAAGGCTGTTCTTGTGCAATTGGCAAAGGGATATTTGGAAGCCAATAGAGGGCTATGGTGAAAAAGGAAATATCTTCCGTTGAAAACTGAAAACAAGCCTTCTGAGAAACTGCTCTGTGTTCTGTTAATACATCTCACAGAGTTACATCTTTCCCTTCAGGAAGCCTTTCGCTAAGGCTGTTCTTGTGGAATTGGCAAAGGGATATTTGGAAGCCCATAGAGGGCTATGGTGAAAAAGGAAATATCTTCCGTTCAAAACTGGAAAGAAGCTTTCTGAGAAACTGCTCTGTGTTCTGTTAATTCATCTCACAGAGTTACATCTTTCCCTTCAAGAAGCCTTTCGCTAAGGCTGTTCTTGTGGAATTGGCAAAGGGATATTTGGAAGCCCATAGAGGGCTATGGTGAAAAAGGAAATATCTTCCGTTCAAAACTGGAAAGAAGCTTTCTGAGAAACTGCTCTGTGTTCTGTAAATTCATCTCACAGAGTTACATCTTTCCCTTCAAGAAGCCTTTCGCTAGGGCTGTTCTTGTGGAATTGGCAAAGGGATATTTGGAAGCCCATAGAGGGCTATGGTGAAAAAGGAAATATCTTCCGTTCAAAACTGGAAAGAAGCTTTCTGAGAAACTGCTCTGTGTTCTGTTAATTCATCTCACAGAGTTACATCTTTCCCTTCAAGAAGCCTTTCGCTAAGGCTGTTCTTGTGGAATTGGCAAAGGGATATTTGGAAGCCCATAGAGGGCTAAGGTGAAAAAGGTAATATCTTCCGTTCAAAACTGGAAAGAAGCTTTCTGAGAAACTGCTCTGTGTTCTGTTAATTCATCTCCCAGAGTTACATCTTTCCCTTCAAGAAGCCTTTCGCTAAGGCTGTTCTTGTGGAATTGGTAAAGGGATATTTGGAAGCCCATAGAGGGCTATGGTGAAAAAGGAAATATCTTCCGTTGAAAACTGAAAACAAACCTTCTGAGAAACTGCTCTGTGTTCTGTTAATTCATCTCACAGAGTTACATCTTTCCCTTCAAGAAGCCTTTCGCTAAGGCTGTTCTTGTGGAATTGCCAAAGGGATATTTGGAAGCCCATAGAGGGCTATGGTGAAAAAGGAAATATCTTCCGCTCAAAACTGGAAAGAAGCTTTCTGAGAAACTGCTCGGTGTTCAGTTAATTCATCTCACAGAGTTACATCTTTCCCTTCAAGAAGCCTTTCGCTAAGGCTGTTCTTGTGGAATTGGAAAAGGGATATTTGGAAGCCCATAGAGGGCTATGGTGAAAAAGGAAATATCTTCCGTTCAAAACTGGAAGGAAGCTTTCTGAGAAACTGCTCTGTGTTCTGTTAATTCATCTCACAGAGTTACATCTTTCCCTTCAAGAAGCCTTTCGCTAAGGCTGTTCTTGTGGAATTGGCAAAGGGATATTTGGAAGCCCATAGAGGGCTATGGTGAAAAAGGAAATATCTTCCGTTCAAAACTGGAAAGAAGCTTTCTGAGAAACTGCTCTGTGTTCTGTTAATTCATCTCACAGAGTTACATCTTTCCCTTCAAGAAGCCTTTCGCTAAAGCTGTTCTTGTGTAATTGGCAAAGGGATATTTGGAAGCCCATAGAGGGCTAAGGTGAAAAAGGTAATATCTTCCGTTCAAAACTGGAAAGAAGCTTTCTGAGAAACTGCTCTGTGTTCTGTTAATTCATCTCCCAGAGTTACATCTTTCCCTTCAAGAAGCCTTTCGCTAAGGCTGTTCTTGTGGAATTGGCAAAGGGATATTTGGAAGCCCATAGAGGGCTATGGTGAAAAAGGTAATATCTTCCGTTGAAAACTGAAAACAAGCCTTCTGAGAAACTGCTCTGTGTTCTGTTAATTCATCTCACAGAGTTACATCTTTCCCTTTAAGAAGCCTTTCGCTAAGGCTGTTCTTGTGGAATTGGCAAAGGGATATTTGGAAGCCCATAGAGGGCTATGGTGAAAAAGGAAATATCTTCCGCTCAAAACTGGAAAGAAGCTTTCTGAGAAACTGCTCGGTGTTCAGTTAATTCATCTCACAGAGTTACATCTTTCCCTTCAAGAAGCCTTTCGCTAAGGCTGTTCTTGTGGAATTGGAAAAGGGATATTTGGAAGCCCATAGAGGGGTATGGTGAAAAAGGAAATATCTTCCGTTCAAAACTGGAAGGAAGCTTTCTGAGAAACTGCTCTGTGTTCTGTTAATTCATCTCACAGAGTTACATCTTTCCCTTCAAGAAGCCTTTCGCTAAGGCTGTTCTTGTGGAATTGGCAAAGGGATATTTGGAAGCCCATAGAGGGCTATGGTGAAAAAGGAAATATCTTCCGTTCAAAACTGGAAAGAAGCTTTCTGAGAAACTGCTCTGTGTTCTGTTAATTCATCTCACAGAGTTACATCTTTCCCTTCAAGAAGCCTTTCGCTAATGCTGTTCTTGTGGAATTGGCAAAGGGATATTTGGAAGCCCTTAGAGGGCTATGGTGAAAAAGGAAATAAATTCCGTTCAAAACTGCAAAGAAGCTTTCAGAGAAACTGCTCTGTGTTCTGTTAATTCATCTCACAGAGTTACATCTTTCCCTTCAAGAAGCCTTTCGCTAAGGCTGTTCTTTTGGAATTGGCAAAGGGATATTTGGAAGCCCATAGAGGGCTATGGTGAAAAAGGAAATATCTTCCGTTCAAAACTGGAAAGAAGCTTTCTGAGAAACTGCTCTGTGTTCTGTTAATTCATCTCACAGAGTTACATCTTTCCCTTCAAGAAGCCTTTCGCTAAGGCTGTTCTTGTGGAATTGGAAAAGGGATATATGGAAGCCCATAGAGGGCTCTGGTGAAAAAGGAAATAACTTCCGTTCAAAACTGGAAAGAACCTTTCTGAGAAACTGCTCTGTGTTCTGTTAATTCATCTCACAGAGTTACATCTTTCCCTTCAAGAAGCCTTTTGCTAAGGCTGTTCTTGTGGAATTGGAAAAGGGATATTTGGAAGCCCATAGAGGACTATGGTGAAAAAGGAAATATCTTCCGTTCAAAACTGGAAAGAAGCTTTCTGAGAAACTGCTCTGTGTTCTGTTAATTCATCTCACAGAGTTACATCTTTCCCTTCAAGAAGCCTTTCGCTAAGGCTGTTCTTGTGGAATTGGCAAAGGGATATTTGGAAGGCCATAGAGGGCTATGGTGAAAAAGGGAATATCTTCCGTTCAAAACTGGAAAGAAGGTTTCTGAGAAACTGCTCTGTGTTCTGTTAATTCATCTCACAGAGTTACATCTTTCCCTTCAAGAAGCCTTTTGCTAAGGCTGTTCTTGTGGAATTGGAAAAGGGATATTTGGAAGCCCACTGAGAGCTATGGTGAAAGAGGAAATATCTTCCGTTCAAAACTGGAAAGAAGCTTTCAGAGAAACTGCTCTGTGTTCTGTTAATTCGTCTCACAGAGTTACATCTTTCCCTTCAAGAAGCCTTTCGCTAAGGCTGTTCTTGTGGAATTGGCAAAGGGATATTTGGAGCCCCATAGAGGGCTATGGTGAAAAAGGAAATAAATTCCGTTCAAAACTGGAAAGAAGCGTTCTGAGAAACTGCTCTGTGTTCTGTTAATTCATCTCACAGAGTTACATCTTTCCCTTCAAGAAGCCTTTCGCTAAAGCTGTTCTTGTGCAATTGGCAAAGGGATATTTGGAAGCCCATAGAGGGCTATGGTGAAAAAGGAAATATCTTCCGTTCAAAACTGGAAAGAAGCTTTCTGAGAAACTGCTCTATGTTCTGTTAATTCATCTCACAGAGTTACATCTTTCCCTTCAAGAATCCTTTTGCTAAGGCTGTTCTTGTGGAATTGGCAAAGGGATATTTGGAAACCCATAGAGGGCTATGGTGAAAAAGGAAATATCTTCCGTTCAAAACTGGAAAGAAGCTTTCTGAGAAACTGCTCTGTGTTCACTTAATTCATCACACAGAGTTACATCTTTCCCTTCAAGAAGCCTTTCGCTAAGGCTGTTCTTGTGGAATTGGCAAAGGGATATTTGGAAGACCTTAGAGGGCTATGGTGAAAAAGGAATTATCTTCCGTTCAAACCTGGAAAGAAGCTTTGTGAGAAACTGTTCTATGTTCTGTTAATTCATCTCACAGAGTCACATCTTTCCATTCAAGAAGCCTTTCGCTAAGGCTGTTCTTGTGGAATTGGCAAAGGGATATTTGGAAGCCCATTGAGGGCTATGGTGAAAAAGGAAATATCTTCCGTTCAAAACTGGATAGAAGCTTTCCGAGAAACTGCTCTGTGTTCTGTTAATTCATCTCACAGAGTTACATCTTTCCCTTCAAGAAGCCTTTCGCTAAGGCTGTTCTTGTTCAATTGGCATAGGGATATTTGGAAGCCCATAGAGGGCTATGGTGAAAAAGGAAATATCTTCCGTTCAAAACTGGAAAGAAGCTTTCTGAGAAACTGCTCTGTGTTCTGTTAATTCATCTCACAGAGTTACATCTTTCCCTTCAAGAAGCCTTTCGCTAAGGCTGTTCTTGTGGAATTGGCAAAGGGATATTTGGAAGCCCATAGAGGGCTAAGGTGAAAAAGGAAATATCTTCCGTTCAAAACTGGAAAGAAGCTTTCTGAGAAACTGCTCTGTGTTCTGTTAATTCATCTCACAGAGTTACATCTTTCCCTTCAAGAAGCCTTTCGCTAAGGCTGTTCTTGTGGAATTGGTAAAGGGATATTTGGAAGCCCATAGAGGTCTATGGTGAAAAAGGAAATATCTTCCGTTGAAAACTGAAAACAAGCCTTCTGAGAAACTGCTCTGTGTCCTGTAAATTCATCTCACAGAGTTACATCTTTCCCTTCAAGAAGCCTTTCGCTAAGGCTGTTCTTGTGGAATTGGCAAAGGGATATGTGGAAGGCCATAGAGGGCTATGGTGAAAAAGGAAATATCTTCCGTTCAAAACTGGAAAGAAGCTTTCTGAGAAACTGCTCTGTGTTCTGTTAATTCATCTCACAGAGTTAAATCTTTCCCTTCAAGAGGCCTTTCGCTAAGGCTGTTCTTGTGGAATTGGCAAAGGGATATTTGGAAGCCCATAGAGGGCTATGGTGAAAAAGGAAATATCTTCCATTGAAAACTGGAAAGAAGCTTTCTGAGAAACTGCTCTGTGTTCTGTTAATTCATCTCAAAGAGTTACATCTTTCCCTTCAAGAAGCCTTTCGCTAAGGCTGTTCTTGTGGAATTGGCAAAGGGATATTTGGAAGCCCATAGAGGGCTATGGTGAAAAAGGAAATAGCTTCCGTTCAAAACTGGAAAGAAGCTTTCTGAGAAACTGCTCTGTGTTCCGTAAATTCATCTCACAGAGTTACATCTTTCCCTTCAAGAAGCCTTTCGCTAAGGCTGTTCTTGTGGAATTGGCAAAGGGATATTTGGAAGCCTATAGAGGGCTATGGAGAAAAAGGAAATATCTTCCGTTCAAAACTGGAAACAAGCTTTCTGAGAAACTGCTCTGTGTTCTGTTAATTCATCTCACAGAGTTACATCTTTCCCTTCAAGAAGCCTTTCGCTAAGGCTGTTCTTGTGCAATTGGGAAAGGGATATTTGGAAGCCCATAGAGGGCTATGGTGAAAAAGGAAATATCTTCCGTTGAAAACTGAAAACAAGCCTTCTGAGAAACTGCTCTGTGTTCTGTTAATACATCTCACAGAGTTACATCTTTCCCTTCAGGAAGCCTTTCGCTATGGCTGTTCTTGTGGAATTGGCAAAGGGATATTTGGAAGCCCATAGAGGGCTATGGTGAAAAAGGAAATATCTTCCGTTCAAAACTGGAAAGAAGCTTTCTGAGAAACTGCTCTGTGTTCTGTTAATTCCTCTCACAGAGTTACATCTTTCCCTTCAAGAAGCCTTTCGCTAAGGCTGTTCTTGTGGAAATGGCAAAGGGATATTTGGAAGCCCACAGAGGGCTATGGTGAAAAAGGAAATATCTTCCGTTCAAAACTGGAAAGAAGCTTTCTGAGAAACTGCTCTGTGTTCTGTTAATTCATCTCACAGAGTTACATCTTTCCCTTCAAGAAGCCTTTCGCTAAGGCTGTTCTTGTGGAATTGGCAAAGGGATATTTGGAAGCCCATAGAGGGCTATGGTGAAAAAGGAATTATCTTCCGTTCAAAACTGGAAAGAAGCTTTCTGAGAAACTGCTCGATGTTCAGTTAATTCATCTCACAGAGTTACATCTTTCCCTTCAAGAAGCCTTTCGCTAAGGCTGTTCTTGTGGAATTGGAAAAGGGATATTTGGAAGCCCATAGAGGGCTATGGTGAAAAAGGAAATATCTTCCGTTCAAAACTGGAAAGAAGCTTTCTGAGAAACTGCTCTGTGTTCTGTTAATTCCTCTCACAGAGTTACATCTTTCCCTTCAAGAAGCCTTTCGCTAAGGCTGTTCTTGTGGAATTGGCAAAGGGATATTTGGAAGCCCATAGAGGGCTATGATGAAAAAGGAAATATCTTCCGTTCAAAACTGGAAAGAATCTTTCTGAGAACCTGCTCTGTGTTCTGTTAATTCATCTCACAGAGTTACATCTTTCCCTTCAAGAAGCCTTTCGCTAAGGCTGTTCTTGTGGAATTGGCAAAGGGATATTTGGAAGCCCATAGAGGGCTACGGGGAAAAAGGAAATATCTTCTGTTCAAAACTGGAAAGAATCTTTCTGAGAAACTGCTCTGTGTTCTGTTAATTCATCTCACAGAGTTACATCTTTCCCTTCAAGAAGCCTTTCGCTAAGGCTCTTGTTGTGGAATTGGCAAAGGGATATTTGGAAGCCCATAGAGGGCTATGGTGAAAAAGGAAATATCTTCCGTTCAAAACTGGAAAGAAGCTTTCTGAGAAACTGCTCTGTGTTCTGTAAATTCATCTCACAGAGTTACATCTTTCCCTTCAAGAAGCCTTTCGCTAAGGCTGTTCTTGTGGAATTGGCAAAGGGATATTTGGAAGCCCATAGAGGGCTATGGTGAAAAAGGAAATATCTTCCGTTCAAAACTGGAAGGAAGCTTTCTGAGAAACTGCTCTGTGTTCAGTTAATTCATCTCACAGAGTTACATCTTTCCCTTCAAGAAGCCTTTCGCTAAGGCTGTTCTTGTGGAATTGGCAAAGGGATATTTGGAAGCCCGGAGAGGGCTATGGTGAAAAAGGAAATATCTTCCGTTCAAAACTGGAAAGAAGCTTTCTGAGAAACTGCTCTGTGTTCTGTTAATTCATCTCACAGAGTTACATCTTTCCCTTCAAGAAGCCTTTCGCTAAGGCTGTTCTTGTGGAATTGGTAAAGGGATATTTGGAAGCCCTTAGAGTGCTATGGTGAAAAAGGAAATATCTTCCGTTGAAAACTGAAAACAAGCCTTCTGAGAAACTGCTCTGTGTTCTGTTAATTCATCTCACAGAGTTACATCTTTCCCTTCAAGAAGCCTTTCGCTAAGGCTGTTCTTGTGGAATTGGCAAAGGGATATTTGTAAGCCCATAGAGGGCTACGGGGAAAAAGGAAATATCTTCTGTTCAAAACTGGAAAGAATCTTTCTGAGAAACTGCTCTGTGTTCTGTTAATTCATCTCACAGAGTTACATCTTTCCCTTCAAGAAGCCTTTCGCTAAGGCTCTTCTTGTGGAATTGGCAAAGGATATTTGGAAGCCCATAGAGGGCTATGGTGAAAAAGGAAATATCTTCCGTTCAAAACTGGAAAGAAGCTTTCTGAGAAACTGCTCTGTGTTCTGTAAATTCATCTCACAGAGTTACATCTTTCCCTTCAAGAAGCCTTTCGCTAAGGCTGTTCTTGTGGAATTGGAAAAGGGATA
The DNA here is from genome assembly GCF_047675955.1 of Chlorocebus sabaeus. Taxonomy (NCBI): domain Eukaryota; kingdom Metazoa; phylum Chordata; class Mammalia; order Primates; family Cercopithecidae; genus Chlorocebus; species Chlorocebus sabaeus. The sequence continues at coordinate 780,142 of NW_027327981.1, forward strand.
TTTGGAAGCCCATAGAGGGCTATGGTGAAAAAGGAAATATCTTCCGTTCAAAACTGGAAGGAAGCTTTCTGAGAAACTGCTCTGTGTTCAGTTAATTCATCTCACAGAGTTACATCTTTCCCTTCAAGAAGCCTTTCGCTAAGGCTGTTCTTGTGGAATTGGAAAAGGGATATTTGGAAGCCCATAGAGGGCTATGGTGAAAAAGGAAATATCTTCCGTTCAAAACTGGAAGGAAGCTTTCTGAGAAACCGCTCTGTGTTCTGTTAATTCATCTCACAGAGTTACATCTTTCCCTTCAAGAAGCCTTTCGCTAAGGCTGTTCTTGTGGAATTGGCAAAGGGATATTTGGAGGCCCATAGAGGACTATGGTGAAAAAGGAAATATCTTCCGTTCAAAACTGGAAAGAAGCTTTCTGAGAAACTGCTCTATGTTCTGTTAATTCATCTCACAGAGTTACATCTTTCCCTTCAAGAAGCCTTTCGCTAAGGCTGTTCTTGTGGAATTGGCAAAGGGATATTTGGAAGCCCTTAGAGGGCTATGGTGAAAAAGGAAATATCTTCCGTTCAAAACTGCAAAGAAGCTTTCTGAGAAACTGCTCTGTGTTCTGTTAATTCATCTCACAGAGTTACATCTTTCCCTTCAAGAAGCCTTTCGCTAAGGCTGTTCTTGTGGAATTGGCAAAGGGATATTTGGAAGCCCATAGAGGGCTATGGTGAAAAAGGAAATATCTTCCGTTCAAAACTGGAAAGAAGCTTTCTGAGAAACTGCTCTGTGTTCTGTTAATTCATCTCACAGAGTTACATCTTTCCCTTCAAGAAGCCTTTCGCTAGGGCTGTTCTTGTGGAATTGGCAAAGGGATATTTGGAAGCCCATAGAGGGCTATGGTGAAAAAGGAAATATCTTCCGTTCAAAACTGGAAAGAAGCTTTCTGAGAAACTGCTCTGTGTTCTGTTAATTCATCTCACAGAGTTACATCTTTCCCTTCAAGAAGCCTTTCGCTAAGGCTGTTCTTGTGGAATTGGCAAAGGGATATTTGGAAGCCCATAGAGGGCTAAGGTGAAAAAGGTAATATCTTCCGTTCAAAACTGGAAAGAAGCTTTCTGAGAAACTGCTCTGTGTTCTGTTAATTCATCTCCCAGAGTTACATCTTTCCCTTCAAGAAGCCTTTCGCTAAGGCTGTTCTTGTGGAATTGGTAAAGGGATATTTGGAAGCCCATAGAGGGCTATGGTGAAAAAGGAAATATCTTCCGTTGAAAACTGAAAACAAGCCTTCTGAGAAACTGCTCTGTGTTCTGTTAATTCATCTCACAGAGTTACATCTTTCCCTTCAAGAAGCCTTTCGCTAAGGCTGTTCTTGTGGAATTGGAAAAGGGATATTTGGAAGCCCATAGAGGGCTATGGTGAAAAAGGATATATCTTCCGCTCAAAACTGGAAAGAAGCTTTCTGAGAAACTGCTCGGTGTTCAGTTAATTCATCTCACAGAGTTACATCTTTCCCTTCAAGAAGCCTTTCGCTAAGGTTGTTCTTGTGGAATTGGAAAAGGGATATTTGGAAGCCCATAGAGGGCTATGGTGAAAAAGGAAATATCTTCCGTTCAAAACTGGAAGGAAGCTTTCTGAGAAACTGCTCTGTGTTCTGTTAATTCATCTCACAGAGTTACATCTTTCCCTTCAAGAAGCCTTTCGCTAAGGCTGTTCTTGTGGAATTGGCAAAGGGATATTTGGAGGCCCATAGAGTGCTATGGTGAAAAAGGAAATATCTTCCGTTCAAAACTGGAAAGAAGCTTTCTGAGAAACTGCTCTGTGTTCTGTAAATTCATCTCACAGAGTTACATCTTTCCCTTCAAGAAGCCTTTCGCTAAGGCTGTTCTTGTGGAATTGGCGAAGGGATATGTGGAAGCCCATAGAGGGCTATGGTGAAAAAGGAAATATCTTCCGTTCAAAACTGGAAAGAAGCTTTCTGAGAAACTGCTCTGTGTTCTGTTAATTCATCTCACAGAGTTACATCTTTCCCTTCAAGAAGCCTTTCGCTAAGGCTGTTCTTGTGGAATTGGCAAAGGGATATTTGGAAGACCTTAGAGGGCTATGGTGAAAAAGGAATTATCTGCCGTTCAAACCTGGAAAGAAGCTTTGTGAGAAACTGTTCTATGTTCTGTTAATTCATCTCAGAGAGTCACATCTTTCCATTCAAGAAGCCTTTCGCTGAGGCTGTTCTTGTGGAATTGGCAAAGGGATATTTGGAAGCCCATAGAGGGCTATGGTGAAAAAGGAAATATCTTCCGTTCAAAACTGGATAGAAGCTTTCCGAGAAACTGCTCTGTGTTCTGTTAATTCATCTGACAGAGTTACATCTTTCCCTTCAAGAAGCCTTTCGCTAAGGCTGTTCTTGTTCAATTGGCATAGGGATATTTGGAAGCCCATAGAGGGCTATGGTGAAAAAGGAAATATCTTCCGTTCAAAACTGGAAAGAAGCTTTCTGAGAAACTGCTCTGTGTTCTGTTAATTCATCTCACAGAGTTACATCTTTCCCTTCAAGAAGCCTTTCGCTAAGGCTGTTCTTGTGGAATTGGCAAAGGGATATTTGGAAGCCCATAGAGGGCTAAGGTGAAAAAGGAAATATCTTCCGTTCAAAACTGGAAAGAAGCTTTCTGAGAAACTGCTCTGTGTTCTGTTAATTCATCTCACAGAGTTCCATCTTTCCCTTCAAGAAGCCTTTCGCTAAGGCTGTTCTTGTGGAATTGGTAAAGGGATATTTGGAAGCCCATAGAGGTCTATGGTGAAAAAGGAAATATCTTCCGTTCAAAACTGGAAACAAGCTTTCTGAGAAACTGCTCTGTGTTCTGTTAATTCATCTCACAGAGTTACATCTTTCCCTTCAAGAAGCCTTTCGCTAAGGCTGTTCTTGTGCAATTGGGAAAGGGATATTTGGAAGCCCATAGAGGGCTATGGTGAAAAAGGAAATATCTTCCGTTGAAAACTGAAAACAAGCCTTCTGAGAAACTGCTCTGTGTTCTGTTAATACATCTCACAGAGTTACATCTTTCCCTTCAGGAAGCCTTTCGCTATGGCTGTTCTTGTGGAATTGGCAAAGGGATATTTGGAAGCCCATAGAGGGCTATGGTGAAAAAGGAAATATCTTCCGTTCAAAACTGGAAAGAAGCTTTCTGAGAAACTGCTCTGTGTTCTGTTAATTCCTCTCACAGAGTTACATCTTTCCCTTCAAGAAGCCTTTCGCTAAGGCTGTTCTTGTGGAATTGGCAAAGGGATATTTGGAAGCCCACAGAGGGCTATGGTGAAAAAGGAAATATCTTCCGTTCAAAACTGGAAAGAAGCTTTCTGAGAAACTGCTCTGTGTTCTGTTAATTCATCTCACAGAGTTACATCTTTCCCTTCAAGAAGCCTTTCGCTAAGGCTGTTCTTGTGGAATTGGCAAAGGGATATTTGGAAGCCCAGAGAGGGCTATGGTGAAAAAGGAACTATCTTCCGTTCAAAACTGGAAAGAAGCTTTCTGAGAAACTGCTCTGTGTTCTGTTAATTCATCTCACAGAGTTACATATTTCCCTTCAAGAAGCCTTTCGCTAATGCTGTTCTTGTGGAATTGGCAAAGGGATATTTGGAAGCCCATAGAGGGCTAAGGTGAAAAAGGAAATATCTTCCGTTCAAAACTGGAAAGAAGCTTTCTGAGAAACTGCTCTGTGTTCTGTTAATTCATCTCCCAGAGTTACATCTTTCCCTTCAAGAAGCCTTTCCCTAAGGCTGTTCTTGTGGAATTGGTAAAGGGATATTTGGAAGCCCATAGAGGGCTATGGTGAAAAAGGAAATATCTTCCGTTCAAAACTGGAAAGAAGCTTTCTGAGAAACTGCTCTGTGTTCTGTTAATTCATCTCACAGAGTTACATCTTTCCCTTCAAGAAGCCTTTCGCTAAGGCTGTTCTTGTGGAATTGGCAAAGGGATATTTGGAAGCCCATAGAGGGCAATGGTGAAAAAGGCAATATCTTCCGTTCAAAACTGGAAAGAAGCTTTCTGAGAAACTGCTCTGTGTTCTGTTAATTCATCTCACAGAGTTACATCTTTCCCTTCAAGAAGCCTTTCGCTAAGGCTGTTCTTGTGCAATTGGCAAAGGGATATTTGGAAGCCCATAGAGGGCAATGGTGAAAAAGGCAATATCTTCCGTTCAAAACTGGAAAGAAGCTTTCTGAGAAACTGCTCTGTGTTCTGTTTATTCATCTCACAGAGTTACATCTTTCCCTTCAAGAAGCCTTTCGCTAAGGTGTTCTTGTGCAATTGGCAAAGGGATATTTGGAAGCCCATAGAGGGCTATGTTGAAAAAGGAAATATCTTCCGTTCAAAACTGGAAAGAAGCTTTCTGAGAAACTGCTCTGTGTTCTGTTAATTCATCTCACAGAGTTACATCTTTCCCTTCAAGAAGCCTTTCGCTAAGGCTGTTCTTGTTGAATTGGCAAAGGGCTATTTGGAAGCCCATAGAGGGCTATGGTGAAAAAGGAAATATCTTCCGTTCAAAACTGGAAAGAAGTTTTCTGAGAAACTGCTCTGTGTTCTGTTAATTCCTCTCACAGAGTTACATCTTTCCCTTCAAGAAGCCTTTCGCTAAGGCTGTTCTTGTGAAATTGGCAAAGGGATATTTGGAGGCCCATAGAGTGCTATGGTGGAAAAGGAAATATCTTCCGTTCAAAACTGGAAAGAAGCTTTCTGAGAAACTGCTCTGTGTTCTGTAAATTCATCTCACAGAGTTACATCTTTCCCTTCAAGAAGCCTTTCGCTAAGGCTGTTCTTTTGGAATTGGCAAAGGGATATGTGGAAGCCCCTAGAGGGATATGGTGAAAAAGGAAATATCTTCCGTTCAAAACTGGAAAGAAGCTTTCTGAGAAACGGCTCTGTGTTCTGTTAATTCATCTCACAGAGTTAAATCTTTCCCTTCAAGATGCCTTTCGCTAAGGCTGTTCTTGTGGAATTGGCAAAGGGATATTTGGAAGCCCATAGAGGGCTATGGTGAAAAAGGAAATATCTTCCATTGAAAACTGGAAAGAAGCTTTCTGAGAAACTGCTCTGTGTTCTGTTAATTCATCTCACAGAGTTACATCTTTCCCTTCAAGAAGCCTTTCGCTAAGGCTGTTCTTGTGGAATTGGAAAAGGGATATTTGGAAGCCCATAGAGGGCTATGGTGAAAAAGGAAATATCTTCCGTTCAAAACTGGAAAGAATCTTTCTGAGAAACTGCTCTGTGTTCTGTTAATTCATCTCACAGAGTTACATCTTTCTCTTCAAGAAGCCATTCGCTAAGGCTGTTCTTGTGGAATTGGCAAAGGGATATTTGGAAGCCCATAGAGGACTATGGTGAAAAAGGAAATATCTTCCGTTCAAAACTGGAAAGAAGCTTTCTGAGAAACTGCTCTGTGTTCTGTTAATTCATCTCACAGAGTTACATCGTTCCCTTCAAGAAGCCTTTCGCTAAGGCTGTTCTTGTGGAATTGGCAAAGGGATATTTGGAAGCCCATAGAGGGCTATGGTGAAAAAGGAAATATCTTCCGTTCAAAACTGGAAAGAAGCTTTCTGAGAAACTGCTCTGTGTTCTGTTAATTCATCTCACAGAGTTACATCTTTCCCTTCAAGAAGCCTTTCGCTAAGGCTGTTCTTGTGGAATTGGCAAAGGGATATTTGGAAGCCCATAGAGGGCAATGGTGAAAAAGGCAATATCTTCCGTTCAAAACTGGAAAGAAGCTTTCTGAGAAACTGCTCTGTGTTCTGTTAATTCATCTCACAGAGTTACATCTTTCCCTTCAAGAAGCCTTTCGCTAAGGCTGTTCTTGTGCAATTGGCAAAGGGATATTTGGAAGCCCATAGAGGGCAATGGTGAAAAAGGCAATATCTTCCGTTCAAAACTGGAAAGAAGCTTTCTGAGAAGCTGCTCTGTGTTCTGTTTATTCATCTCACAGAGTTACATCTTTCCCTTCAAGAAGCCTTTCGCTAAGGTGTTCTTGTGCAATTGGCAAAGGGATATTTGGAAGCCCATAGAGGGCTATGTTGAAAAAGGAAATATCTTCCGTTCAAAACTGGAAAGAAGCTTTCTGAGAAACTGCTCTGTGTTCTGTTAATTCATCTCACAGAGTTACATCTTTCCCTTCAAGAAGCCTTTCGCTAAGGCTGTTCTTGTGGAATTGGCAAAGGGATATTTGGAAGCCCATAGAGGGCTATGGTGAAAAAGGAAATATCTTCCGTTCAAAACTGGAAAGAAGCTTTCTGAGAAACTGCTCTGTGTTCTGTTAATTCCTCTCACAGAGTTACATCTTTCCCTTCAAGAAGCCTTTCGCTAAGGCTGTTCTTGTGGAATTGGCAAAGGGATATTTGGAAGCCCATAGAGGGCTATGATGAAAAAGGAAATATCTTCCGTTCAAAACTGGAAAGAATCTTTCTGAGAACCTGCTCTGTGTTCTGTTAATTCATCTCACAGAGTTACATCTTTCCCTTCAAGAAGCCTTTCGCTAAGGCTGTTCTTGTGGAATTGGCAAAGGGATATTTGGAAGCCCATGGAGGGCTACGGGGAAAAAGGAAATATCTTCTGTTCAAAACTGGAAAGAATCTTTCTGAGAAACTGCTCTGTGTTCTGTTAATTCATCTCACAGAGTTACATCTTTCCCTTCAAGAAGCCTTTCGCTAAGGCTCTTGTTGTGGAATTGGCAAAGGGATATTTGGAAGCCCATAGAGGGCTATGGTGAAAAAGGAAATATCTTCCGTTCAAAACTGGAAAGAAGCTTTCTGAGAAACTGCTCTGTGTTCTGTAAATTCATCTCACAGAGTTACATCTTTCCCTTCAAGAAGCCTTTCGCTAAGGCTGTTCTTGTGGAATTGGCAAAGGGATATTTGGAAGCCCATAGAGGGCTATGGTGAAAAAGGAAATATCTTCCGTTCAAAACTGGAAAGAAGCTTTCTGAGAAACTGCTCTGTGTTCTGTAAATTCATCTCACAGAGTTACATCTTTCCCTTCAAGAAGCCTTTCGCTAAGGCTGTTCTTGTGGAATTGGAAAAGGGATATTTGGAAGCCCATAGAGGGCTATGGTGAAAAAGGAAATATCTTCCGTTCAAAACTGGAAGGAAGCTTTCTGAGAAACTGCTCTGTGTTCAGTTAATTCATCTCACAGAGTTACATCTTTCCCTTCAAGAAGCCTTTCGCTAAGGCTGTTCTTGTGGAATTGGAAAAGGGATATTTGGAAGCCCATAGAGGGCTATGGTGAAAAAGGAAATATCTTCCGTTCAAAACTGGAAGGAAGCTTTCTGAGAAACTGCTCTGTGTTCTGTTAATTCATCTCACAGAGTTACATCTTTCCCTTCAAGAAGCCTTTCGCTAAGGCTGTTCTTGTGGAATTGGCAAAGGGATATTTGGAGGCCCATAGAGTGCTATGGTGAAAAAGGAAATATCTTCCGTTCAAAACTGGAAAGAAGCTTTCTGAGAAACTGCTCTGTGTTCTGTAAATTCATCTCACAGAGTTACATCTTTCCCTTCAAGAAGCCTTTCGCTAAGGCTGTTCTTGTGGAATTGGCGAAGGGATATGTGGAAGCCCATAGAGGGCTATGGTGAAAAAGGAAATATCTTCCGTTGAAAACTGAAAACAAGCCTTCTGAGAAACTGCTCTGTGTTCTGTTAGTTCATCTCACAGAGTTACATCTTTCCCTTCAAGAAGCCTTTCGCTAAGGCTGTTCTTGTGGAATTGGAAAAGGGATATTTGGAAGCCCATAGAGGGCTATGGTGAAAAAGGATATATCTTCCGCTCAAAACTGGAAAGAAGCTTTCTGAGAAACTGCTCTGTGTTCAGTTAATTCATCTCACAGAGTTACATCTTTCCCTTCAAGAAGCCTTTCGCTAAGGCTGTTCTTATGGAATTGGAAAAGGGATATTTGGAAGCCCATAGAGGGCTATGGTGAAAAAGGAAATATCTTCCGTTCAAAACTGGAAGGAAGCTTTCTGAGAAACTGCTCTGTGTTCTGTTAATTCATCTCACAGAGTTACATCTTTCCCTTCAAGAAGCCTTTCGCTAAGGCTGTTCTTGTGGAATTGGCAAAGGGATATTTGGAGGCCCATAGAGTGCTATGGTGAAAAAGGAAATATCTTCCGTTCAAAACTGGAAAGAAGCTTTCTGAGAAACTGCTCTGTGTTCTGTAAATTCATCTCACAGAGTTACATCTTTCCCTTCAAGAAGCCTTTCGCTAAGGCTGTTCTTGTGGAATTGGCGAAGGGATATGTGGAAGCCCATAGAGGGCTATGGTGAAAAAGGAAATATCTTCCGTTCAAAACTGGAAAGAAGCTTTCTGAGAAACTGCTCTGTGTTCTGTTAATTCATCTCACAGAGTTACATCTTTCCCTTCAAGAAGCCTTTCGCTAAGGCTGTTCTTGTGGAATTGGCAAAGGGATATTTGGAAGCCCATAGAGGGCTATGGTGAAAAAGGAAATATCTTCCGTTCAAAACTGGAAAGAAGCTTTCTGAGAAACTGCTCTGTGTTCTGTTAATTCATCTCACAGAGTTACATCTTTCCCTTCAAGAAGCCTTTCGCTAGGGCTGTTCTTGTGGAATTGGCAAAGGGATATTTGGAAGCCCATAGAGGGCTATGGTGAAAAAGGAAATATCTTCCGTTCAAAACTGGAAAGAAGCTTTCTGAGAAACTGCTCTGTGTTCTGTTAATTCATCTCACAGAGTTACATCTTTCCCTTCAAGAAGCCTTTCGCTAAGGCTGTTCTTTTGCAATTGGCAAAGGGATATGTGGAAGCCCATAGAGGGCTATGGTGAAAAAGGAAATATCTTCCGTTCAAAACTGGAAAGAAGCTTTCTGAGAAACTGCTCTGTGTTCTGTTAATTCATCTCACAGAGTTAAATCTTTCCCTTCAAGAGGCCTTTCGCTAAGGCTGTTCTTGTGGAACTGGCAAAGGGATATTTGGAAGCCCATAGAGGGCTATGGTGAAAAAGGAAATATCTTCCGTTGAAAACTGGAAAGAAGCTTTCTGAGAAACTGCTCTGTGTTCTGTTAATTCATCTCACAGAGTTCCATCTTTCCCTTCAAGAAGCCTTTCGCTAAGGCTGTTCTTGTGGAATTGGTAAAGGGATATTTGGAAGCCCATAGAGGTCTATGGTGAAAAAGGAAATATCTTCCGTTGAAAACTGAAAACAAGCCTTCTGAGAAACTGCTCTGTGTTCTGTTAATTCATCTCACAGAGTTACATCTTTCCCTTCAAGAAGCCTTTCGCTAAGGCTGTTCTTGTGGAATTGGCAAAGGGATATTTGGAAGCCCATAGAGGGCTATGGTGAAAAAGGAATTATCTTCCGTTCAAAACTGGAAAGAAGCTTTCTGAGAAACTGCTCTCTGTTCAGTTAATTCATCTCACAGAGTTACATCTTTCCCTTCAAGAAGCCTTTGGCTAAGGCTGTTCTTGTGGAATTGGAAAAGGGATATTTGGAAGCCCATAGAGGGCTATGGTGAAAAAGGAAATATCTTCCGTTCAAAACTGGAAGGAAGCTTTCTGATAAACTGCTCTGTGTTCTGTTAATTCATCTCACAGAGTTACATCTTTCCCTTCAAGAAGCCTTTCGCTAAGGCTGTTCTTGTGGAATTGGCAAAGGGATATTTGGAGGCCCATAGAGTTCTATGGTGAAAAAGGAAATATCTTCCGTTCAAAACCGGAAAGAAGCTTTCTGAGAAACTGCTCTGTGTTCTGTAAATTCATCTCACAGAGTTACATCTTTCCCTTCAAGAAGCCTTTCGCTAAGGCTGTTCTTTTGCAATTGGCAAAGGGATATGTGGAAGCCCATAGAGGGCTATGGTGAAAAAGGAAATATCTTCCGTTCAAAACTGGAAAGAAGCTTTCTGAGAAACTGCTCTGTGTTCTGTTAATTCATCTCACAGAGTTAAATCTTTCCCTTCAAGAGGCCTTTCGCTAAGGCTGTTCTTGTGAAATTGGCAAAGGGATATTTGGAAGCCCATAGAGGGCTATGGTGAAAAAGGAAATATCTTCCGTTGAAAACTGGAAAGAAGCTTTCTGAGAAACTGCTCTGTGTTCTGTTAATTCATCTCACAGAGTTACATCTTTCCCTTCAAGAAGCCTTTCGCTAAGGCTGTTCTTGTGGAATTGGCAAAGGGATATTTGGAAGCCCGGAGAGGGCTATGGTGAAAAAGGAAATATCTTCCGTTCAAAACTGGAAAGAAGCTTTCTGAGAAACTGCTCTGTGTTCTGTTAATTCATCTCACAGAGTTACATCTTTCCCTTCAAGAAGCCTTTCGCTAAGGCTGTTCTTGTGGAATTGGCAAAGGGATATTTGGAAGCCCATAGAGGGCTATGGTGAAAAAGGAAATATCTTCCGTTCAAAACTGGAAAGAAGCTTTTTGAGAAACTGCTCGGTGTTCAGTTAATTCATCTCACAGAGTTACATCTTTCCCTTCAAGAAGCCTTTCGCTAAGGCTGTTCTTCTGGAATTGGCAAAGGGATATTTGGAAGCCCATAGAGGGCTATGGTGAAAAAGGAAATATCTTCCGTTCAAAACTGGAAAGAAGCTTTCTGAGAAACTGCTCTGTGTTCTGTTAATTCATCTCACAGAGTTACATCTTTCCCTTCAAGAAGCCTTTCGCTAACGCTGTTCTTGTGGAATTGGAAAAGGGATATTTGGAAGCCCATAGAGGGCTATGGTGAAAAAGGAAATATCTTCCGTTCAAAACTGGAAGGAAGCTTTCTGAGAAACTGCTCTGTGTTCTGTTAATTCATCTCACAGAGTTACATCTTTCCCTTCAAGAAGCCTTTCGCTAAGGCTGTTCTTGTGGAATTGGCAAAGGGATATTTGGAAGCCCATAGAGGGCTATGGTGAAAAAGGAAATATCTTCCGTTCAAAACTGGAAAGAAGCTTTCTGAGAAACTGCTCTGTGTTCTGTTAATTCATCTCACAGAGTTACATCTTTCCCTTCAAGAAGCCTTTCGCTAATGCTGTTCTTGTGGAATTGGCAAAGGGATATTTGGAAGCCCTTAGAGGGCTATGGTGAAAAAGGAAATAAATTCCGTTCAAAACTGGAAAGAAGCTTTCAGAGAAACTGCTCTGTGTTCTGTTAATTCATCTCACAGAGTTACATCTTTCCCTTCAAGAAGCCTTTCGCTAAGGCTGTTCTTTTGGAGTTGGCAAAGGGATATTTGGAAGCCCATAGAGGGCTATGGTCAAAAAGGAAATATCTTCCGTTCAAAACTGGAAAGAAGCTTTCTGAGAAACTGCTCTGTGTTCTGTTAATTCATCTCACAGAGTTACATCTTTCCCTTCAAGAAGCCTTTCGCTAAGGCTGTTCTTGTGGAATTGGCAAAGGGATATTTGGAAGCCCATAGAGGGCTAAGGTGAAAAAGGAAATATCTTCCGTTCAAAACTGGAAAGAAGCTTTCTGAGAAACTGCTCTGTGTTCTGTTAATTCATCTCACAGAGTTCCATCTTTCCCTTCAAGAAGCCTTTCGCTAAGGCTGTTCTTGTGGAATTGGCAAAGGGATATTTGGAAGCCTATAGTGGGCTATGGAGAAAAAGGAAATATCTTCCGTTCAAAACTGGAAACAAGCTTTCGGAGAAACTGCTCTGGTTCTGTTAATTCATCTCACAGAGTTACATCTTTCCCTTCAAGAAGCCTGTCGCTAAGGCTGTTCTTGTGGAATTGGCATAGGGATATTTGGAAGCCCATAGAGGGCTATGGTGAAAAAGGAAATATCTTCCGTTCAAAACTGGAAACAAGCTTTCTGAGAAACTGCTCTGTGATCTCTTAATTCATCTCACAGAGTTACATCTTTCCCTTCAAGAAGCCTTTCGCTAGGGCTGTTCTTGTGGAATTGGCAAAGGGATATTTGGAAGCCCTTAGAGGGCTATGGTGAAAAAGGAAATATCTTCCGTTCAAAACTGGAAAGAAGCTTTCTGAGAAACTGCTCTGTGTTCTGTTAATTCATCTCACAGAGTTACATCTTTCCCTTCAAGAAGCCTTTCGCTAAGGCTGTTCTTGTGGAATTGGCAAAGGGATATTTGGAAGCCCATAGAGGGCTATGGTGAAAAAGGAAATATCTTCCGTTCAAAACTGCAAAGAAGCTTTCTGAGAAACTGCTCTGTGTTCTGTTAATTCATCTCACAGAGTTACATCTTTCCCTTCAAGAAGCCTTTCGCTAAGGCTGTTCTTGTGGAATTGGTAAAGGGATATTTGGAAGCCCATAGAGGGCTATGGTGAAAAAGGAAATATCTTCCGTTGAAAACTGAAAACATGCCTTCTGAGAAACTGCTCTGTGTTCTGTTAATTCATCTCACAGAGTTACATCTTTCCCTTCAAGAAGCCTTTCGCTAAGGCTGTTCTTGTGGAATTGGCAAAGGGATATTTGGAAGCCCATAGAGGGCTATGGTGAAAAAGGAAATATCTTCCGCTCAAAACTGGAAAGAAGCTTTCTGAGAAACTGCTCGGTGTTCAGTTAATTCATCTCACAGAGTTACATCTTTCCCTTCAAGAAGCCTTTCGCTAAGGCTGTTCTTGTGGAATTGGAAAAGGGATATTTGGAAGCCCATAGAGGGCTATGGTGAAAAAGGAAATATCTTCCGTTCAAAACTGGAAGGAAGCTTTCTGAGAAACTGCTCTGTGTTCTGTTAATTCATCTCACAGAGTTACATCTTTCCCTTCAAGAAGCCTTTCGCTAAGGCTGTTCTTGTGGAATTGGCATAGGGATATTTGGAAGCCCATAGAGGGCTATGGTGAAAAAGGAAATATCTTCCGTTCAAAACTGGAAAGAAGCTTTCTGAGAAACTGCTCTGTGTTCTGTTAATTCATCTCACAGAGTTACATCTTTCCCTTCAAGAAGCCTTTCGCTAATGCTGTTCTTGTGGAATTGGCAAAGGGATATTTGGAAGCCCTTAGAGGGCTATGGTGAAAAAGGAAATAAATTCCGTTCAAAACTGGAAAGAAGCTTTCAGAGAAACTGCTCTGTGTTCTGTTAATTCATCTCACAGAGTTACATCTTTCCCTTCAAGAAGCCTTTCGCTAAGGCTGTTCTTGTGCAATTGGGAAAGGTATATTTGGAAGCCCATAGAGGGCTATGGTGGAAAAGGAAATATCTTCCGTTGAAAACTGAAAACAAGCCTTCTGAGAAACTGCTCTGTGTTCTGTTAATACATCTCACAGAGTTACATCTTTCCCTTCAGGAAGCCTTTCGCTATGGCTGTTCTTGTGGAATTGGCAAAGGGATATTTGGAAGCCCATAGAGGGCTATGGTGAAAAAGGAAATATCTTCCGTTCAAAACTGGAAAGAAGCTTTCTGAGAAACTGCTCTGTGTTCTGTTAATTCATCTCACAGAGTTACATCTTTCCCTTCAAGAAGCCTTTCGCTAAGGCTGTTCTTGTGGAATTGGCAAAGGGATATTTGGAAGCCCACAGAGGGCTATGGTGAAAAAGGAAATATCTTCCGTTCAAAACTGGAAAGAAGCTTTCTGAGAAACTGCTCTGTGTTCTGTTAATTCATCTCACAGAGTTACATCTTTCCCTTCAAGAAGCCTTTCGCTAAGGCTGTTCTTGTGGAATTGGCAAAGGGATATTTGGAAGCCCAGAGAGGGCTATGGTGAAAAAAGGAAATATCTTCCGTTCAAAACTGGAAAGAAGCTTTCTGAGAAACTGCTCTGTGTTCTGTTAATTCATCTCACAGAGTTACATCTTTCCCTTCAAGAAGCCTTTCGCTAAGTCTGTTCTTGTGGAATTGGCAAAGGGATATTTGGAAGCCCATAGAGGGCTATGGTGAAAAAGGAAATATCTTCCCTTGAAAACTGAAAACAAGCCTTCTGAGAAACTGCTCTGTGTTCTGTTAATTCATCTCAGAGAGTTACATCTTTCCCTTCAAGAAGCCTTTCGCTAAGGCTGTTCTTGTGGAATTGGCAAAGGGATATTTGGAAGCCTGTAGAGGGCTATGGTGAAAAAGGAAATATCTTCCGTTCAAAACTGGAAAGAATCTTTCTGAGAAACTGCTCTGTGTTCTGTTAATTCATCTCACAGAGTTACATCTTTCCCTTCAAGAAGCCTTTCGCTAAGGCTGTTCTTGTGGAATTGGCAAAGGGATATTTGGAAGCCCATAGAGGGCTATGGTGAAAAAGGAATTATCTTCCGTTCAAAACTGGAAAGAAGCTTTCTGAGAAACTGCTCGATGTTCAGTTAATTCATCTCACAGAGTTACATCTTTCCCTTCAAGAAGCCTTTCGCTAAGGCTGTTCTTGTGGAATTGGAAAAGGGATATTTGGAAGCCCATAGAGGGCTATGGTGAAAAAGGAAATATCTTCCGTTCAAAACTGGAAGGAAGCTTTCTGAGAAACTGCTCTGTGTTCTGTTAATTCATCTCACAGAGTTACATCTTTCCCTTCAAGAAGCCTTTCGCTAAGGCTGTTCTTGTGGAATTGGCAAAGGGATATTTGGAGGCCCATAGAGTGCTATGGTGAAAAAGGAAATATCTTCCGTTCAAAACTGGAAAGAAGCTTTCTGAGAAACTGCTCTGTGTTCTGTAAATTCATCTCACAGAGTTACATCTTTCCCTTCAAGAAGCCTTTCGCTAAGGCTGTTCTTTTGGAATTGGCAAAGGGATATGTGGAAGCCCATAGAGGGCTATGGTGAAAAAGGAAATATCTTCCGTTCAAAACTGGAAAGAAGCTTTCTGAGAAACTGCTCTGTGTTCTCTTAATTCATCTCACAGAGTTAAATCTTTCCCTTCAAGAGGCCTTTCGCTAAGGCTGTTCTTGTGGAATTGGCAAAGGGATATTTGGAAGCCCATAGAGGGCTATGGTGAAAAAGGAAATATCTTCCATTGAAAACTGGAAAGAAGCTTTCTGAGAAACTGCTCTGTGTTCTGTTAATTCATCTCACAGAGTTACATCTTTCCCTTCAAGAAGCCTTTCGCTAAGGCTGTTCTTGTGGAATTGGAAAAGGGATATTTGGAAGCCCATAGAGGGCTATGGTGAAAAAGGAAATATCTTCCGTTCAAAACTGGAAAGAATCTTTCTGAGAAACTGCTCTATGTTCTGTTAATTCATCTCACAGAGTTACATCTTTCTCTTCAAGAAGCCATTCGCTAAGGCTGTTCTTGTGGAATTGGCAAAGGGATATTTGGAAGCCCATAGAGGACTATGGTGAAAAAGGAAATATCTTCCGTTCAAAACTGGAAAGAACCTTTCTGAGAAACTGCTCTGTGTTCTGTTAATTCATCTCACAGAGTTACATCTTTCCCTTCAGGAAGTCTTTCGCTAAGGCTGTTCTTGTGGAATTGGCAAAGGGATATTTGGAAGCCCATAGAGGGCTATGGTGAAAAAGGAAATATCTTCCGTTCAAAACTGGAAAGAAGCTTTCTGAGAAACTGCTCTGTGTTCTGTTAATTCATCTCACAGAGTTACATCGTTCCCTTCAAGAAGCCTTTCGCTAAGGCTGTTCTTGTGGAATTGGCAAAGGGATATTTGGAAGCCCATAGAGGGCTATGGTGAAAAAGGAAATATCTTCCGTTCAAAACTGGAAAGAAGCTTTCTGAGAAACTGCTTTGTGTTCTGTTAATTCATCTCACAGAGTTACATCTTTCCCTTCAAGAAGCCTTTCGCTAAGGCTGTTCTTGTGGAATTGGCAAAGGGATATTTGGAAGCCCATAGAGGGCAATGGTGAAAAAGGCAATATCTTCCGTTCAAAACTGGAAAGAAGCTTTCTGAGAAACTGCTCTGTGTTCTGTTAATTCATCTCACAGAGTTACATCTTTCCCTTCAAGAAGCCTTTCGCTAAGGCTGTTCTTGTGCAATTGGCAAAGGGATATTTGGAAGCCCATAGAGGGCAATGGTGAAAAAGGCAATATCTTCCGTTCAAAACTGGAAAGAAGCTTTCTGAGAAACTGCTCTGTGTTCTGTTTATTCATCTCACAGAGTTACATCTTTCCCTTCAAGAAGCCTTTCGCTAAGGTGTTCTTGTGCAATTGGCAAAGGGATATTTGGAAGCCCATAGAGGGCTATGTTGAAAAAGGAAATATCTTCCGTTCAAAACTGGAAAGAAGCTTTCTGAGAAACTGCTCTGTGTTCTGTTAATTCATCTCACAGAGTTACATCTTTCCCTTCAAGAAGCCTTTCGCTAAGGCTGTTCTTGTGGAATTGGCAAAGGGATATTTGGAAGCCCATAGAGGGCTATGGTGAAAAAGGAAATATCTTCCGTTCAAAACTGGAAAGAAGTTTTCTGAGAAACTGCTCTGTGTTCTGTTAATTCCTCTCACAGAGTTACATCTTTCCCTTCAAGAAGCCTTTCGCTAAGGCTGTTCTTGTGGAATTGGCAAAGGGATATTTGGAAGCCCATAGAGGGCTATGATGAAAAAGGAAATATCTTCCGTTCAAAACTGGAAAGAATCTTTCTGAGAACCTGCTCTGTGTTCTGTTAATTCATCTCACAGAGTTACATCTTTCCCTTCAAGAAGCATTTCGCTAAGGCTGTTCTTGTGGAATTGGCAAAGGGATATTTGGAAGCCCATAGAGGGCTACGGGGAAAAAGGAAATATCTTCTGTTCAAAACTGGAAAGAATCTTTCTGAGAAACTGCTCTGTGTTCTGTTAATTCATCTCACAGAGTTACATCTTTCCCTTCAAGAAGCCTTTCGCTAAGGCTCTTCTTGTGGAATTGGCAAAGGGATATTTGGAAGCCCATAGAGGGCTATGGTGAAAAAGGAAATATCTTCCGTTCAAAACTGGAAAGAAGCTTTCTGAGAAACTGCTCTGTGTTCTGTAAATTCATCTCACAGAGTTACATCTTTCACTTCAAGAAGCCTTTCGCTAAGGCTGTTCTTGTGGAATTGGCAAAGGGATATTTGGAAGCCCTTAGAGGGCTATGGTGAAAAAGGAAATAAATTCCGTTCAAAACTGGAAAGAGCTTTCAGAGAAACTGCTCTGTGTTCTGTTAATTCATCTCACAGAGTTACATCTTTCCCTTCAAGAAGCCTTTCGCTAAGGCTGTTCTTGTGCAATTGGGAAAGGGATATATGGAAGCCCATAGAGGGCTATGGTGAAAAAGGAAATATCTTCCGTTGAAAACTGAAAACAAGCCTTCTGAGAAACTGCTCTGTGTTCTGTTAATACATCTCACAGAGTTACATCTTTCCCTTCAGGAAGCCTTTCGCTATGGCTGTTCTTGTGGAATTGGCAAAGGGATATTTGGAAGCCCATAGAGGGCTATGGTGAAAAAGGAAATATCTTCCGTTCAAAACTGGAAAGAAGCTTTCTGAGAAACTGCTCTGTGTTCTGTTAATTCATCTCACAGAGTTACATCTTTCCCTTCAAGAAGCCTTTCGCTAAGGCTGTTCTTGTGGAATTGGCAAAGGGATATTTGGAAGCCCAGAGAGCGCTATGGTGAAAAAAGGAAATATCTTCCGTTCAAAACTGGAAAGAAGCTTTCTGAGAAACTGCTCTGTGTTCTGTTAATTCATCTCACAGAGTTACATCTTTCCCTTCAAGAAGCCTTTCGCTAAGGCTGTTCTTGTGGAATTGGCAAAGGGATATTTGGAAGCCCATAGAGGGCTAAGGTGAAAAAGGAAATATCTTCCGTTCAAAACTGGAAAGAAGCTTTCTGAGAAACTGCTCTGTGTTCTGTTAATTCATCTCACAGAGTTACATCTTTCCCTTCAAGAAGCCTTTCGCTAAGGCTGTTCTTGTGGAATTGGTAAAGGGATATTTGGAAGCCCATAGAGGGCTATGGTGAAAAAGGAAATATCTTCCCTTGAAAACTGAAAACAAGCCTTCTGAAAAACTGCTCTGTGTTCTGTTAATTCATCTCAGAGAGTTACATCTTTCCCTTCAAGAAGCCTTTCGCTAAGGCTGTTCTTGTGGAATTGGCAAAGGGATATTTGGAAGCCTGTAGAGGGCAATGGTGAAAAAGGAAATATCTTCCGTTCAAAACTGGAAAGAATCTTTCTGAGAAACTGCTCTGTGTTCTGTTAATTCATCTCACAGAGTTACATCTTTCCCTTCAAGAAGCCTTTCGCTAAGGCTGTTCTTGTGGAATTGGCAAAGGGATATTTGGAAGCCCATAGAGGTCTATGGTGAAAAAGGAATTATCTTCCGTTCAAAACTGGAAAGAAGCTTTCTGAGAAACTGCTCGATGTTCAGTTAATTCATCTCACAGAGTTACATCTTTCCCTTCAAGAAGCCTTTCGCTAAGGCTGTTCTTGTGGAATTGGAAAAGGGATATATGGAAGCCCATAGAGGGCTCTGGTGAAAAAGGAAATAACTTCCGTTCAAAACTGGAAAGAACCTTTCTGAGAAACTGCTCTGTGTTCTGTTAATTCATCTCACAGAGTTACATCTTTCCCTTCAAGAAGCCTTTTGCTAAGGCTGTTCTTGTGGAATTGGAAAAGGGATATTTGGAAGCCCATAGAGGACTATGGTGAAAAAGGAAATATCTTCCGTTCAAAACTGGAAAGAAGCTTTCTGAGAAACTGCTCTGTGTTCTGTTAATTCATCTCACAGAGTTACATCTTTCCCTTCAAGAAGCCTTTCGCTAAGGCTGTTCTTGTGGAATTGGCAAAGGGATATTTGGAAGCCCACAGAGGGCTATGGTGAAAAAGGAAATATCTTCCGTTCAAAACTGGAAAGAAGCTTTCTGAGAAACTGCTCTGTGTTCTGTTAATTCATCTCACAGAGTTACATCTTTCCCTTCAAGAAGCCTTTCGCTAAGGCTGTTCTTGTGGAATTGGCAAAGGGATATTTGGAAGCCCAGAGAGGGCTATGGTGAAAAAAGGAAATATCTTCCGTTCAAAACTGGAAAGAAGCTTTCTGAGAAACTGCTCTGTGTTCTGTTAATTCATCTCACAGAGTTACATCTTTCCCTTCAAGAAGCCTTTCGCTAAGGCTGTTCTTGTGGAATTGGCAAAGGGATATTTGGAAGCCCATAGAGGGCTAAGGTGAAAAAGGAAATATCTTCCGTTCAAAACTGGAAAGAAGCTTTCTGAGAAACTGCTCTGTGTTCTGTTAATTCATCTCCCAGAGTTACATCTTTCCCTTCAAGAAGCCTTTCGCTAAGGCTGTTCTAGTGGAATTGGTAAAGGGATATTTGGAAGCCCATAGAGGGCTATGTTGAAAAAGGAAATATCTTCCGTTCAAAATTGGAAAGAAGCTTTCTGAGAAACTGCTCTGTGTTCTGTTAATTCATCTCAGAGAGTTACATCTTTCCCTTCAAGAAGCCTTTCGCTAAGGCTGTTCTTGTGGAATTGGCAAAGGGATATTTGGAAGCCTGTAGAGGGCTATGGTGAAAAAGGAAATATCTTCCGTTCAAAACTGGAAAGAATCTTTCTGAGAAACTGCTCTGTGTTCTGTTAATTCATCTCACAGAGTTACATCTTTCCCTTCAAGAAGCCTTTCGCTAAGGCTGTTCTTGTGGAATTGGCAAAGGGATATTTGGAAGCCCATAGAGGGCTATGGTGAAAAAGGAATTATCTTCCGTTCAAAACTGGAAAGAAGCTTTCTGAGAAACTGCTCGATGTTCAGTTAATTCATCTCACAGAGTTACATCTTTCCCTTCAAGAAGCCTTTCGCTAAGGCTGTTCTTGTGGAATTGGAAAAGGGATATTTGGAAGCCCATAGAGGGCTATGGTGAAAAAGGAAATATCTTCCGTTCAAAACTGGAAGGAAGATTTCTGAGAAACTGCTCTGTGTTCTGTTAATTCATCTCACAGAGTTACATCTTTCCCTTCAAGAAGCCTTTCGCTAAGGCTGTTCTTGTGGAATTGGCAAAGGGATATTTGGAGGCCCATAGAGTGCTATGGTGAAAAAGGAAATATCTTCCGTTCAAAACTGGAAAGAAGCTTTCTGAGAAACTGCTCTGTGTTCTGTAAATTCATCTCACAGAGTTACATCTTTCCCTTCAAGAAGCCTTTCGCTAAGGCTGTTCTTTTGGAATTGGCAAAGGGATATGTGGAAGCCCATAGAGGGCTATGGTGAAAAAGGAAATATCTTCCGTTCAAAACTGGAAAGAAGCTTTCTGAGAAACTGCTCTGTGTTCTCTTAATTCATCTCACAGAGTTAAATCTTTCCCTTCAAGAGGCCTTTCGCTAAGGCTGTTCTTGTGGAATTGGCAAAGGGATATTTGGAAACCCATAGAGGGCTATGGTGAAAAAGGAAATATCTTCCATTGAAAACTGGAAAGAAGCTTTCTGAGAAACTGCTCTGTGTTCTGTTAATTCATCTCACAGAGTTACATCTTTCCCTTCAAGAAGCCTTTCGCTAAGGCTGTTCTTGTGGAATTGGAAAAGGGATATTTGGAAGCCCATAGAGGGCTATGGTGAAAAAGGAAATATCTTCCGTTCAAAACTGGAAAGAATCTTTCTGAGAAACTGCTCTGTGTTCTGTTAATTCATCTCACAGAGTTACATCTTTCTCTTCAAGAAGCCATTCGCTAAGGCTGTTCTTGTGGAATTGGCAAAGGGATATTTGGAAGCCCATAGAGGACTATGGTGAAAAAGGAAATATCTTCCGTTCAAAACTGGAAAGAACCTTTCTGAGAAACTGCTCTGTGTTCTGTTAATTCATCTCACAGAGTTACATCTTTCCCTTCAGGAAGTCTTTCGCTAAGGCTGTTCTTGTGGAATTGGCAAAGGGATATTTGGAAGCCCTTAGAGGGCTATGGTGAAAAAGGAAATATCTTCCGTTCAAAACTGGAAAGAAGCTTTCTGAGAAACTGCTCTGTGTTCTGTTAATTCATCTCACAGAGTTACATCGTTCCCTTCAAGAAGCCTTTCGCTAAGGCTGTTCTTGTGGAATTGGCAAAGGGATATTTGGAAGCCCATAGAGGGCTATGGTGAAAAAGGAAATATCTTCCGTTCAAAACTGGAAAGAAGCTTTCTGAGAAACTGCTTTGTGTTCTGTTAATTCATCTCACAGAGTTACATCTTTCCCTTCAAGAAGCCTTTCGCTAAGGTTGTTCTTGTGGAATTGGCAAAGGGATATTTGGAAGCCCATAGAGGGCAATGGTGAAAAAGGCAATATCTTCCGTTCAAAACTGGAAAGAAGCTTTCTGAGAAACTGCTCTGTGTTCTGTTAATTCATCTCACAGAGTTACATCTTTCCCTTCAAGAAGCCTTTCGCTAAGGCTGTTCTTGTGCAATTGGCAAAGGGATATTTAAAAGCCCATAGAGGGCAATGGTGAAAAAGGCAATATCTTCCGTTCAAAACTGGAAAGAAGCTTTCTGAGAAACTGCTCTGTGTTCTGTTTATTCATCTCACAGAGTTACTTCTTTCCCTTCAAGAAGCCTTTCGCTAAGGTGTTCTTGTGCAATTGGCAAAGGGATATTTGGAAGCCCATAGAGGGCTATGTTGAAAAAGGAAATATCTTCCGTTCAAAACTGGAAAGAAGCTTTCTGAGAAACTGCTCTGTGTTCTGTTAATTCATCTCACAGAGTTACATCTTTCCCTTCAAGAAGCCTTTCGCTAAGGCTGTTCTTGTGGAATTGTCAAAGGGATATTTGGAAGCCCATAGAGGGCTATGGTGAAAAAGGAAATATCTTCCGTTCAAAACTGGAAAGAAGTTTTCTGAGAAACTGCTCTGTGTTCTGTTAATTCCTCTCACAGAGTTACATCTTTCCCTTCAAGAAGCCTTTCGCTAAGGCTGTTCTTGGGGAATTGGCAAAGGGATATTTGGAAGCCCATAGAGGGCTATGATGAAAAAGGAAATATCTTCCGTTCAAAACTGGAAAGAATCTTTCTGAGAACCTGCTCTGTGTTCTGTTAATTCATCTCACAGAGTTACATCTTTCCCTTCAAGAAGCCTTTCGCTAAGGCTGTTCTTGTGGAATTGGCAAAGGGATATTTGGAAGCCCATGGAGGGCTACGGGGAAAAAGGAAATATCTTCTGTTCAAAACTGGAAAGAATCTTTCTGAGAAACTGCTCTGTGTTCTGTTAATTCATCTCACAGAGTTACATCTTTCCCTTCAAGAAGCCTTTCGCTAAGGCTCTTCTTGTGGAATTGGCAAAGGGATATTTGGAAGCCCATAGAGGGCTATGGTGAAAAAGGAAATATCTTCCGTTCAAAACTGGAAAGAAGCTTTCTGAGAAACTGCTCTGTGTTCTGTAAATTCATCTCACAGAGTTACATCTTTCCCTTCAAGAAGCCTTTCGCTAAGGCTGTTCTTGTGGAATTGGCAAAGGGATATTTGGAAGCCCTTAGAGGGCTATGGTGAAAAAGGAAATAAATTCCGTTCAAAACTGGAAAGAGCTTTCAGAGAAACTGCTCTGTGTTCTGTTAATTCATCTCACAGAGTTACATCTTTCCCTTCAAGAAGCCTTTCGCTAAGGCTGTTCTTGTGCAATTGGGAAAGGGATATTTGGAAGCCCATAGAGGGCTATGGTGAAAAAGGAAATATCTTCCGCTGAAAACTGAAAACAAGCCTTCTGAGAAACTGCTCTGTGTTCTGTTAATACATCTCACAGAGTTACATCTTTCCCTTCAGGAAGCCTTTCGCTATGGCTGTTCTTGTGGAATTGGCAAAGGGATATTTGGAAGCCCATAGAGGGCTATGGTGAAAAAGGAAATATCTTCCGTTCAAAACTGGAAAGAAGCTTTCTGAGAAACTGCTCTGTGTTCTGTTAATTCATCTCACAGAGTTACATCTTTCCCTTCAAGAAGCCTTTCGCTAAGGCTGTTCTTGTGGAATTGGCAAAGGGATATTTGGAAGCCCACAGAGGGCTATGGTGAAAAAGGAAATATCTTCCGTTCAAAACTGGAAAGAAGCTTTCTGAGAAACTGCTCTGTGTTCTGTTAATTCATCTCACAGAGTTACATCTTTCCCTTCAAGAAGCCTTTCGCTAAGGCTGTTCTTGTGGAATTGGCAAAGGGATATTTGGAAGCCCAGAGAGCGCTATGGTGAAAAAAGGAAATATCTTCCGTTCAAAACTGGAAAGAAGCTTTCTGAGAAACTGCTCTGTGTTCTGTTAATTCATCTCACAGAGTTACATCTTTCCCTTCAAGAAGCCTTTCGCTAAGGCTGTTCTTGTGGAATTGGCAAAGGGATATTTGGAAGCCCATAGAGGGCTAAGGTGAAAAAGGAAATATCTTCCGTTCAAAACTGGAAAGAAGCTTTCTGAGAAACTGCTCTGTGTTCTGTTAATTCATCTCACAGAGTTACATCTTTCCCTTCAAGAAGCCTTTCGCTAAGGCTGTTCTTGTGCAATTGGTAAAGGGATATTTGGAAGCCCATAGAGGGCTATGGTGAAAAAGGAAATATCTTCCCTTGAAAACTGAAAACAAGCCTTCTGAGAAACTGCTCTGTGTTCTGTTAATTCATCTCAGAGAGTTACATCTTTCCCTTCAAGAAGCCTTTCGCTAAGGCTGTTCTTGTGGAATTGGCAAAGGGATATTTGGAAGCCTGTAGAGGGCTATGGTGAAAAAGGAAATATCTTCCGTTCAAAACTGGAAAGAATCTTTCTGAGAAACTGCTCTGTGTTCTGTTAATTCATCTCACAGAGTTACATCTTTCCCTTCAAGAAGCCTTTCGCTAAGGCTGTTCTTGTGGAATTGGCAAAGGGATATTTGGAAGCCCATAGAGGTCTATGGTGAAAAAGGAATTATCTTCCGTTCAAAACTGGAAAGAAGCTTTCTGAGAAACTGCTCGATGTTCAGTTAATTCATCTCACAGAGTTACATCTTTCCCTTCAAGAAGCCTTTCGCTAAGGCTGTTCTTGTGGAATTGGAAAAGGGATATATGGAAGCCCATAGAGGGCTCTGGTGAAAAAGGAAATAACTTCCGTTCAAAACTGGAAAGAACCTTTCTGAGAAACTGCTCTGTGTTCTGTTAATTCATCTCACAGAGTTACATCTTTCCCTTCAAGAAGCCTTTTGCTAAGGCTGTTCTTGTGGAATTGGAAAAGGGATATTTGGAAGCCCATAGAGGACTATGGTGAAAAAGGAAATATCTTCCGTTCAAAACTGGAAAGAAGCTTTCTGAGAAACTGCTCTGTGTTCTGTTAATTCATCTCACAGAGTTACATCTTTCCCTTCAAGAAGCCTTTCGCTCAGGCTGTTCTTGTGGAATTGGCAAAGGGATATTTGGAAGTCCATAGAGGGCTATGGTGAAAAAGGAAATATCTTCCGTTCAAAACTGGAAAGAAGCTTTCTGAGAAACTGCTCTGTGTTCTGTTAATTCATCTCACAGAATTACATCTTTCCTTCAAGAAGCCTTTTGCTAAGGCTGTTCTTGTGGAATTGGAAAAGGGATATTTGGAAGCCCACTGAGAGCTATGGTGAAAGAGGAAATATCTTCCGTTCAAAACTGGAAAGAAGCTTTCAGAGAAACTGCTCTGTGTTCTGTTAATTCGTCTCAAAGAGTTACATCTTTCCCTTCAAGAAGCCTTTCGCTAAGGCTGTTCTTGTGGAATTGGCAAAGGGATATTTGGAGCCCCATAGAGGGCTATGGTGAAAAAGGAAATATCTTCCGTTCAAAACTGGAAAGAAGCTTTCTGAGAAACTGCTCTATGTTCTGTTAATTCATCTCACAGAGTTACATCTTTCCCTTCAAGAAGCCTTTCGCTAAGGCTGTTCTTGTGGAATTGGCAAAGGGATATTTGGAAGCCCATAGAGGGCTATGGTGAAAAAGGAAATATCTTCCGTTCAAAACTGGAAAGAAGCTTTCTGAGAAACTGCTCTGTGTTCTTTAATTCATCTCACAGAGTTACATCTTTCCCTTCAAGAAGCCTTTCGCTAAAGCTGTTCTTGTGCAATTGGCAAAGGGATATTTGGAAGCCCATAGAGGGCTATGGTGAAAAAGGAAATATCTTCCGTTCAAAACTGGAAAGAAGCTTTCTGAGAAACTGCTCTATGTTCTGTTAATTCATCTCACAGAGTTGCATCTTTCCCTTCAAGAATCCTTTCGCTAAGGCTGTTCTTGTGGAATTGGCAAAGGGATATTTGGAAGCCCATAGAGGGCTATGGTGAAAAAGGAAATATCTTCCGTTCAAAACTGGAAAGAAGCTTTCTGAGAAACTGCTCTGTGTTCACTTAATTCATCACACAGAGTTACATCTTTCCCTTCAAGAAGCCTTTCGCTAAGGCTGTTCTTGTGGAATTGGCAAAGGGATATTTGGAAGACCTTAGAGGGCTATGGTGAAAAAGGAATTATCTGCCGTTCAAACCTGGAAAGAAGCTTTGTGAGAAACTGTTCTATGTTCTGTTAATTCATCTCACAGAGTCACATCTTTCCATTCAAGAAGCCTTTCGCTAAGGCTGTTCTTGTGGAATTGGCAAAGGGATATTTGGAAGCCCATAGAGGGCTATGGTGAAAAAGGAAATATCTTCCGTTCAAAACTGGATAGAAGCTTTCCGAGAAACTGCTCTATGTTCTGTTAATTCATCTGACAGAGTTACATCTTTCCCTTCAAGAAGCCTTTCGCTAAGGCTGTTCTTGTTCAATTGGCATAGGGATATTTGGAAGCCCATAGAGGGCTATGGTGAAAAAGGAAATATCTTCCGTTCAAAACTGGAAAGAAGCTTTCTGAGAAACTGCTCTGTGTTCTGTTAATTCATCTCACAGAGTTACATCTTTCCCTTCAAGAAGCCTTTCGCTAAGGCTGTTCTTGTGGAATTGGCAAAGGGATATTTGGAAGCCCATAGAGGGCTAAGGTGAAAAAGGAAATATCTTCCGTTCAAAACTGGAAAGAAGCTTTCTGAGAAACTGCTCTGTGTTCTGTTAATTCATCTCACAGAGTTCCATCTTTCCCTTCAAGAAGCCTTTCGCTAAGGCTGTTCTTGTGGAATTGGTAAAGGGATATTTGGAAGCCCATAGAGGTCTATGGTGAAAAAGGAAATATCTTCCGTTGAAAACTGAAAACAAGCCTTCTGAGAAACTGCTCTGTGTTCTGTTAATTCATCTCACAGAGTTACATCTTTCCCTTCAAGAAGCCTTTCGCTAAGGCTGTTCTTGTGGAATTGGCAAAGGGATATTTGGAAGCCCATAGAGGGCTATGGTGAAAAAGGAATTATCTTCCGTTCAAAACTGGAAAGAAGCTTTCTGAGAAACTGCTCTCTGTTCAGTTAATTCATCTCACAGAGTTACATCTTTCCCTTCAAGAAGCCTTTGGCTAAGGCTGTTCTTGTGGAATTGGAAAAGGGATATTTGGAAGCCCATAGAGGGCTATGGTGAAAAAGGAAATATCTTCCGTTCAAAACTGGAAGGAAGCTTTCTGATAAACTGCTCTGTGTTCTGTTAATTCATCTCACAGAGTTACATCTTTCCCTTCAAGAAGCCTTTCGCTAAGGCTGTTCTTGTGGAATTGGCAAAGGGATATTTGGAGGCCCATAGAGTGCTATGGTGAAAAAGGAAATATCTTCCGTTCAAAACTGGAAAGAAGCTTTCTGAGAAACTGCTCTGTGTTCTGTAAATTCATCTCACAGAGTTACATCTTTCCCTTCAAGAAGCCTTTCGCTAAGGCTGTTCTTTTGCAATTGGCAAAGGGATATGTGGAAGCCCATAGAGGGCTATGGTGAAAAAGGAAATATCTTCCGTTCAAAACTGGAAAGAAGCTTTCTCAGAAACTGCTCTGTGTTCTGTTAATTCATCTCACAGAGTTAAATCTTTCCCTTCAAGAGGCCTTTCGCTAAGGCTGTTCTTGTGGAATTGGCAAAGGGATATTTGGAAGCCCATAGAGGGCTATGGTGAAAAAGGAAATATCTTCCGTTGAAAACTGGAAAGAAGCTTTCTGAGAAACTGCTCTGTGTTCTGTTAATTCATCTCACAGAGTTACATCTTTCCCTTCAAGAAGCCTTTCGCTAAGGCTGTTCTTGTGGAATTGGCAAAGGGATATTTGGAAGCCCATAGAGGGCTATGGTGAAAAAGGAAATATCTTCCGTTCAAAACTGGAAAGAAGCTTTTTGAGAAACTGCTCGGTGTTCAGTTAATTCATCTCACAGAGTTACATCTTTCCCTTCAAGAAGCCTTTCGCTAAGGCTGTTCTTCTGGAATTGGCAAAGGGATATTTGGAAGCCCATAGAGGGCTATGGTGAAAAAGGTAATATCTTCCGTTCAAAACTGGAAAGAAGCTTTCTGAGAAACTGCTCTGTGTTCTGTTAATTCATCTCACAGAGTTACATCTTTCCCTTCAAGAAGCCTTTCGCTAAGGCTGTTCTTGTGGAATTGGCAAAGGGATATTTGGAAGCCCATAGAGGGCTATGGTGAAAAAGGAAATATCTTCCGTTCAAAACTGGAAAGAAGCTTTCTGAGAAACTGCTCTGTGTTCTGTTAATTCATCTCACAGAGTTACATCTTTCCCTTCAAGAAGCCTTTCGCTAAGGCTGTTCTTGTGGAATTGGTAAAGGGATATTTGGAAGCCCTTAGAGGGCTATGGTGAAAAAGGAAATATCTTCCGTTGAAAACTGAAAACAAGCCTTCTGAGAAACTGCTCTGTGTTCTGTTAATTCATCTCACAGAGTTACATCTTTTCCTTCAAGAAGCCTTTCGCTAAGGCTGTTCTTGTGGAATTGGCAAAGGGATATTTGGAAGCCCATAGAGGGCTACGGGGAAAAAGGAAATATCTTCTGTTCAAAACTGGAAAGAATCTTTCTGAGAAACTGCTCTGTGTTCTGTTAATTCATCTCACAGAGTTACATCTTTCCCTTCAAGAAGCCTTTCGCTAAGGCTGTTCTTGTGGAATTGGCAAAGGGATATTTGGAAGCCCATAGAGGGCTATGGTGAAAAAGGAAATATCTTCCGTTCAAAACTGGAAAGAAGCTTTCTGAGAAACTGCTCTGTGTTCTGTAAATTCATCTCACAGAGTTACATCTTTCCCTTCAAGAAGCCTTTCGCTAAGGCTGTTCTTGTGGAATTGGAAAAGGGATATTTGGAAGCCCATAGAGGGCTATGGTGAAAAAGGAAATATCTTCCGTTCAAAACTGGAAGGAAGCTTTCTGAGAAACTGCTCTGTGTTCAGTTAATTCATCTCACAGAGTTACATCTTTCCCTTCAAGAAGCCTTTCGCTAAGGCTGTTCTTGTGGAATTGGAAAAGGGATATTTGGAAGCCCATAGAGGGCTATGGTGAAAAAGGAAATATCTTCCGTTCAAAACTGGAAGGAAGCTTTCTGAGAAACTGCTCTGTGTTCTGTTAATTCATCTCACAGAGTTACATCTTTCCCTTCAAGAAGCCTTTCGCTAAGGCTGTTCTTGTGGAATTGGCAAAGGGATATTTGGAGGCCCATAGAGTGCTATGGTGAAAAAGGAAATATCTTCCGTTCAAAACTGGAAAGAAGCTTTCTGAGAAACTGCTCTGTGTTCTGTAAATTCATCTCACAGAGTTACATCTTTCCCTTCAAGAAGCCTTTCGCTAAGGCTGTTCTTGTGGAATTGGCGAAGGGATATGTGGAAGCCCATAGAGGGCTATGGTGAAAAAGGAAATATCTTCCGTTCAAAACTGGAAAGAAGCTTTCTGAGAAACTGCTCTGTGTTCTGTTAATTCATCTCACAGAGTTAAATCTTTCCCTTCAAGAGGCCTTTCGCTAAGGCTGTTCTTGTGGAATTGGCAAAGGGATATTTGGAAACCCATAGAGGGCTATGGTGAAAAAGGAAATATCTTCCGTTGAAAACTGGAAAGAAGCTTTCTGAGAAACTGCTCTGTGTTCTGTTAATTCATCTCACAGAGTTACATCTTTCCCTTCAAGAATCCTTTCGCTAAGGCTGTTCTTGTGGAATTGGCAAAGGGATATTTGGAAGCCCATAGAGGGCTATGGTGAAAAAGGAAATATCTTCCGTTCAAAATTGGAAAGAAGCTTTCTGAGAAACTGCTCTGTGTTCACTTAATTCATCTCACAGAGTTACATCTTTCCCTTCAAGAAGCCTTTCGCTAAGGCTGTTCTTGTGGAATTGGCAAAGGGATATTTGGAAGACCTTAGAGGGCTATGGTGAAAAAGGAATTATCTTCCGTTCAAACCTGGAAAGAAGCTTTGTGAGAAACTGTTCTATGTTCTGTTAATTCATCTCACAGAGTTACATCTTTCCCTTCAATAAGCCTTTCACTAAGGCTGTTCTTGTGGAATTGGCAAAGGGATATTTGGAAGCCCATAAAGGGCTATGGTGAAAAAGGAAATAGCTTCCGTTCAAAAGTGGAAAGAAGCTTTCTGAGAAACTGCTCTGTGTTCTGTAAATTCATCTCACAGAGTTACATCTTTCCCTTCAAGAAGCCTTTCGCTAAGGCTGTTCTTGTGGAATTTGCAAAGGGATATTTGGAAGCCCGTAGAGGGCTATGGTGAAAAAGGAAATATCTTCCGTTCAATACTGGAAAGAACCTTTCTGAGAAACTACTCTGTGTTCTGTTAATTCATCTCACAGAGTTACATCTTTCCCTTCAAGAAGCCTTTCGCTAAGGCTGTTCTTGTGCAATTGGGAAAGGGATATTTGGAAGCCCATAGAGGGCTATGGTGAAAAAGGAAATATCTTCCGTTCAAAACTGGAAAGAAGCTTTCTGAGAAGCTGCTCTGTGTTCTGTTAATTCATCTCACAGAGTTACATCTTTCCCTTCAAGAAGCCTTTCGCTAAGGCTGTACTTGTGGAATTGGCAAAGGGATATTTGGAAGCCCATAGAGGGCTATGGTGAAAAAGGAAATAGCTTCCGTTCAAAACTGGAAAGAAGCTTTCTGAGAAACTGCTCTGTGTTCCGTAAATTCATCTCACAGAGTTACATCTTTCCCTTCAAGAAGCCTTTCGCTAAGGCTGTTCTTGTGGAATTGGCAAAGGGATATTTGGAAGCCTATAGTGGGCTATGGAGAAAAAGGAAATATCTTCCGTTCAAAACTGGAAACAAGCTTTCGGAGAAACTGCTCTGGTTCTGTTAATTCATCTCACAGAGTTACATCTTTCCCTTCAAGAAGCCTGTCGCTAAGGCTGTTCTTGTGGAATTGGCATAGGGATATTTGGAAGCCCATAGAGGGCTATGGTGAAAAAGGAAATATCTTCCGTTCAAAACTGGAAACAAGCTTTCTGAGAAACTGCTCTGTGATCTCTTAATTCATCTCACAGAGTTACATCTTTCCCTTCAAGAAGCCTTTCGCTAGGGCTGTTCTTGTGGAATTGGCAAAGGGATATTTGGAAGCCCTTAGAGGGCTATGGTGAAAAAGGAAATATCTTCCGTTCAAAACTGGAAAGAAGCTTTCTGAGAAACTGCTCTGTGTTCTGTTAATTCATCTCACAGAGTTACATCTTTCCCTTCAAGAAGCCTTTCGCTAAGGCTGTTCTTGTGGAATTGGCAAAGGGATATTTGGAAGCCCATAGAGGGCTATGGTGAAAAAGGAAATATCTTCCGTTCAAAACTGCAAAGAAGCTTTCTGAGAAACTGCTCTGTGTTCTGTTAATTCATCTCACAGAGTTACATCTTTCCCTTCAAGAAGCCTTTCGCTAAGGCTGTTCTTGTGGAATTGGTAAAGGGATATTTGGAAGCCCATAGAGGGCTATGGTGAAAAAGGAAATATCTTCCGTTGAAAACTGAAAACAAGCCTTCTGAGAAACTGCTCTGTGTTCTGTTAATTCATCTCACAGAGTTACATCTTTCCCTTCAAGAAGCCTTTCGCAAAGGCTGTTCTTGTGGAATTGGCAAAGGGATATTTGGAAGCCCATAGAGGGCTATGGTGAAAAAGGAAATATCTTCCGCTCAAAACTGGAAAGAAGCTTTCTGAGAAACTGCTCGGTGTTCAGTTAATTCATCTCACAGAGTTACATCTTTCCCTTCAAGAAGCCTTTCGCTAAGGCTGTTCTTGTGGAATTGGCAAAGGGATATTTGGAAGCCCATAGAGGGCTATGGTGAAAAAGGAAATATCTTCCGTTCAAAACTGGAAGGAAGCTTTCTGAGAAACTGCTCTGTGTTCTGTTAATTCATCTCAGAGAGTTACATCTTTCCCTTCAAGAAGCCTTTCGCTAAGGCTGTTCTTGTGGAATTGGCATAGGGATATTTGGAAGCCCATAGAGGGCTATAGTGAAAAAGGAAATATCTTCCGATCAAAACTGGAAAGAAGCTTTCTGAGAAACTGCTCTGTGTTCTGTTAATTCATCTCACAGAGTTACATCTTTCCCTTCAAGAAGCCTTTCGCTAATGCTGTTCTTGTGGAATTGGCAAAGGGATATTTGGAAGCCCTTAGAGGGCTATGGTGAAAAAGGAAATAAATTCCGTTCAAAACTGGAAAGAAGCTTTCAGAGAAACTGCTCTGTGTTCTGTTAATTCATCTCACAGAGTTACATCTTTCCCTTCAAGAAGCCTTTCGCTAAGGCTGTTCTTGTGCAATTGGGAAAGGGATATTTGGAAGCCCATAGAGGGCTATGGTGAAAAAGGAAATATCTTCCGTTGAAAACTGAAAACAAGCCTTCTGAGAAACTGCTCTGTGTTCTGTTAATACATCTCACAGAGTTACATCTTTCCCTTCAGGAAGCCTTTCGCTATGGCTGTTCTTGTGGAATTGGCAAAGGGATATTTGGAAGCCCATAGAGGGCTGTGGTGAAAAAGGAAATATCTTCCGTTCAAAACTGGAAAGAAGCTTTCTGAGAAACTGCTCTGTGTTCTGTTAATTCATCTCACAGAGTTACATCTTTCCCTTCAAGAAGCCTTTCGCTAAGGCTGTTCTTGTGGAATTGGCAAAGGGATATTTGGAAGCCCACAGAGGGCTATGGTGAAAAAGGAAATATCTTCCGTTCAAAACTGGAAAGAAGCTTTCTGAGAAACTGCTCTGTGTTCTGTTAATTCATCTCACAGAGTTACATCTTTCCCTTCAAGAAGCCTTTCGCTAAGGCTGTTCTTGTGGAATTGGCAAAGGGATATTTGGAAGCCCAGAGAGGGCTATGGTGAAAAAAGGAAATATCTTCCGTTCAAAACTGGAAAGAAGCTTTCTGAGAAACTGCTCTGTGTTCTGTTAATTCATCTCACAGAGTTACATCTTTCCCTTCAAGAAGCCTTTCGCTAAGGCTGTTCTTGTGGGATTGGCAAAGGGATATTTGGAAGCCCATAGAGGGCTAAGGTGAAAAAGGAAATATCTTCCGTTCAAAACTGGAAAGAAGCTTTCTGAGAAACTGCTCTGTGTTCTGTTAATTCATCTCCCAGAGTTACATCTTTCCCTTCAAGAAGCCTTTCGCTAAGGCTGTTCTTGTTTAATTGGTAAAGGGATATTTGGAAGCCCATAGAGGGCTATGGTGAAAAAGGAAATATCTTCCGTTCAAAACTGGAAAGAAGCTTTCTGAGAAACTGCTCTGTGTTCACTTAATTCATCACACAGAGTTACATCTTTCCCTTCAAGAAGCCTTTCGCTAAGGCTGTTCTTGTGGAATTGGCAAAGGGATATTTGGAAGACCTTAGAGGGCTATGGTGAAAAAGGAATTATCTGCCGTTCAAACCTGGAAAGAAGCTTTGTGAGAAACTGTTCTATGTTCTGTTAATTCATCTCACAGAGTCACATCTTTCCATTCAAGAAGCCTTTCGCTAAGGCTGTTCTTGTGGAATTGGCAAAGGGATATTTGGAAGCCCATAGAGGGCTATGGTGAAAAAGGAAATATCTTCCGTTCAAAACTGGATAGAAGCTTTCCGAGAAACTGCTCTGTGTTCTGTTAATTCATCTGACAGAGTTACATCTTTCCCTTCAAGAAGCCTTTCGCTAAGGCTGTTCTTGTTCAATTGGCATAGGGATATTTGGAAGCCCATAGAGGGCTATGGTGAAAAAGGAAATATCTTCCGTTCAAAACTGGAAAGAAGCTTTCTGAGAAACTGCTCTGTGTTCTGTTAATTCATCTCACAGAGTTACATCTTTCCCTTCAAGAAGCCTTTCGCTAAGGCTGTTCTTGTGGAATTGGCAAAGGGATATTTGGAAGCCCATAGAGGGCTAAGGTGAAAAAGGAAATATCTTCCGTTCAAAACTGGAAAGAAGCTTTCTGAGAAACTGCTCTGTGTTCTGTTAATTCATCTCACAGAGTTCCATCTTTCCCTTCAAGAAGCCTTTCGCTAAGGCTGTTCTTGTGGAATTGGTAAAGGGATATTTGGAAGCCCATAGAGGTCTATGGTGAAAAAGGAAATATCTTCCGTTGAAAACTGAAAACAAGCCTTCTGAGAAACTGCTCTGTGTTCTGTTAATTCATCTCACAGAGTTACATCTTTCCCTTCAAGAAGCCTTTCGCTAAGGCTGTTCTTGTGGAATTGGCAAAGGGATATTTGGAAGCCCATAGAGGGCTATGGTGAAAAAGGAATTATCTTCCGTTCAAAACTGGAAAGAAGCTTTCTGAGAAACTGCTCTCTGTTCAGTTAATTCATCTCACAGAGTTACATCTTTCCCTTCAAGAAGCCTTTGGCTAAGGCTGTTCTTGTGGAATTGGAAAAGGGATATTTGGAAGCCCATAGAGGGCTATGGTGAAAAAGGATATATCTTCCGTTCAAAACTGGAAGGAAGCTTTCTGAGAAACTGCTCTGTGTTCTGTTAATTCATCTCACAGAGTTACATCTTTCCCTTCAAGAAGCCTATCGCTAAGGCTGTTCTTGTGGAATTGGCAAAGGGATATTTGGAGGCCCATAGAGTGCTATGGTGAAAAAGGAAATATCTTCCGTTCAAAACTGGAAAGAAGCTTTCTGAGAAACTGCTCTGTGTTCTGTAAATTCATCTCACAGAGTTACATCTTTCCCTTCAAGAAGCCTTTCGCTAAGGCTGTTCTTTTGCAATTGGCAAAGGGATATGTGGAAGCCCATAGAGGGCTATGGTGAAAAAGGAAATATCTTCCGTTCAAAACTGGAAAGAAGCTTTCTGAGAAACTGCTCTGTGTTCTGTTAATTCATCTCACAGAGTTAAATCTTTCCCTTCAAGAGGCCTTTCGCTAAGGCTGTTCTTGTGGAATTGGCAAAGGGATATTTGGAAGCCCATAGAGGGCTATGGTGAAAAAGGAAATATCTTCCGTTGAAAACTGGAAAGAAGCTTTCTGAGAAACTGCTCTGTGTTCTGTTAATTCATCTCACAGAGTTACATCTTTCCCTTCAAGAAGCCTTTCGCTAAGGCTGTTCTTGTGGAATTGGCAAAGGGATATTTGGAAGCCCGGAGAGGGCTATGGTGAAAAAGGAAATATCTTCCGTTCAAAACTGGAAAGAAGCTTTCTGAGAAACTGCTCTGTGTTCTGTTAATTCATCTCACAGAGTTACATCTTTCCCTTCAAGAAGCCTTTCGCTAAGGCTGTTCTTGTGGAATTGGCAAAGGGATATTTGGAAGCCCATAGAGGGCTATGGTGAAAAAGGAAATATCTTCCGTTCAAAACTGGAAAGAAGCTTTTTGAGAAACTGCTCGGTGTTCAGTTAATTCATCTCACAGAGTTACATCTTTCCCTTCAAGAAGCCTTTCGCTAAGGCTGTTCTTCTGGAATTGGCAAAGGGATATTTGGAAGCCCATAGAGGGCTATGGTGAAAAAGGAAATATCTTCCGTTCAAAACTGGAAAGAAGCTTTCTGAGAAACTGCTCTGTGTTCTGTTAATTCATCTCACAGAGTTACATCTTTCCCTTCAAGAAGCCTTTCGCTAAGGCTGTTCTTGTGGAATTGGCAAAGGGATATTTGGAAGCCCATAGAGGGCTATGGTGAAAAAGGAAATATCTTCCGTTCAAAACTGGAAAGAAGCTTTCTGAGAAACTGCTCTGTGTTCTGTTAATTCATCTCACAGAGTTACATCTTTCCCTTCAAGAAGCCTTTCGCTAAGGCTGTTCTTGTGGAATTGGTAAAGGGATATTTGGAAGCCCTTAGAGGGCTATGGTGAAAAAGGAAATATCTTCCGTTGAAAACTGAAAACAAGCCTTCTGAGAAACTGCTCTGTGTTCTGTTAATTCATCTCACAGAGTTACATCTTTCCCTTCAAGAAGCCTTTCGCTAAGGCTGTTCTTGTGGAATTGGCAAAGGGATATTTGGAAGCCCATAGAGGGCTACGGGGAAAAAGGAAATATCTTCTGTTCAAAACTGGAAAGAATCTTTCTGAGAAACTGCTCTGTGTTCTGTTAATTCATCTCACAGAGTTACATCTTTCCCTTCAAGAAGCCTTTCGCTAAGGCTCTTCTTGTGGAATTGGCAAAGGGATATTTGGAAGCCCATAGAGGGCTATGGTGAAAAAGGAAATATCTTCCGTTCAAAACTGGAAAGAAGCTTTCTGAGAAACTGCTCTGTGTTCTGTAAATTCATCTCACAGAGTTACATCTTTCCCTTCAAGAAGCCTTTCGGTAAGGCTGTTCTTGTGGAATTGGAAAAGGGATATTTGGAAGCCCATAGAGGGCTATGGTGAAAAAGGAAATATCTTCCGTTCAAAACTGGAAGGAAGCTTTCTGAGAAACTGCTCTGTGTTCAGTTAATTCATCTCACAGAGTTACATCTTTCCCTTCAAGAAGCCTTTCGCTAAGGCTGTTCTTGTGGAATTGGAAAAGGGATATTTGGAAGCCCATAGAGGGCTATGGTGAAAAAGGAAATATCTTCCGTTCAAAACTGGAAGGAAGCTTTCTGAGAAACTGCTCTGTGTTCTGTTAATTCATCTCACAGAGTTACATCTTTCCCTTCAAGAAGCCTTTCGCTAAGGCTGTTCTTGTGGAATTGGCAAAGGGATATTTGGAGGCCCATAGAGTGCTATGGTGAAAAAGGAAATATCTTCCGTTCAAAACTGGAAAGAAGCTTTCTGAGAAACTGCTCTGTGTTCTGTAAATTCATCTCACAGAGTTACATCTTTCCCTTCAAGAAGCCTTTCGCTAAGGCTGTTCTTGTGGAATTGGCGAAGGGATATGTGGAAGCCCATAGAGGGCTATGGTGAAAAAGGAAATATCTTCCGTTCAAAACTGGAAAGAAGCTTTCTGAGAAACTGCTCTGTGTTCTGTTAATTCATCTCACAGAGTTAAATCTTTCCCTTCAAGAGGCCTTTCGCTAAGGCTGTTCTTGTGGAATTGGCAAAGGGATATTTGGAAACCCATAGAGGGCTATGGTGAAAAAGGAAATATCTTCCGTTGAAAACTGGAAAGAAGCTTTCTGAGAAACTGCTCTGTGTTCTGTTAATTCATCTCACAGAGTTACATCTTTCCCTTCAAGAATCCTTTCGCTAAGGCTGTTCTTGTGGAATTGGCAAAGGGATATTTGGAAGCCCATAGAGGGCTATGGTGAAAAAGGAAATATCTTCCGTTCAAAATTGGAAAGAAGCTTTCTGAGAAACTGCTCTGTGTTCACTTAATTCATCTCACAGAGTTACATCTTTCCCTTCAAGAAGCCTTTCGCTAAGGCTGTTCTTGTGGAATTGGCAAAGGGATATTTGGAAGACCTTAGAGGGCTATGGTGAAAAAGGAATTATCTTCCGTTCAAACCTGGAAAGAAGCTTTGTGAGAAACTGTTCTATGTTCTGTTAATTCATCTCACAGAGTTACATCTTTCCCTTCAAGAAGCCTTTCACTAAGGCTGTTCTTGTGGAATTGGCAAAGGGATATTTGGAAGCCCATAGAGGGCTATGGTGAAAAAGGAAATAGCTTCCGTTCAAAAGTGGAAAGAAGCTTTCTGAGAAACTGCTCTGTGTTCTGTAAATTCATCTCACAGAGTTACATCTTTCCCTTCAAGAAGCCTTTCGCTAAGGCTGTTCTTGTGGAATTTGCAAAGGGATATTTGGAAGCCCCTAGAGGGCTATGGTGAAAAAGGAAATATCTTCCCTTCAATACTGGAAAGAACCTTTCTGAGAAACTACTCTGTGTTCTGTTAATTCATCTCACAGAGTTACATCTTTCCCTTCAAGAAGCCTTTCGCTAAGGCTGTTCTTGTGGAATTGGCAAAGGGATATTTGGAAGCCCATAGAGGGCTACGGGGAAAAAGGAAATATCTTCTGTTCAAAACTGGAAAGAATCTTTCTGAGAAACTGCTCTGTGTTCTGTTAATTCATCTCACAGAGTTACATCTTTCCCTTCAAGAAGCCTTTTGCTAAGGCTCTTCTTGTGGAATTGGCAAAGGGATATTTGGAAGCCCATAGAGGGCTATGGTGAAAAAGGAATATCTTCCGTTCAAAACTGGAAAGAAGCTTTCTGAGAAACTGCTCTGTGTTCTGTAAATTCATCTCACAGAGTTACATCTTTCCCTTCAAGAAGCCTTTCGCTAAGGCTGTTCTTGTGGAATTGGAAAAGGGATATTTGGAAGCCCATAGAGGGCTATGGTGAAAAAGGAAATATCTTCCGTTCAAAACTGGAAGGAAGCTTTCTGAGAAACTGCTCTGTGTTCAGTTAATTCATCTCACAGAGTTACATCTTTCCCTTCAAGAAGCCTTTCGCTAAGGCTGTTCTTGTGGAATTGGAAAAGGGATATTTGGAAGCCCATAGAGGGCTATGGTGAAAAAGGAAATATCTTCCGTTCAAAACTGGAAGGAAGCTTTCTGAGAAACTGCTCTGTGTTCTGTTAATTCATCTCACAGAGTTACATCTTTCCCTTCAAGAAGCCTTTCGCTAAGGCTGTTCTTGTGGAATTGGCAAAGGGATATTTGGAGGCCCATAGAATGCTATGGTGAAAAAGGAAATATCTTCCGTTCAAAACTGGAAAGAAGCTTTCTGAGAAACTGCTCTGTGTTCTGTAAATTCATCTCACAGAGTTACATCTTTCCCTTCAAGAAGCCTTTCGCTAAGGCTGTTCTTGTGGAATTGGCGAAGGGATATGTGGAAGCCCATAGAGGGCTATGGTGAAAAAGGAAATATCTTCCGTTCAAAACTGGAAAGAAGCTTTCTGAGAAACTGCTCTGTGTTCTGTTAATTCATCTCACAGAGTTAAATCTTTCCCTTCAAGAGGCCTTTCGCTAAGGCTGTTCTTGTGGAATTGGCAAAGGGATATTTGGAAACCCATAGAGGGCTATGGTGAAAAAGGAAATATCTTCCGTTGAAAACTGGAAAGAAGCTTTCTGAGAAACTGCTCTGTGTTCTGTTAATTCATCTCACAGAGTTACATCTTTCCCTTCAAGAATCCTTTCGCTAAGGCTGTTCTTGTGGAATTGGCAAAGGGATATTTGGAAGCCCATAGAGGGCTATGGTGAAAAAGGAAATATCTTCCGTTCAAAATTGGAAAGAAGCTTTCTGAGAAACTGCTCTGTGTTCACTTAATTCATCTCACAGAGTTACATCTTTCCCTTCAAGAAGCCTTTCGCTAAGGCTGTTCTTGTGGAATTGGCAAAGGGATATTTGGAAGACCTTAGAGGGCTATGGTGAAAAAGGAATTATCTTCCGTTCAAACCTGGAAAGAAGCTTTGTGAGAAACTGTTCTATGTTCTGTTAATTCATCTCACAGAGTTACATCTTTCCCTTCAAGAAGCCTTTCACTAAGGCTGTTCTTGTGGAATTGGCAAAGGGATATTTGGAAGCCCATAGAGGGCTATGGTGAAAAAGGAAATAGCTTCCGTTCAAAAGTGGAAAGAAGCTTTCTGAGAAACTGCTCTGTGTTCTGTAAATTCATCTCACAGAGTTACATCTTTCCCTTCAAGAAGCCTTTCGCTAAGGCTGTTCTTGTGGAATTTGCAAAGGGATATTTGGAAGCCCCTAGAGGGCTATGGTGAAAAAGGAAATATCTTCCGTTCAATACTGGAAAGAACCTTTCTGAGAAACTACTCTGTGTTCTGTTAATTCATCTCACAGAGTTACATCTTTCCCTTCAAGAAGCCTTTCGCTAAGGCTGTTCTTGTGCAATTGGGAAAGGGATATTTGGAAGCCCATAGAGGGCTATGGTGAAAAAGGAAATATCTTCCGTTCAAAACTGGAAAGAAGCTTTCTGAGAAGCTGCTCTGTGTTCTGTTAATTCATCTCACAGAGTTACATCTTTCCCTTCAAGAAGCCTTTCGCTAAGGCTGTACTTGTGGAATTGGCAAAGGGATATTTGGAAGCCCATAGAGGGCTATGGTGAAAAAGGAAATAGCTTCCGTTCAAAACTGGAAAGAAGCTTTCTGAGAAACTGCTCTGTGTTCCGTAAATTCATCTCACAGAGTTACATCTTTCCCTTCAAGAAGTCTTTCGCTAAGGCTGTTCTTGTGGAATTGGCAAAGGGATATTTGGAAGCCTATAGTGGGCTATGGAGAAAAAGGAAATATCTTCCGTTCAAAACTGGAAACAAGCTTTCGGAGAAACTACTCTGGTTCTGTTAATTCATCTCACAGAGTTACATCTTTCCCTTCAAGAAGCCTGTCGCTAAGGCTGTTCTTGTGGAATTGGCATAGGGATATTTGGAAGCCCATAGAGGGCTATGGTGAAAAAGGAAATATCTTCCGTTCAAAACTGGAAACAAGCTTTCTGAGAAACTGCTCTGTGATCTCTTAATTCATCTCACAGAGTTACATCTTTCCCTTCAAGAAGCCTTTCGCTAGGGCTGTTCTTGTGGAATTGGCAAAGGGATATTTGGAAGCCCTTAGAGGGCTATGGTGAAAAAGGAAATATCTTCCGTTCAAAACTGGAAAGAAGCTTTCTGAGAAACTGCTCTGTGTTCTGTTAATTCATCTCACAGAGTTACATCTTTCCCTTCAAGAAGCCTTTCGCTAAGGCTGTTCTTGTGGAATTGGCAAAGGGATATTTGGAAGCCCATAGAGGGCTATGGTGAAAAAGGAAATATCTTCCGTTCAAAACTGCAAAGAAGCTTTCTGAGAAACTGCTCTGTGTTCTGTTAATTCATCTCACAGAGTTACATCTTTCCCTTCAAGAAGCCTTTCGCTAAGGCTGTTCTTGTGGAATTGGTAAAGGGATATTTGGAAGCCCATAGAGGGCTATGGTGAAAAAGGAAATATCTTCCGTTGAAAACTGAAAACAAGCCTTCTGAGAAACTGCTCTGTGTTCTGTTAATTCATCTCACAGAGTTACATCTTTCCCTTCAAGAAGCCTTTCGCTAAGGCTGTTCTTGTGGAATTGGCAAAGGGATATTTGGAAGCCCATAGAGGGCTATGGTGAAAAAGGAAATATCTTCCGCTCAAAACTGGAAAGAAGCTTTCTGAGAAACTGCTCGGTGTTCAGTTAATTCATCTCACAGAGTTACATCTTTCCCTTCAAGAAGCCTTTCGCTAAGGCTGTTCTTGTGGAATTGGAAAAGGGATATTTGGAAGCCCATAGAGGGCTATGGTGAAAAAGGAAATATCTTCCGTTCAAAACTGGAAGGAAGCTTTCTGAGAAACCGCTCTGTGTTCTGTTAATTCATCTCACAGAGTTACATCTTTCCCTTCAAGAAGCCTTTCGCTAAGGCTGTTCTTGTGGAATTGGCATAGGGATATTTGGAAGCCCATAGAGGGCTATGGTGAAAAAGGAAATATCTTCCGTTCAAAACTGGAAAGAAGCTTTCTGAGAAACTGCTCTGTGTTCTGTTAATTCATCTCACAGAGTTAAATCTTTCCCTTCAAGAGGCCTTTCGCTAAGGCTGTTCTTGTGGAATTGGCAAAGGGATATTTGGAAGCCCATAGAGGGCTATGGTGAAAAAGGAAATATCTTCCGTTGAAAACTGGAAAGAAGCTTTCTGAGAAACTGCTCTGTGTTCTGTTAATTCATCTCACAGAGTTACATCTTTCCCTTCAAGAAGCCTTTCGCTAAGGCTGTTCTTGTGGAATTGGCAAAGGGATATTTGGAAGCCCGGAGAGGGCTATGGTGAAAAAGGAAATATCTTCCGTTCAAAACTGGAAAGAAGCTTTCTGAGAAACTGCTCTGTGTTCTGTTAATTCATCTCACAGAGTTACATCTTTCCCTTCAAGAAGCCTTTCGCTAAGGCTGTTCTTGTGGAATTGGCAAAGGGATATTTGGAAGCCCATAGAGGGCTATGGTGAAAAAGGAAATATCTTCCGTTCAAAACTGGAAAGAAGCTTTTTGAGAAACTGCTCGGTGTTCAGTTAATTCATCTCACAGAGTTACATCTTTCCCTTCAAGAAGCCTTTCGCTAAGGCTGTTCTTCTGGAATTGGCAAAGGGATATTTGGAAGCCCATAGAGGGCTATGGTGAAAAAGGAAATATCTTCCGTTCAAAACTGGAAAGAAGCTTTCTGAGAAACTGCTCTGTGTTCTGTTAATTCATCTCACAGAGTTACATCTTTCCCTTCAAGAAGCCTTTCGCTAAGGCTGTTCTTGTTGAATTGGCAAAGGGATATTTGTAAGCCCATAGAGGGCTATGGTGAAAAAGGAAATATCTTCCGTTCAAAACTGGAAAGAAGCTTTCTGAGAAACTGCTCTGTGTTCTGTTAATTCATCTCACAGAGTTACATCTTTCCCTTCAAGAAGCCTTTCGCTAAGGCTGTTCTTGTGGAATTGGTAAAGGGATATTTGGAAGCCCTTAGAGGGCTATGGTGAAAAAGGAAATATCTTCCGTTGAAAACTGAAAACAAGCCTTCTGAGAAACTGCTCTGTGTTCTGTTAATTCATCTCACAGAGTTACATCTTTCCCTTCAAGAAGCCTTTCGCTAAGGCTGTTCTTGTGGAATTGGCAAAGGGATATTTGGAAGCCCATAGAGGGCTACGGGGAAAAAGGAAATATCTTCTGTTCAAAACTGGAAAGAATCTTTCTGAGAAACTGCTCTGTGTTCTGTTAATTCATCTCACAGAGTTACATCTTTCCCTTCAAGAAGCCTTTCGCTAAGGCTCTTCTTGTGGAATTGGCAAAGGGATATTTGGAAGCCCATAGAGGGCTATGGTGAAAAAGGAAATATCTTCCGTTCAAAACTGGAAAGAAGCTTTCTGAGAAACTGCTCTGTGTTCTGTAAATTCATCTCACAGAGTTACATCTTTCCCTTCAAGAAGCCTTTCGCTAAGGCTGTTCTTGTGGAATTGGAAAAGGGATATTTGGAAGCCCATAGAGGGCTATGGTGAAAAAGGAAATATCTTCCGTTCAAAACTGGAAGGAAGCTTTCTGAGAAACTGCTCTGTGTTCAGTTAATTCATCTCACAGAGTTACATCTTTCCCTTCAAGAAGCCTTTCGCTAAGGCTGTTCTTGTGGAATTGGAAAAGGGATATTTGGAAGCCCATAGAGGGCTATGGTGAAAAAGGAAATATCTTCCGTTCAAAACTGGAAGGAAGCTTTCTGAGAAACTGCTCTGTGTTCTGTTAATTCATCTCACAGAGTTACATCTTTCCCTTCAAGAAGCCTTTCGCTAAGGCTGTTCTTGTGGAATTGGCAAAGGGATATTTGGAGGCCCATAGAGTGCTATGGTGAAAAAGGAAATATCTTCCGTTCAAAACTGGAAAGAAGCTTTCTGAGAAACTGCTCTGTGTTCTGTAAATTCATCTCACAGAGTTACATCTTTCCCTTCAAGAAGCCTTTCGCTAAGGCTGTTCTTGTGGAATTGGCGAAGGGATATGTGGAAGCCCATAGAGGGCTATGGTGAAAAAGGAAATATCTTCCGTTCAAAACTGGAAAGAAGCTTTCTGAGAAACTGCTCTGTGTTCTGTTAATTCATCTCACAGAGTTAAATCTTTCCCTTCAAGAGGCCTTTCGCTAAGGCTGTTCTTGTGGAATTGGCAAAGGGATATTTGGAAACCCATAGAGGGCTATGGTGAAAAAGGAAATATCTTCCGTTGAAAACTGGAAAGAAGCTTTCTGAGAAACTGCTCTGTGTTCTGTTAATTCATCTCACAGAGTTACATCTTTCCCTTCAAGAATCCTTTCGCTAAGGCTGTTCTTGTGGAATTGGCAAAGGGATATTTGGAAGCCCATAGAGGGCTATGGTGAAAAAGGAAATATCTTCCGTTCAAAATTGGAAAGAAGCTTTCTGAGAAACTGCTCTGTGTTCACTTAATTCATCTCACAGAGTTACATCTTTCCCTTCAAGAAGCCTTTCGCTAAGGCTGTTCTTGTGGAATTGGCAAAGGGATATTTGGAAGACCTTAGAGGGCTATGGTGAAAAAGGAATTATCTTCCGTTCAAACCTGGAAAGAAGCTTTGTGAGAAACTGTTCTATGTTCTGTTAATTCATCTCACAGAGTTACATCTTTCCCTTCAAGAAGCCTTTCACTAAGGCTGTTCTTGTGGAATTGGCAAAGGGATATTTGGAAGCCCATAGAGGGCTATGGTGAAAAAGGAAATA
Organism: Chlorocebus sabaeus; assembly: GCF_047675955.1. Taxonomy (NCBI): domain Eukaryota; kingdom Metazoa; phylum Chordata; class Mammalia; order Primates; family Cercopithecidae; genus Chlorocebus; species Chlorocebus sabaeus. The sequence goes on from NW_027327981.1 coordinate 823,174, forward strand.
GCTTCCGTTCAAAAGTGGAAAGAAGCTTTCTGAGAAACTGCTCTGTGTTCTGTAAATTCATCTCACAGAGTTACATCTTTCCCTTCAAGAAGCCTTTCGCTAAGGCTGTTCTTGTGGAATTTGCAAAGGGATATTTGGAAGCCCCTAGAGGGCTATGGTGAAAAAGGAAATATCTTCCGTTCAATACTGGAAAGAACCTTTCTGAGAAACTACTCTGTGTTCTGTTAATTCATCTCACAGAGTTACATCTTTCCCTTCAAGAAGCCTTTCGCTAAGGCTGTTCTTGTGGAATTGGCAAAGGGATATTTGGAAGCCCATAGAGGGCTACGGGGAAAAAGGAAATATCTTCTGTTCAAAACTGGAAAGAATCTTTCTGAGAAACTGCTCTGTGTTCTGTTAATTCATCTCACAGAGTTACATCTTTCCCTTCAAGAAGCCTTTTGCTAAGGCTCTTCTTGTGGAATTGGCAAAGGGATATTTGGAAGCCCATAGAGGGCTATGGTGAAAAAGGAATATCTTCCGTTCAAAACTGGAAAGAAGCTTTCTGAGAAACTGCTCTGTGTTCTGTAAATTCATCTCACAGAGTTACATCTTTCCCTTCAAGAAGCCTTTCGCTAAGGCTGTTCTTGTGGAATTGGAAAAGGGATATTTGGAAGCCCATAGAGGGCTATGGTGAAAAAGGAAATATCTTCCGTTCAAAACTGGAAGGAAGCTTTCTGAGAAACTGCTCTGTGTTCAGTTAATTCATCTCACAGAGTTACATCTTTCCCTTCAAGAAGCCTTTCGCTAAGGCTGTTCTTGTGGAATTGGAAAAGGGATATTTGGAAGCCCATAGAGGGCTATGGTGAAAAAGGAAATATCTTCCGTTCAAAACTGGAAGGAAGCTTTCTGAGAAACTGCTCTGTGTTCTGTTAATTCATCTCACAGAGTTACATCTTTCCCTTCAAGAAGCCTTTCGCTAAGGCTGTTCTTGTGGAATTGGCAAAGGGATATTTGGAGGCCCATAGAATGCTATGGTGAAAAAGGAAATATCTTCCGTTCAAAACTGGAAAGAAGCTTTCTGAGAAACTGCTCTGTGTTCTGTAAATTCATCTCACAGAGTTACATCTTTCCCTTCAAGAAGCCTTTCGCTAAGGCTGTTCTTGTGGAATTGGCGAAGGGATATGTGGAAGCCCATAGAGGGCTATGGTGAAAAAGGAAATATCTTCCGTTCAAAACTGGAAAGAAGCTTTCTGAGAAACTGCTCTGTGTTCTGTTAATTCATCTCACAGAGTTAAATCTTTCCCTTCAAGAGGCCTTTCGCTAAGGCTGTTCTTGTGGAATTGGCAAAGGGATATTTGGAAACCCATAGAGGGCTATGGTGAAAAAGGAAATATCTTCCGTTGAAAACTGGAAAGAAGCTTTCTGAGAAACTGCTCTGTGTTCTGTTAATTCATCTCACAGAGTTACATCTTTCCCTTCAAGAATCCTTTCGCTAAGGCTGTTCTTGTGGAATTGGCAAAGGGATATTTGGAAGCCCATAGAGGGCTATGGTGAAAAAGGAAATATCTTCCGTTCAAAATTGGAAAGAAGCTTTCTGAGAAACTGCTCTGTGTTCACTTAATTCATCTCACAGAGTTACATCTTCCCCTTCAAGAAGCCTTTCGCTAAGGCTGTTCTTGTGGAATTGGCAAAGGGATATTTGGAAGACCTTAGAGGGCTATGGTGAAAAAGGAATTATCTTCCGTTCAAACCTGGAAAGAAGCTTTGTGAGAAACTGTTCTATGTTCTGTTAATTCATCTCACAGAGTTACATCTTTCCCTTCAAGAAGCCTTTCACTAAGGCTGTTCTTGTGGAATTGGCAAAGGGATATTTGGAAGCCCATAGAGGGCTATGGTGAAAAAGGAAATAGCTTCCGTTCAAAAGTGGAAAGAAGCTTTCTGAGAAACTGCTCTGTGTTCTGTAAATTCATCTCACAGAGTTACATCTTTCCCTTCAAGAAGCCTTTCGCTAAGGCTGTTCTTGTGGAATTTGCAAAGGGATATTTGGAAGCCCCTAGAGGGCTATGGTGAAAAAGGAAATATCTTCCGTTCAATACTGGAAAGAACCTTTCTGAGAAACTACTCTGTGTTCTGTTAATTCATCTCACAGAGTTACATCTTTCCCTTCAAGAAGCCTTTCGCTAAGGCTGTTCTTGTGCAATTGGGAAAGGGATATTTGGAAGCCCATAGAGGGCTATGGTGAAAAAGGAAATATCTTCCGTTCAAAACTGGAAAGAAGCTTTCTGAGAAGCTGCTCTGTGTTCTGTTAATTCATCTCACAGAGTTACATCTTTCCCTTCAAGAAGCCTTTCGCTAAGGCTGTACTTGTGGAATTGGCAAAGGGATATTTGGAAGCCCATAGAGGGCTATGGTGAAAAAGGAAATAGCTTCCGTTCAAAACTGGAAAGAAGCTTTCTGAGAAACTGCTCTGTGTTCCGTAAATTCATCTCACAGAGTTACATCTTTCCCTTCAAGAAGTCTTTCGCTAAGGCTGTTCTTGTGGAATTGGCAAAGGGATATTTGGAAGCCTATAGTGGGCTATGGAGAAAAAGGAAATATCTTCCGTTCAAAACTGGAAACAAGCTTTCGGAGAAACTACTCTGGTTCTGTTAATTCATCTCACAGAGTTACATCTTTCCCTTCAAGAAGCCTGTCGCTAAGGCTGTTCTTGTGGAATTGGCATAGGGATATTTGGAAGCCCATAGAGGGCTATGGTGAAAAAGGAAATATCTTCCGTTCAAAACTGGAAACAAGCTTTCTGAGAAACTGCTCTGTGATCTCTTAATTCATCTCACAGAGTTACATCTTTCCCTTCAAGAAGCCTTTCGCTAGGGCTGTTCTTGTGGAATTGGCAAAGGGATATTTGGAAGCCCTTAGAGGGCTATGGTGAAAAAGGAAATATCTTCCGTTCAAAACTGGAAAGAAGCTTTCTGAGAAACTGCTCTGTGTTCTGTTAATTCATCTCACAGAGTTACATCTTTCCCTTCAAGAAGCCTTTCGCTAAGGCTGTTCTTGTGGAATTGGCAAAGGGATATTTGGAAGCCCATAGAGGGCTATGGTGAAAAAGGAAATATCTTCCGTTCAAAACTGCAAAGAAGCTTTCTGAGAAACTGCTCTGTGTTCTGTTAATTCATCTCACAGAGTTACATCTTTCCCTTCAAGAAGCCTTTCGCTAAGGCTGTTCTTGTGGAATTGGTAAAGGGATATTTGGAAGCCCATAGAGGGCTATGGTGAAAAAGGAAATATCTTCCGTTGAAAACTGAAAACAAGCCTTCTGAGAAACTGCTCTGTGTTCTGTTAATTCATCTCACAGAGTTACATCTTTCCCTTCAAGAAGCCTTTCGCTAAGGCTGTTCTTGTGGAATTGGCAAAGGGATATTTGGAAGCCCATAGAGGGCTATGGTGAAAAAGGAAATATCTTCCGCTCAAAACTGGAAAGAAGCTTTCTGAGAAACTGCTCGGTGTTCAGTTAATTCATCTCACAGAGTTACATCTTTCCCTTCAAGAAGCCTTTCGCTAAGGCTGTTCTTGTGGAATTGGAAAAGGGATATTTGGAAGCCCATAGAGGGCTATGGTGAAAAAGGAAATATCTTCCGTTCAAAACTGGAAGGAAGCTTTCTGAGAAACCGCTCTGTGTTCTGTTAATTCATCTCACAGAGTTACATCTTTCCCTTCAAGAAGCCTTTCGCTAAGGCTGTTCTTGTGGAATTGGCATAGGGATATTTGGAAGCCCATAGAGGGCTATGGTGAAAAAGGAAATATCTTCCGTTCAAAACTGGAAAGAAGCTTTCTGAGAAACTGCTCTGTGTTCTGTTAATTCATCTCACAGAGTTACATCTTTCCCTTCAAGAAGCCTTTCGCTAATGCTGTTCTTGTGGAATTGGCAAAGGGATATTTGGAAGCCCTTAGAGGGCTATGGTGAAAAAGGAAATAAATTCCGTTCAAAACTGGAAAGAAGCTTTCAGAGAAACTGCTCTGTGTTCTGTTAATTCATCTCACAGAGTTACATCTTTCCCTTCAAGAAGCCTTTCGCTAAGGCTGTTCTTGTGCAATTGGGAAAGGGATATTTGGAAGCCCATAGAGGGCTATGGTGAAAAAGGAAATATCTTCCGTTGAAAACTGAAAACAAGCCTTCTGAGAAACTGCTCTGTGTTCTGTTAATACATCTCACAGAGTTACATCTTTCCCTTCAGGAAGCCTTTCGCTATGGCTGTTCTTGTGGAATTGGCAAAGGGATATTTGGAAGCCCATAGAGGGCTGTGGTGAAAAAGGAAATATCTTCCGTTCAAAACTGGAAAGAAGCTTTCTGAGAAACTGCTCTGTGTTCTGTTAATTCATCTCACAGAGTTACATCTTTCCCTTCAAGAAGCCTTTCGCTAAGGCTGTTCTTGTGGAATTGGCAAAGGGATATTTGGAAGCCCACAGAGGGCCATGGTGAAAAAGGAAATATCTTCCGTTCAAAACTGGAAAGAAGCTTTCTGAGAAACTGCTCTGTGTTCTGTTAATTCATCTCACAGAGTTACATCTTTCCCTTCAAGAAGCCTTTCGCTAAGGCTGTTCTTGTGGAATTGGCAAAGGGATATTTGGAAGCCCAGAGAGGGCTAGGGTGAAAAAAGGAAATATCTTCCGTTCAAAACTGGAAAGAAGCTTTCTGAGAAACTGCTCTGTGTTCTGTTAATTCATCTCACAGAGTTACATCTTTCCCTTCAAGAAGCCTTTCGCTAAGGCTGTTCTTGTGGAATTGGCAAAGGGATATTTGGAAGCCCATAGAGGGCTAAGGTGAAAAAGGAAATATCTTCCGTTCAAAACTGGAAAGAAGCTTTCTGAGAAACTGCTCTGTGTTCTGTTAATTCATCTCCCAGAGTTACATCTTTCCCTTCAAGAAGCCTTTCGCTAAGGCTGTTCTTGTGGAATTGGTAAAGGGATATTTGGAAGCCCATAGAGGGCTATGGTGAAAAAGGAAATATCTTCCCTTGAAAACTGAAAACAAGCCTTCTGAGAAACTGCTCTGTGTTCTGTTAATTCATCTCAGAGAGTTACATCTTTCCCTTCAAGAAGCCTTTCGCTAAGGCTGTTCTTGTGGAATTGGCAAAGGGATATTTGGAAGCCTGTAGAGGGCTATGGTGAAAAAGGAAATATCTTCCGTTCAAAACTGGAAAGAATCTTTCTGAGAAACTGCTCTGTGTTCTGTTAATTCATCTCACAGAGTTACATCTTTCCCTTCAAGAAGCCTTTCGCTAAGGCTGTTCTTGTGGAATTGGCAAAGGGATATTTGGAAGCCCATAGAGGGCTATGGTGAAAAAGGAATTATCTTCCGTTCAAAACTGGAAAGAAGCTTTCTGAGAAACTGCTCGATGTTCAGTTAATTCATCTCACAGAGTTACATCTTTCCCTTCAAGAAGCCTTTCGCTAAGGCTGTTCTTGTGGAATTGGAAAAGGGATATTTGGAAGCCCATAGAGGGCTATGGTGAAAAAGGAAATATCTTCCGTTGAAAACTGGAAAGAAGCTTTCTGAGAAACTGCTCTGTGTTCTGTTAATTCATCTCACAGAGTTACATCTTTCCCTTCAAGAAGCCTTTCGCTAAGGCTGTTCTTGTGGAATTGGCAAAGGGATATTTGGAGGCCCATAGAGTGCTATGGTGAAAAAGGAAATATCTTCCGTTCAAAACTGGAAAGAAGCTTTCTGAGAAACTGCTCTGTGTTCTGTAAATTCATCTCACAGAGTTACATCTTTCCCTTCAAGAAGCCTTTCGCTAAGGCTGTTCTTTTGGAATTGGCAAAGGGATATGTGGAAGCCCATAGAGGGCTATGGTGAAAAAGGAAATATCTTCCGTTCAAAACTGGAAAGAAGCTTTCTGAGAAACTGCTCTGTGTTCTCTTAATTCATCTCACAGAGTTAAATCTTTCCCTTCAAGAGGCCTTTCGCTAAGGCTGTTCTTGTGGAATTGGCAAAGGGATATTTGGAAGCCCATAGAGGGCTATGGTGAAAAAGGAAATATCTTCCATTGAAAACTGGAAAGAAGCTTTCTGAGAAACTGCTCTGTGTTCTGTTAATTCATCTCACAGAGTTACATCTTTCCCTTCAAGAAGCCTTTCGCTAAGGCTGTTCTTGTGGAATTGGCAAAGGGATATTTGGAAGCCCATAGAGGGCTATGGTGAAAAAGGAATTATCTTCCGTTCAAAACTGGAAAGAAGCTTTCTGAGAAACTGCTCGATGTTCAGTTAATTCATCTCACAGACTTACATCTTTCCCTTCAAGAAGCCTTTCGCTAAGGCTGTTCTTGTGGAATTGGAAAAGGGATATTTGGAAGCCCATAGAGGGCTATGGTGAAAAAGGAAATATCTTCCGTTCAAAACTGGAAGGAAGCTTTCTGAGAAACTGCTCTGTGTTCTGTTAATTCATCTCACAGAGTTACATCTTTCCCTTCAAGAAGCCTTTCGCTAAGGCTGTTCTTGTGGAATTGGCAAAGGGATATTTGGAGGCCCATAGAGTGCTATGGTGAAAAAGGAAATATCTTCCGTTCAAAACTGGAAAGAAGCTTTCTGAGAAACTGCTCTGTGTTCTGTAAATTCATCTCACAGAGTTACATCTTTCCCTTCAAGAAGCCTTTCGCTAAGGCTGTTCTTTTGGAATTGGCAAAGGGATATGTGGAAGCCCATAGAGGGCTATGGTGAAAAAGGAAATATCTTCCGTTCAAAACTGGAAAGAAGCTTTCTGAGAAACTGCTCTGTGTTCTCTTAATTCATCTCACAGAGTTACATCTTTCTCTTCAAGAAGCCATTCGCTAAGGCTGTTCTTGTGGAATTGGCAAAGGGATATTTGGAAGCCCATAGAGGACTATGGTGAAAAAGGAAATATCTTCCGTTCAAAACTGGAAAGAACCTTTCTGAGAAACTGCTCTGTGTTCTGTTAATTCATCTCACAGAGTTACATCTTTCCCTTCAGGAAGTCTTTCGCTAAGGCTGTTCTTGTGGAATTGGCAAAGGGATATTTGGAAGCCCATAGAGGGCTATGGTGAAAAAGGAAATATCTTCCGTTCAAAACTGGAAAGAAGCTTTCTGAGAAACTGCTCTGTGTTCTGTTAATTCATCTCACAGAGTTACATCGTTCCCTTCAAGAAGCCTTTCGCTAAGGCTGTTCTTGTGGAATTGGCAAAGGGATATTTGGAAGCCCATAGAGGGCTATGGTGAAAAAGGAAATATCTTCCGTTCAAAACTGGAAAGAAGCTTTCTGAGAAACTGCTCTGTGTTCTGTTAATTCATCTCACAGAGTTACATCTTTCCCTTCAAGAAGCCTTTCGCTAAGGCTGTTCTTGTGGAATTGGCAAAGGGATATTTGGAAGCCCATAGAGGGCAATGGTGAAAAAGGCAATATCTTCCGTTCAAAACTGGAAAGAAGCTTTCTGAGAAACTGCTCTGTGTTCTGTTAATTCATCTCACAGAGTTACATCTTTCCCTTCAAGAAGCCTTTCGCTAAGGCTGTTCTTGTGCAATTGGCAAAGGGATATTTGGAAGCCCATAGAGGGCAATGGTGAAAAAGGCAATATCTTCCGTTCAAAACTGGAAAGAAGCTTTCTGACAAACTGCTCTGTGTTCTGTTTATTCATCTCACAGAGTTACATCTTTCCCTTCAAGAAGCCTTTCGCTAAGGTGTTCTTGTGCAATTGGCAAAGGGATATTTGGAAGCCCATAGAGGGCTATGGTGAAAAAGGAAATATCTTCCGTTGAAAAGTGAAAACAAGCCTTCTGAGAAACTGCTCTGTGTTCTGTTAATACATCTCACAGAGTTACATCTTTCCCTTCAGGAAGCCTTTCGCTATGGCTGTTCTTGTGGAATTGGCAAAGGGATATTTGGAAGCCCATAGAGGGCTATGGTGAAAAAGGAAATATCTTCCGTTCAAAACTGGAAAGAAGCTTTCTGAGAAACTGCTCTGTGTTCTGTTAATTCATCTCACAGAGTTACATCTTTCCCTTCAAGAAGCCTTTGGCTAAGGCTGTTCTTGTGGAATTGGCAAAGGGATATTTGGAGGCCCATAGAGTGCTATGGTGAAAAAGGAAATATCTTCCGATCAAAACTGGAAAGAAGCTTTCTGAGAAACTGCTCTGTGTTCTGTAAATTCATCTCACAGAGTTACATCTTTCCCTTCAAGAAGCCTTTCGCTAAGGCTGTTCTTTTGGAATTGGCAAAGGGATATGTGGAAGCCCATAGAGGGCTATGGTGAAAAAGGAAATATCTTCCGTTCAAAACTGGAAAGAAGCTTTCTGAGAAACTGCTCTGTGTTCTCTTAATTCATCTCACAGAGTTAAATCTTTCCCTTCAAGAGGCCTTTCGCTAAGGCTGTTCTTGTGGAATTGGCAAAGGGATATTTGGAAGCCCATAGAGGGCTATGGTGAAAAAGGAAATATCTTCCATTGAAAACTGGAAAGAAGCTTTCTGAGAAACTGCTCTGTGTTCTGTTAATTCATCTCACAGAGTTACATCTTTCCCTTCAAGAAGCCTTTCGCTAAGGCTGTTCTTGTGGAATTGGAAAAGGGATATTTGGAAGCCCATAGAGGGCTATGGTGAAAAAGGAAATATCTTCCGTTCAAAACTGGAAAGAAGCTTTCTGAGAAACTGCTCTGTGTTCTGTTAATTCATCTCACAGAGTTACATCTTTCTCTTCAAGAAGCCATTCGCTAAGGCTGTTCTTGTGGAATTGGCAAAGGGATATTTGGAAGCCCATAGAGGACTATGGTGAAAAAGGAAATATCTTCCGTTCAAAACTGGAAAGAACCTTTCTGAGAAACTGCTCTGTGTTCTGTTAATTCATCTCACAGAGTTACATCTTTCCCTTCAGGAAGTCTTTCGCTAAGGCTGTTCTTGTGGAATTGGCAAAGGGATATTTGGAAGCCCATAGAGGGCTATGGTGAAAAAGGAAATATCTTCCATTGAAAAATGGAAAGAAGCTTTCTGAGAAACTGCTCTGTGTTCTGTTAATTCATCTCACAGAGTTACATCTTTCCCTTCAAGAAGCCTTTCGCTAAGGCTGTTCTTGTGGAATTGGCAAAGGGATATTTGGAAGCCCATAGAGGGCTATGGTGAAAAAGGAAATATCTTCCGTTCAAAACTGGAAAGAAGCTTTCTGAGAAACTGCTCTGTGTTCTGTTAATTCATCTCACAGAGTTACATCGTTCCCTTCAAGAATCCTTTCGCTAAGGCTGTTCTTGTGGAATTGGCAAAGGGATATTTGGAAGCCCATAGAGGGCTATGGTGAAAAAGGAAATATCTTCCGTTCAAAACTGGAAAGAAGCTTTCTGAGAAACTGCTCTGTGTTCTGTTAATTCATCTCACAGAGTTACATCTTTCCCTTCAAGAAGCCTTTCGCTAAGGCTGTTCTTGTGGAATTGGCAAAGGGATATTTGGAAGCCCATAGAGGGCAATGGTGAAAAAGGCAATATCTTCCGTTCAAAACTGGAAAGAAGCTTTCTGAGAAACTGCTCTGTGTTCTGTTAATTCATCTCACAGAGTTACATCTTTCCCTTCAAGAAGCCTTTCGCTAAGGCTGTTCTTGTGCAATTGGCAAAGGGATATTTGGAAGCCCATAGAGGGCAATGGTGAAAAAGGCAATATCTTCCGTTCAAAACTGGAAAGAAGCTTTCTGACAAACTGCTCTGTGTTCTGTTTATTCATCTCACAGAGTTACATCTTTCCCTTCAAGAAGCCTTTCGCTAAGGTGTTCTTGTGCAATTGGCAAAGGGATATTTGGAAGCCCATAGAGGGCTATGGTGAAAAAGGAAATATCTTCCGTTGAAAACTGAAAACAAGCCTTCTGAGAAACTGCTCTGTGTTCTGTTAATATATCTCACAGAGTTACATCTTTCCCTTCAGGAAGCCTTTCGCTATGGCTGTTCTTGTGTAATTGGCAAAGGGATATTTGGAAGCCCATAGAGGGCTATGGTGAAAAAGGAAATATCTTCCGTTCAAAACTGGAAAGAAGCTTTCTGAGAAACTGCTCTGTGTTCTGTTAATTCATCTCACAGAGTTACATCTTTCCCTTCAAGAAGCCTTTCGCTAAGGCTGTTCTTGTGGAATTGGCAAAGGGATATTTGGAAGCCCACAGAGGGCTATGGTGAAAAAGGAAATATCTTCCGTTCAAAACTGGAAAGAAGCTTTCTGAGAAACTGCTCTGTGTTCTGTTAATTCATCTCACAGAGTTACATCTTTCCCTTCAAGAAGCCTTTCGCTAGGGCTGTTCTTGTGGAATTGGCAAAGGGATATTTGGAAGCCCAGAGAGCGCTATGGTGAAAAAAGGAAATATCTTCCGTTCAAAACTGGAAAGAAGCTTTCTGAGAAACTGCTCTGTGTTCTGTTAATTCATCTCACAGAGTTACATCTTTCCCTTCAAGAAGCCTTTCGCTAAGGCTGTTCTTGTGGAATTGGCAAAGGGATATTTGGAAGCCCATAGAGGGCTAAGGTGAAAAAGGAAATATCTTCCGTTCAAAACTGGAAAGAAGCTTTCTGAGAAACTGCTCTGTGTTCTGTTAATTCATCTCACAGAGTTACATCTTTCCCTTCAAGAAGCCTTTCGCTAAGGCTGTTCTTGTGGAATTGGTAAAGGGATATTTGGAAGCCCATAGAGGGCTATGGTGAAAAAGGAAATATCTTCCCTTGAAAACTGAAAACAAGCCTTCTGAGAAACTGCTCTGTGTTCTGTTAATTCATCTCAGAGAGTTACATCTTTCCCTTCAAGAAGCCTTTCGCTAAGGCTGTTCTTGTGGAATTGGCAAAGGGATATTTGGAAGCCTGTAGAGGGCTATGGTGAAAAAGGAAATATCTTCCGTTCAAAACTGGAAAGGATCTTTCTGAGAAACTGCTCTGTGTTCTGTTAATTCATCTCACAGAGTTACATCTTTCCCTTCAAGAAGCCTTTCGCTAAGGCTGTTCTTGTGGAATTGGCAAAGGGATATTTGGAAGCCCATAGAGGGCTATGGTGAAAAAGGAATTATCTTCCGTTCAAAACTGGAAAGAAGCTTTCTGAGAAACTGCTCGATGTTCAGTTAATTCATCTCACAGAGTTACATCTTTCCCTTCAAGAAGCCTTTCGCTAAGGCTGTTCTTGTGGAATTGGCAAAGGGATATTTGGAGGCCCATAGAGTGCTATGGTGAAAAAGGAAATATCTTCCGTTCAAAACTGGAAAGAAGCTTTCTGAGAAACTGCTCTGTGTTCTGTAAATTCATCTCACAGAGTTACATCTTTCCCTTCAAGAAGCCTTTCGCTAAGGCTGTTCTTTTGGAATTGGCAAAGGGATATGTGGAAGCCCATAGAGGGCTATGGTGAAAAAGGAAATATCTTCCGTTCAAAACTGGAAAGAAGCTTTCTGAGAAACTGCTCTGTGTTCTCTTAATTCATCTCACAGAGTTAAATCTTTCCCTTCAAGAGGCCTTTCGCTAAGGCTGTTCTTGTGGAATTGGCAAAGGGATATTTGGAAGCCCATAGAGGGCTATGGTGAAAAAGGAAATATCTTCCATTGAAAACTGGAAAGAAGCTTTCTGAGAAACTGCTCTGTGTTCTGTTAATTCATCTCACAGAGTTACATCTTTCCCTTCAAGAAGCCTTTCGCTAAGGCTGTTCTTGTGGAATTGGAAAAGGGATATTTGGAAGCCCATAGAGGGCTATGGTGAAAAAGGAAATATCTTCCGTTCAAAACTGGAAAGAATCTTTCTGAGAAACTGCTCTGTGTTCTGTTAATTCATCTCACAGAGTTACATCTTTCTCTTCAAGAAGCCATTCGCTAAGGCTGTTCTTGTGGAATTGGCAAAGGGATATTTGGAAGCCCATAGAGGACTATGGTGAAAAAGGAAATATCTTCCGTTCAAAACTGGAAAGAACCTTTCTGAGAAACTGCTCTGTGTTCTGTTAATTCATCTCACAGAGTTACATCTTTCCCTTCAGGAAGTCTTTCGCTAAGGCTGTTCTTGTGGAATTGGCAAAGGGATATTTGGAAGCCCATAGAGGGCTATGGTGAAAAAGGAAATATCTTCCGTTCAAAACTGGAAAGAAGCTTTCTGAGAAACTGCTCTGTGTTCTGTTAATTCATCTCACAGAGTTACATCGTTCCCTTCAAGAAGCCTTTCGCTAAGGCTGTTCTTGTGGAATTGGCAAAGGGATATTTGGAAGCCCATAGAGGGCTATGGTGAAAAAGGAAATATCTTCCGTTCAAAACTGGAAAGAAGCTTTCTGAGAAACTGCTCTGTGTTCTGTTAATTCATCTCACAGAGTTACATCTTTCCCTTCAAGAAGCCTTTCGCTAAGGCTGTTCTTGTGGAATTGGCAAAGGGATATTTGGAAGCCCATAGAGCGCAATGGTGAAAAAGGCAATATCTTCCGTTCAAAACTGGAAAGAAGCTTTCTGAGAAACTGCTCTGTGTTCTGTTAATTCATCTCACAGAGTTACATCTTTCCCTTCAAGAAGCCTTTCGCTAAGGCTGTTCTTGTGCAATTGGCAAAGGGATATTTGGAAGCCCATAGAGGGCAATGGTGAAAAAGGCAATATCTTCCGTTCAAACCTGGAAAGAAGCTTTCTGAGAAACTGCTCTGTGTTCTGTTTATTCATCTCACAGAGTTACATCTTTCCCTTCAAGAAGCCTTTCGCTAAGGTGTTCTTGTGCAATTGGCAAAGGGATATTTGGAAGCCCATAGAGGGCTATGTTGAAAAAGGAAATATCTTCCGTTCAAAACTGGAAAGAAGCTTTCTGAGAAACTGCTCTGTGTTCTGTTAATTCATCTCACAGAGTTACATCTTTCCCTTCAAGAAGCCTTTCGCTAAGGCTGTTCTTGTGGAATTGGCAAAGGGATATTTGGAAGCCCATAGAGGGCTATGGTGAAAAAGGAAATATCTTCCGTTCAAAACTGGAAAGAAGTTTTCTGAGAAACTGCTCTGTGTTCTGTTAATTCCTCTCACAGAGTTACATCTTTCCCTTCAAGAAGCCTTTCGCTAAGGCTGTTCTTGTGGAATTGGCAAAGGGATATTTGGAAGCCCATAGAGGGCTATGATGAAAAAGGAAATATCTTCCGTTCAAAACTGGAAAGAATCTTTCTGAGAACCTGCTCTATGTTCTGTTAATTCATCTCACAGAGTTACATCTTTCCCTTCAAGAAGCCTTTCGCTAAGGCTGTTCTTGTGGAATTGGCAAAGGGATATTTGGAAGCCCATAGAGGGCTACGGGGAAAAAGGAAATATCTTCTGTTCAAAACTGGAAAGAATCTTTCTGAGAAACTGCTCTGTGTTCTGTTAATTCATCTCACAGAGTTACATCTTTCCCTTCAAGAAGCCTTTCGCTAAGGCTCTTCTTGTGGAATTGGCAAAGGGATATTTGGAAGCCCATAGAGGGCTATGGTGAAAAAGGAAATATCTTCCGTTCAAAACTGGAAAGAAGCTTTCTGAGAAACTGCTCTGTGTTCTGTAAATTCATCTCACAGAGTTACATCTTTCCCTTCAAGAAGCCTTTCGCTAAGGCTGTTCTTGTGGAATTGGCAAAGGGATATTTGGAAGCCCAGAGAGGGCTATGGTGAAAAAGGAGATATCTTCCGTTCAAAACTGGAAGGAAGCTTTCTGAGAAACTGCTCTGTGTTCAGTTAATTCATCTCACAGAGTTACATCTTTCCCTTCAAGAAGCCTTTCGCTAAGGCTGTTCTTGTGGAATTGGAAAAGGGATATTTGGAAGCCCATAGAGGGCTATGGTGAAAAAGGAAATATCTTCCGTTCAAAACTGGAAGGAAGCTTTCTGAGAAACTGCTCTGTGTTCTGTTAATTCATCTCACAGAGTTACATCTTTCCCTTCAAGAAGCCTTTCGCTAAGGCTGTTCTTGTGGAATTGGCAAAGGGATATTTGGAGGCCCATAGAGTGCTATGATGAAAAAGGAAATATCTTCCGTTCAAAACTGGAAAGAAGCTTTCTGAGAAACTGCTCTGTGTTCTGTAAATTCATCTCACAGAGTTACATCTTTCCCTTCAAGAAGCCTTTCGCTAAGGCTGTTCTTGTGGAATTGGCGAAGGGATATGTGGAAGCCCATAGAGGGCTATGGTGAAAAAGGAAATATCTTCCGTTCAAAACTGGAAAGAAGCTTTCTGAGAAACTGCTCTGTGTTCTGTTAATTCATCTCACAGAGTTAAATCTTTCCCTTCAAGAGGCCTTTCGCTAAGGCTGTTCTTGTGGAATTGGCAAAGGGATATTTGGAAGCCCATAGAGGGCTATGATGAAAAAGGAAATATCTTCCGTTGAAAACTGGAAAGAAGCTTTCTGAGAAACTGCTCTGTGTTCTGTTAATTCATCTCACAGAGTTACATCTTTCAGTTCAAGAATCCTTTCGCTAAGGCTGTTCTTGTGGAATTGGCAAAGGGATATTTGGAAGCCCATAGAGGGCTATGGTGAAAAAGGAAATATCTTCCGTTCAAAATTGGAAAGAAGCTTTCTGAGAAACTGCTCTGTGTTCACTTAATTCATCTCACAGAGTTACATCTTTCCCTTCAAGAAGCCTTTCGCTAAGGCTGTTCTTGTGGAATTGGCAAAGGGATATTTGGAAGCCCATAGAGGGCTATGGTGAAAAAGGAAATAGCTTCCGTTCAAAACTGGAAAGAAGCTTTCTGAGAAACTGCTCTGTGTTCTGTAAATTCATCTCACAGAGTTACATCTTTCCCTTCAAGAAGCCTTTCGCTAAGGCTGTTCTTGTGGAATTGGCAAAGGGATATTTGGAGGCCCATAGAGGGCTATGGTGAAAAAGGAAATATCTTCCGTTCAAAACTGGAAAGAAGCTTTCTGAGAAACTGCTCTGTGTTCTGTTAATTCATCTCACAGAGTTACATCTTTCCCTTCAAGAAGCCTTTCGCTAAGGCTGTTCTTGTGCAATTGGGAAAGGAATATTTGGAAGCCCATAGAGGGCTATGGTGAAAAAGGAAATATCTTCCGTTCAAAACTGGAAAGAAGCTTTCTGAGAAGCTGCTCTGTGTTCTGTTAATTCATCTCACAGAGTTACATCTTTCCCTTCAAGAAGCCTTTCGCTAAGGCTGTACTTGTGGAATTGGCAAAGGGATATTTGGAAGCCCATAGAGGGCTATGGTGAAAAAGGAAATAGCTTCCGTTCAAAACTGGAAAGAAGCTTTCTGAGAAACTGCTCTGTGTTCCGTAAATTCATCTCACAGAGTTACATCTTTCCCTTCAAGAAGCCTTTCGCTAAGGCTGTTCTTGTGGAATTGGCAAAGGGATATTTGGAAGCCTATAGAGGGCTACGGAGAAAAAGGAAATATCTTCCGTTCAAAACTGGAAACAAGCTTTCGGAGAAACTGCTCTGTTTCTGTTAATTCATCTCACAGAGTTACATCTTTCCCTTCAAGAAGCCTTTCGCTAAGGCTGTTCTTGTGGAATTGGCATAGGGATATTTGGAAGCCCATAGAGGGCTATGGTGAAAAAGGAAATATCTTCCGTTCAAAACTGGAAAGAAGCTTTCTGAGAAACTGCTCTGTGATCTGTTAATTCATCTCACAGAGTTACATCTTTCCCTTCAAGAAGCCTTTCGCTAGGGCTGTTCTTGTGGAATTGGCAAAGGGATATTTGGAAGCCCATAGAGGGCTATGGTGAAAAAGGAAATATCTTCCGTTCAAAACTGGAAAGAAGCTTTCTGAGAAACTGCTCTGTGTTCTGTTAATTCATCTCACAGAGTTACATCTTTCCCTTCAAGAAGCCTTTCGCTAAGGCTGTTCTTGTGGAATTGGCAAAGGGATATTTGGAAGCCCATAGAGGGCTATGGTGAAAAAGGAAATATCTTCCGTTCAAAACTGCAAAGAAGCTTTCTGAGAAACTGCTCTGTGTACTGTTAATTCATCTCACAGAGTTACATCTTTCCCTTCAAGAAGCCTTTCGCTAAGGCTGTTCTTGTGCAATTGGCAAAGGGATATTTGGAAGCCCATAGAGGGCTATGGTGAAAAAGGAAATATCTTCCGTTGAAAACTGAAAACAAGCCTTCTGAGAAACTGCTCTGTGTTCTGTTAATACATCTCACAGAGTTACATCTTTCCCTTCAGGAAGCCTTTCGCTAAGGCTGTTCTTGTGGAATTGGCAAAGGGATATTTGGAAGCCCATAGAGGGCTATGGTGAAAAAGGAAATATCTTCCGTTCAAAACTGGAAAGAAGCTTTCTGAGAAACTGCTCTGTGTTCTGTTAATTCATCTCACAGAGTTACATCTTTCCCTTCAAGAAGCCTTTCGCTAAGGCTGTTCTTGTGGAATTGGCAAAGGGATATTTGGAAGCCCATAGAGGACTATGGTGAAAAAGGAAATATCTTCCGATCAAAACTGGAAAGAAGCTTTCTGAGAAACTGCTCTGTGTTCTGTTAATTCATCTCACAGAGTTACATCTTTCCCTTCAAGAAGCCTTTCGCTAAGGCTGTTCTTGTGGAATTGGCAAAGGGATATTTGGAAGCCCAGAGAGGGCTTTGCTGAAAAAGGAAATATCTTCCGTTCAAAACTGGAAAGAAGCTTTCTGAGAAACTGCTCTGTGTTCTGTTAATTCATCTCACAGAGTTACATCTTTCCCTTCAAGAAGCCTTTCGCTAGGGCTGTTCTTGTGGAATTGGCAAAGGGATATTTGGAAGCCCATAGAGGGCTATGGTGAAAAAGGAAATATCTTCCGTTCAAAACTGGAAAGAAGCTTTCTGAGAAACTGCTCTGTGTTCTGTTAATTCATCTCACAGAGTTACATCTTTCCCTTCAAGAAGCCTTTCGCTAAGGCTGTTCTTGTGGAATTGGCAAAGGGATATTTGGAAGCCCATAGAGGGCTATGGTGAAAAAGGAAATATCTTCCGTTCAAAACTGCAAAGAAGCTTTCTGAGAAACTGCTCTGTGTACTGTTAATTCATCTCACAGAGTTACATCTTTCCCTTCAAGAAGCCTTTCGCTAAGGCTGTCTTGTGCAATTGGCAAAGGGATATTTGGAAGCCCATAGAGGGCTATGGTGAAAAAGGAAATATCTTCCGTTGAACACTGAAAACAAGCCTTCTGAGAAACTGCTCTGTGTTCTGTTAATACATCTCACAGAGTTACATCTTTCCCTTCAGGAAGCCTTTCGCTAAGGCTGTTCTTGTGGAATTGGCAAAGGGATATTTGGAAGCCCATAGAGGGCTATGGTGAAAAAGGAAATATCTTCCGTTCAAAACTGGAAAGAAGCTTTCTGAGAAACTGCTCTGTGTTCTGTTAATTCATCTCACAGAGTTACATCTTTCCCTTCAAGAAGCCTTTCGCTAAGGCTGTTCTTGTGGAATTGGCAAAGGGATATTTGGAAGCCCATAGAGGGCTATGGTGAAAAAGGAAATATCTTCCGATCAAAACTGGAAAGAAGCTTTCTGAGAAACTGCTCTGTGTTCTGTAAATTCATCTCACAGAGTTACATCTTTCCCTTCAAGAAGCCTTTCGCTAAGGCTGTTCTTGTGGAATTGGAAAAGGGATATTTGGAAGCCCATAGAGGGCTATGGTGAAAAAGGAGATATCTTCCGTTCAAAACTGGAAGGAAGCTTTCTGAGAAACTGCTCTGTGTTCTGTTAATTCATCTCACAGAGTTACATCTTTCCCTTCAAGAAGCCTTTCGCTAAGGCTGTTCTTTTGGAATTGGCAAAGGGATATTTGGAGGCCCATAGAGTGCTATGATGAAAAAGGAAATATCTTCCGTTCAAAACTGGAAAGAAGCTTTCTGAGAAACTGCTCTGTGTTCTGTAAATTCATCTCACAGAGTTACATCTTTCCCTTCAAGAAGCCTTTCGCTAAGGCTGTTCTTGTGGAATTGGCGAAGGGATATGTGGAAGCCCATAGAGGGCTATGGTGAAAAAGGAAATATCTTCCGTTCAAAACTGGAAAGAAGCTTTCTGAGAAACTGCTCTGTGTTCTGTTAATTCATCTCACAGAGTTAAATCTTTCCCTTCAAGAGGCCTTTCGCTAAGGCTGTTCTTGTGGAATTGGCAAAGGGATATTTGGAAGCCCATAGAGGGCTATGATGAAAAAGGAAATATCTTCCGTTGAAAACTGGAAAGAAGCTTTCTGAGAAACTGCTCTGTGTTCTGTTAATTCATCTCACAGAGTTACATCTTTCCCTTCAAGAATCCTTTCGCTAAGGCTGTTCTTGTGGAATTGGCAAAGGGATATTTGGAAGCCCATAGAGGGCTATGGTGAAAAAGGAAATATCTTCCGTTCAAAATTGGAAAGAAGCTTTCTGAGAAACTGCTCTGTGTTCACTTAATTCATCTCACAGAGTTACATCTTTCCCTTCAAGAAGCCTTTCGCTAAGGCTGTTCTTGTGGAATTGGCAAAGGGATATTTGGAAGCCCATAGAGGGCTATGGTGAAAAAGGAAATAGCTTCCGTTCAAAACTGGAAAGAAGCTTTCTGAGAAACTGCTCTGTGTTCTGTAAATTCATCTCACAGAGTTACATCTTTCCCTTCAAGAAGCCTTTCGCTAAGGCTGTTCTTGTGGAATTGGCAAAGGGATATTTGGAGGCCCATAGAGGGCTATGGTGAAAAAGGAAATATCTTCCGTTCAAAACTGGAAAGAAGCTTTCTGAGAAACTGCTCTGTGTTCTGTTAATTCATCTCACAGAGTTACATCTTTCCCTTCAAGAAGCCTTTCGCTAAGGCTGTTCTTGTGCAATTGGGAAAGGAATATTTGGAAGCCCATAGAGGGCTATGGTGAAAAAGGAAATATCTTCCGTTCAAAACTGGAAAGAAGCTTTCTGAGAAGCTGCTCTGTGTTCTGTTAATTCATCTCACAGAGTTACATCTTTCCCTTCAAGAAGCCTTTCGCTAAGGCTGTACTTGTGGAATTGGCAAAGGGATATTTGGAAGCCCATAGAGGGCTATGGTGAAAAAGGAAATAGCTTCCGTTCAAAACTGGAAAGAAGCTTTCTGAGAAACTGCTCTGTGTTCCGTAAATTCATCTCACAGAGTTACATCTTTCCCTTCAAGAAGCCTTTCGCTAAGGCTGTTCTTGTGGAATTGGCAAAGGGATATTTGGAAGCCTATAGAGGGCTACGGAGAAAAAGGAAATATCTTCCGTTCAAAACTGGAAACAAGCTTTCGGAGAAACTGCTCTGTTTCTGTTAATTCATCTCACAGAGTTACATCTTTCCCTTCAAGAAGCCTTTCGCTAAGGCTGTTCTTGTGGAATTGGCATAGGGATATTTGGAAGCCCATAGAGGGCTATGGTGAAAAAGGAAATATCTTCCGTTCAAAACTGGAAAGAAGCTTTCTGAGAAACTGCTCTGTGATCTGTTAATTCATCTAACAGAGTTACATCTTTCCCTTCAAGAAGCCTTTCGCTAGGGCTGTTCTTGTGGAATTGGCAAAGGGATATTTGGAAGCCCATAGAGGGCTATGGTGAAAAAGGAAATATCTTCCGTTCAAAACTGGAAAGAAGCTTTCTGAGAAACTGCTCTGTGTTCTGTTAATTCATCTCACAGAGTTACATCTTTCCCTTCAAGAAGCCTTTCGCTAAGGCTGTTCTTGTGGAATTGGCAAAGGGATATTTGGAAGCCCATAGAGGGCTATGGTGAAAAAGGAAATATCTTCCGTTCAAAACTGCAAAGAAGCTTTCTGAGAAACTGCTCTGTGTACTGTTAATTCATCTCACAGAGTTACATCTTTCCCTTCAAGAAGCCTTTCGCTAAGGCTGTTCTTGTGCAATTGGCAAAGGGATATTTGGAAGCCCATAGAGGGCTATGGTGAAAAAGGAAATATCTTCCGTTGAAAACTGAAAACAAGCCTTCTGAGAAACTGCTCTGTGTTCTGTTAATACATCTCACAGAGTTACATCTTTCCCTTCAGGAAGCCTTTCGCTAAGGCTGTTCTTGTGGAATTGGCAAAGGGATATTTGGAAGCCCATAGAGGGCTATGGTGAAAAAGGAAATATCTTCCGTTCAAAACTGGAAAGAAGCTTTCTGAGAAACTGCTCTGTGTTCTGTTAATTCATCTCACAGAGTTACATCTTTCCCTTCAAGAAGCCTTTCGCTAAGGCTGTTCTTGTGGAATTGGCAAAGGGATATTTGGAAGCCCATAGAGGACTATGGTGAAAAAGGAAATATCTTCCGATCAAAACTGGAAAGAAGCTTTCTGAGAAACTGCTCTGTGTTCTGTTAATTCATCTCACAGAGTTACATCTTTCCCTTCAAGAAGCCTTTCGCTAAGGCTGTTCTTGTGGAATTGGCAAAGGGATATTTGGAAGCCCAGAGAGGGCTTTGCTGAAAAAGGAAATATCTTCCGTTCAAAACTGGAAAGAAGCTTTCTGAGAAACTGCTCTGTGTTCTGTTAATTCATCTCACAGAGTTACATCTTTCCCTTCAAGAAGCCTTTCGCTAGGGCTGTTCTTGTGGAATTGGCAAAGGGATATTTGGAAGCCCATAGAGGGCTATGGTGAAAAAGGAAATATCTTCCGTTCAAAACTGGAAAGAAGCTTTCTGAGAAACTGCTCTGTGTTCTGTTAATTCATCTCACAGAGTTACATCTTTCCCTTCAAGAAGCCTTTCGCTAAGGCTGTTCTTGTGGAATTGGCAAAGGGATATTTGGAAGCCCATAGAGGGCTATGGTGAAAAAGGAAATATCTTCCGTTCAAAACTGCAAAGAAGCTTTCTGAGAAACTGCTCTGT
This sequence comes from Chlorocebus sabaeus, assembly GCF_047675955.1. NCBI lineage: Eukaryota > Metazoa > Chordata > Mammalia > Primates > Cercopithecidae > Chlorocebus > Chlorocebus sabaeus. The sequence continues at coordinate 843,854 of NW_027327981.1, forward strand.
GTACTGTTAATTCATCTCACAGAGTTACATCTTTCCCTTCAAGAAGCCTTTCGCTAAGGCTGTCTTGTGCAATTGGCAAAGGGATATTTGGAAGCCCATAGAGGGCTATGGTGAAAAAGGAAATATCTTCCGTTGAACACTGAAAACAAGCCTTCTGAGAAACTGCTCTGTGTTCTGTTAATACATCTCACAGAGTTACATCTTTCCCTTCAGGAAGCCTTTCGCTAAGGCTGTTCTTGTGGAATTGGCAAAGGGATATTTGGAAGCCCATAGAGGGCTATGGTGAAAAAGGAAATATCTTCCGTTCAAAACTGGAAAGAAGCTTTCTGAGAAACTGCTCTGTGTTCTGTTAATTCATCTCACAGAGTTACATCTTTCCCTTCAAGAAGCCTTTCGCTAAGGCTGTTCTTGTGGAATTGGCAAAGGGATATTTGGAAGCCCATAGAGGGCTATGGTGAAAAAGGAAATATCTTCCGATCAAAACTGGAAAGAAGCTTTCTGAGAAACTGCTCTGTGTTCTGTAAATTCATCTCACAGAGTTACATCTTTCCCTTCAAGAAGCCTTTCGCTAAGGCTGTTCTTGTGGAATTGGCAAAGGGATATTTGGAAGCCCATAGAGGGCTATGGTGAAAAAGGAGATATCTTCCGTTCAAAACTGGAAGGAAGCTTTCTGAGAAACTGCTCTGTGTTCAGTTAATTCATCTCACAGAGTTACATCTTTCCCTTCAAGAAGCCTTTCGCTAAGGCTGTTCTTGTGGAATTGGAAAAGGGATATTTGGAAGCCCATAGAGGGCTATGGTGAAAAAGGAAATATCTTCCGTTCAAAACTGGAAGGAAGCTTTCTGAGAAACTGCTCTGTGTTCTGTTAATTCATCTCACAGAGTTACATCTTTCCCTTCAAGAAGCCTTTCGCTAAGGCTGTTCTTTTGGAATTGGCAAAGGGATATTTGGAGGCCCATAGAGTGCTATGATGAAAAAGGAAATATCTTCCGTTCAAAACTGGAAAGAAGCTTTCTGAGAAACTGCTCTGTGTTCTGTAAATTCATCTCACAGAGTTACATCTTTCCCTTCAAGAAGCCTTTCGCTAAGGCTGTTCTTGTGGAATTGGCGAAGGGATATGTGGAAGCCCATAGAGGGCTATGGTGAAAAAGGAAATATCTTCCGTTCAAAACTGGAAAGAAGCTTTCTGAGAAACTGCTCTGTGTTCTGTTAATTCATCTCACAGAGTTAAATCTTTCCCTTCAAGAGGCCTTTCGCTAAGGCTGTTCTTGTGGAATTGGCAAAGGGATATTTGGAAGCCCATAGAGGGCTATGATGAAAAAGGAAATATCTTCCGTTGAAAACTGGAAAAAAGCTTTCTGAGAAACTGCTCTGTGTTCTGTTAATTCATCTCACAGAGTTACATCTTTCCCTTCAAGAATCCTTTCGCTAAGGCTGTTCTTGTGGAATTGGCAAAGGGATATTTGGAAGCCCATAGAGGGCTATGGTGAAAAAGGAAATATCTTCCGTTCAAAATTGGAAAGAAGCTTTCTGAGAAACTGCTCTGTGTTCACTTAATTCATCTCACAGAGTTACATCTTTCCCTTCAAGAAGCCTTTCGCTAAGGCTGTTCTTGTGGAATTGGCAAAGGGATATTTGGAAGCCCATAGAGGGCTATGGTGAAAAAGGAAATAGCTTCCGTTCAAAACTGGAAAGAAGCTTTCTGAGAAACTGCTCTGTGTTCTGTAAATTCATCTCACAGAGTTACATCTTTCCCTTCAAGAAGCCTTTCGCTAAGGCTGTTCTTGTGGAATTTGCAAAGGGATATTTGGAAGCCCCTAGAGGGCTATGGTGAAAAAGGAAATATCTTCCGTTCAAAACTGGAAAGAACCTTTCTGAGAAACTACTCTGTGTTCTGTTAATTCATCTCACAGAGTTACATCTTTCCCTTCAAGAAGCCTTTCGCTAAGGCTGTTCTTGTGCAATTGGGAAAGGAATATTTGGAAGCCCATAGAGGGCTATGGTGAAAAAGGAAATATCTTCCGTTCAAAACTGGAAAGAAGCTTTCTGAGAAGCTGCTCTGTGTTCTGGTAATTCATCTCACAGAGTTACATCTTTCCCTTCAAGAAGCCTTTCGCTAAGGCTGTACTTGTGGAATTGGCAAAGGGATATTTGGAAGCCCATAGAGGGCTATGGTGAAAAAGGAAATAGCTTCCATTCAAAACTGGAAAGAAGCTTTCTGAGAAACTGCTCTGTGTTCCGTAAATTCATCTCACAGAGTTACATCTTTCCCTTCAAGAAGCCTTTCGCTAAGGCTGTTCTTGTGGAATTGGCAAAGGGATATTTGGAAGCCTATAGAGGGCTACGGAGAAAAAGGAAATATCTTCCGTTCAAAACTGGAAACAAGCTTTCGGAGAAACTGCTCTGGTTCTGTTAATTCATCTCACAGAGTTACATCTTTCCCTTCAAGAAGCCTTTCGCTAAGGCTGTTCTTGTGGAATTGGCATAGGGATATTTGGAAGCCCATAGAGGGCTATGGTGAAAAAGGAAATATCTTCCGTTCAAAACTGGAAAGAAGCTTTCTGAGAAACTGCTCTGTGATCTGTTAATTCATCTCACAGAGTTACATCTTTCCCTTCAAGAAGCCTTTCGCTAGGGCTGTTCTTGTGGAATTGGCAAAGGGATATTTGGAAGCCCATAGAGGGCTATGGTGAAAAAGGAAATATCTTCCGTTCAAAACTGGAAAGAAGCTTTCTGAGAAACTGCTCTGTGTTCTGTTAATTCATCTCACAGAGTTACATCTTTCCCTTCAAGAAGCCTTTCGCTAAGGCTGTTCTTGTGGAATTGGCAAAGGGATATTTGGAAGCCCATAGAGGGCTATGGTGAAAAAGGAAATATCTTCCGTTCAAAACTGCAAAGAAGCTTTCTGAGAAACTGCTCTGTGTACTGTTAATTCATCTCACAGAGTTACATCTTTCCCTTCAAGAAGCCTTTCGCTAAGGCTGTTCTTGTGCAATTGGCAAAGGGATATTTGGAAGCCCATAGAGGGCTATGGTGAAAAAGGAATTATCTTCCGTTGAACACTGAAAACAAGCCTTCTGAGAAACTGCTCTGTGTTCTGTTAATACATCTCACAGAGTTACATCTTTCCCTTCAGGAAGCCTTTCGCTAAGGCTGTTCTTGTGGAATTGGCAAAGGGATATTTGGAAGCCCATAGAGGGCTATGGTGAAAAAGGAAATATCTTCCGTTCAAAACTGGAAAGAAGCTTTCTGAGAAACTGCTCTGTGTTCTGTTAATTCATCTCACAGAGTTACATCTTTCCCTTCAAGAAGCCTTTCGCTAAGGCTGTTCTTGTGGAATTGGCAAAGGGATATTTGGAAGCCCATAGAGGACTATGGTGAAAAAGGAAATATCTTCCGATCAAAACTGGAAAGAAGCTTTCTGAGAAACTGCTCTGTGTTCTGTTAATTCATCTCACAGAGTTACATCTTTCCCTTTAAGAAGCCTTTCGCTAAGGCTGTTCTTGTGGAATTGGCAAAGGGATATTTGGAAGCCCAGAGAGGGCTTTGCTGAAAAAGGAAATATCTTCCGTTCAAAACTGGAAAGAAGCTTTCTGAGAAACTGCTCTGTGTTCTGTTAATTCATCTCACAGAGTTACATCTTTCCCTTCAAGAAGCCTTTCGCTAGGGCTGTTCTTGTGGAATTGGCAAAGGGATATTTGGAAGCCCATAGAGGGCTATGGTGAAAAAGGAAATATCTTCCGTTCAAAACTGGAAAGAAGCTTTCTGAGAAACTGCTCTGTGTTCTGTTAATTCATCTCACAGAGTTACATCTTTCCCTTCAAGAAGCCTTTCGCTAAGGCTGTCTTGTGCAATTGGCAAAGGGATATTTGGAAGCCCATAGAGGGCTATGGTGAAAAAGGAAATATCTTCCGTTGAACACTGAAAACAAGCCTTCTGAGAAACTGCTCTGTGTTCTGTTAATACATCTCACAGAGTTACATCTTTCCCTTCAGGAAGCCTTTCGCTAAGGCTGTTCTTGTGGAATTGGCAAAGGGATATTTGGAAGCCCATAGAGGGCTATGGTGAAAAAGGAAATATCTTCCGTTCAAAACTGGAAAGAAGCTTTCTGAGAAACTGCTCTGTGTTCTGTTAATTCATCTCACAGAGTTACATCTTTCCCTTCAAGAAGCCTTTCGCTAAGGGTGTTCTTGTGGAATTGGCAAAGGGATATTTGGAAGCCCATAGAGGGCTATGGTGAAAAAGGAAATATCTTCCGATCAAAACTGGAAAGAAGCTTTCTGAGAAACTGCTCTGTGTTCTGTTAATTCATCTCACAGAGTTACATCTTTCCCTTCAAGAAGCCTTTCGCTAAGGCTCTTCTTGTGGAATTGGCAAAGGGATATTTGGAAGCCCAGAGAGGGCTTTGCTGAAAAAGGAAATATCTTCCGTTCAAAACTGGAAAGAAGCTTTCTGAGAAACTGCTCTGTGTTCTGTTTATTCATCTCACAGAGTTACATCTTTCCCTTCAAGAAGCCTTTCGCTAAGGTGTTCTTGTGCAATTGGCAAAGGGATATTTGGAAGCCCATAGATTGCTATGTTGAAAAAGGAAATATCTTCCGTTCAAAACTAGAAAGAAGCTTTCTGAGAAACTGCTCTGTGTTCTGTTAATTCATCTCACAGAGTTACATCTTTCCCTTCAAGAAGCCTTTCGCTAAGGCTGTTCTTGTGGAATTGGCAAAGGGATATTTTGAAGCCCATAGAGGGCTATGGTGAAAAAGGAAATATCTTCCGTTCAAAACTGGAAAGAAGCTTTCTGAGAAACTGCTCTGTGTTCTGTTAATTCCTCTCACAGAGTTACATCTTTCCCTTCAAGAAGCCTTTCGCTAAGGCTGTTCTTGTGGAATTGGCAAAGGGATATTTGGAAGCCCATAGAGGGCTATGGTGAAAAAGGAAATATCTTCCGTTCAAAACTGGAAAGAAGCTTTCTGAGAACCTGCTCTGTGTTCTGTTAATTCATCTCACAGAGTTACATCTTTCCCTTCAAGAATCCTTTCAATAAGGCTGTTCTTGTGGAATTGGCAAAGGGATATTTGGAAGCCCATAGAGGGCTATGGTGAAAAAGGAAATACCTTCCGTTCAAAACTGGATAGAAGCTTTCTGAGAAACTGCTCTGTGTTCTGTTAATTCATCTCACAGAGTTACATCTTTCCCTTCAAGAAGCCTTTCGCTAAGGCTGTTCTTGTGCAATTGGCAAAGGGATATTTGGAAGCCCATAGAGGGCTATGGTGAAAAAGGAAATATCTTCCGTTCAAAACTGGAAAGAAGCTTTCTGAGAAACTGCTCTGTGTTCTGTTAATTCATCTCACAGAGTTACATCTTTCCCTTCAAGAAGCCTTTCGCTAAGGCTGTTCTTGTGGAATTGGCAAAAGGATATTTGGAAGCCCATAGAGGGCTATGGTGAAAAAGGAAATAAATTCCGTTGAAAACTGGAAAGAAGCTTTCTGAGAAACTGCTCTGTGTTCTGTAAATTCATCTCACAGAGTTACATCTTTCACTTCAAGAAGCCTTTCGCTAAGTCTGTTCTTGTGGAATTGGGAAAGGGATATTTGGAAGCCCATAGAGGGCTATGGTGAAAAAGGAAATATCTTCCGTTCAAAACTGGAAACAAGCTTTCTGAGAAACTGCTCCGTGATCTGTTAATTCATCTCACAGAGTTACATCTTTCCCTTCAAGAAGCCTTTCGCTAAGGCTGTTCTTGTGGAATTGGCAAAGGGATATTTGGAAGCCCATAGAGGGCTATGGCGAAAAAGAAAATATCTTCCGTTCAAAACTGGAAAGAAGCTTTCTGAGAAACTGCTCTGTGTTCTGTTAATTCATCTCCCAGAGTTACATCTTTCCCTTCAAGAAGCCTTTCGCTAAGGCTGTTCTTGTGGAATTGGCAAAGGGATATTTGGAAGCCCATAGAGGGCTATGGTGAAAAAGGAAATATCTTCCGTTCAAAACTGCAAAGAAGCTTTCTGAGAAACTGCTCTGTGTTCTGTTAATTCATCTCACAGAGTTACATCTTTCCCTTCAAGAAGCCTTTCGCTAAGGCTATTCTTGTGCAATTGGCAAAGGGATATTTGGAAGCCCATAGAGGGCTATGGTGAAAAAGGAAATATCTTCCGTTGAAAACTGAAAGCAAGCCTTCTGAGAAACTGCTCTGTGTTCTGTTAATACATCTCAGAGAGTTACATCTTTCCCTTCAGGAAGCCTTTCGCTAAGGCTGTTCTTGTGGAATTGGCAAAGGGATATTTGGAAGCCCATAGAGGGCTATGGTGAAAAAGGAAATATCTTCCGTTCAAAACTGGAAACAAGCTTTCTGAGAAACTGCTCTGTGTTCTGTTAATTCATCTCACAGAGTTACATCTTTCCCTTCAAGAAGCCTTTCGCTAAGGCTGTTCTTGTGCAATTGGCAAAGGGATGTTTGGAAGCCCATAAAGGGCTATGGTGAAAAAGGAAATATCTTCCGTTGAAAACTGGAAAGAAGCTTTCTGAGAAACTGCTCTGTGTTCTGTTAATTCATCTCACAGAGTTACATCTTTCCCTTCAAGAAGCCTTTCGCTAAGGCTGTTCTTGTGGAATTGGCAAAGGGATATTTGGAAGCCCGGAGAGGGCTATGGTGAAAAAGGAAATATCTTCCGTTCAAAACTGGAAAGAAGCTTTCTGAGAAACTGCTCTGTGTTCTGTTAATTCATCTCACAGAGTTACATCTTTCCCTTCAAGAAGCCTTTCGCTAAGGCTGTTCTTGTGGAATTGGCAAAGGGATATTTGGAAGCCTGTAGAGGGCTATGGTGAAAAAGGAAATATCTTCCGTTCAAAACTGGAAAGGATCTTTCTGAGAAACTGCTCTGTGTTCTGTTAATTCATCTCACAGAGTTACATCTTTCCCTTCAAGATGCCTTTCGCTAAGGCTGTTCTTGTGGAATTGGCAAAGGGATATTTGGAAGCCCATAGAGGGTATGGTGAAAAAGGAATTATCTTCCGTTCAAAACTGGAAAGAAGCTTTCTGAGAAACTGCTCGATGTTCAGTTAATTCTTCTCACAGAGTTACATCTTTCCCTTCAAGAAGCCTTTCGCTAAGGCTGTTCTTGTGGAATTGGAAAAGGGATATTTGGAAGCCCATAGAGGGCTATGGTGAAAAAGGAAATATCTTCCGTTCAAAACTGGAAGGAAGCTTTCTGAGAAACTGCTCTGTGTTCTGTTAATTCATCTCACAGAGTTACATCTTTCCCTTCAAGAAGCCTTTCGCTAAGGCTGTTCTTGTGGAATTGGCAAAGGGATATTTGGAGGCCCATAGAGTGCTATGGTGAAAAAGGAAATATCTTCCGTTCAAAACTGGAAAGAAGCTTTCTGAGAAACTGCTCTGTGTTCTGTAAATTCATCTCACAGAGTTACATCTTTCCCTTCAAGAAGCCTTTCGCTAAGGCTGTTCTTTTGGAATTGGCAAAGGGATATGTGGAAGCCCATAGAGGGCTATGGTGAAAAAGGAAATATCTTCCGTTCAAAACTGGAAAGAAGCTTTCTGAGAAACTGCTCTGTGTTCTCTTAATTCATCTCACAGAGTTAAATCTTTCCCTTCAACAGGCCTTTCGCTAAGGCTGTTCTTGTGGAATTGGCAAAGGGATATTTGGAAGCCCATAGAGGGCTATGGTGAAAAAGGAAATATCTTCCATTGAAAACTGGAAAGAAGCTTTCTGAGAAACTGCTCTGTGTTCTGTTAATTCATCTCACAGAGTTACATCTTTCCCTTCAAGAAGCCTTTCGCTAAGGCTGTTCTTGTGGAATTGGAAAAGGGATATTTGGAAGCCCATAGAGGGCTATGGTGAAAAAGGAAATATCTTCCGTTCAAAACTGGAAAGAAGCTTTCTGAGAAACTGCTCTGTGTTCTGTTAATTCATCTCACAGAGTTACATCTTTCTCTTCAAGAAGCCATTCGCTAAGGCTGTTCTTGTGGAATTGGCAAAGGGATATTTGGAAGCCCATAGAGGACTATGGTGAAAAAGGAAATATCTTCCGTTCAAAACTGGAAAGAACCTTTCTGAGAAACTGCTCTGTGTTCTGTTAATTCATCTCACAGAGTTACATCTTTACCTTCAGGAAGTCTTTCGCTAAGGCTGTTCTTGTGGAATTGGCAAAGGGATATTTGGAAGCCCATAGAGGGCTATGGTGAAAAAGGAAATATCTTCCATTGAAAACTGGAAAGAAGCTTTCTGAGAAACTGCTCTGTGTTCTGTTAATTCATCTCACAGAGTTACATCTTTCCCTTCAAGAAGCCTTTCGCTAAGGCTGTTCTTGTGGAATTGGCAAAGGGATATTTGGAAGCCCATAGAGGGCTATGGTGAAAAAGGAAATATCTTCCGTTCAAAACTGGAAAGAAGCTTTCTGAGAAACTGCTCTGTGTTCTGTTAATTCATCTCACAGAGTTACATCGTTCCCTTCAAGAATCCTTTCGCTAAGGCTGTTCTTGTGGAATTGGCAAAGGGATATTTGGAAGCCCATAGAGGGCTATGGTGAAAAAGGAAATATCTTCCGTTCAAAACTGGAAAGAAGCTTTCTGAGAAACTGCTCTGTGTTCTGTTAATTCATCTCACAGAGTTACATCTTTCCCTTCAAGAAGCCTTTCGCTAAGGCTGTTCTTGTGGAATTGGCAAAGGGATATTTGGAAGCCCATAGAGGGCAATGGTGAAAAAGGCAATATCTTCCGTTCAAAACTGGAAAGAAGCTTTCTGAGAAACTGCTCTGTGTTCTGTTAATTCATCTCACAGAGTTACATCTTTCCCTTCAAGAAGCCTTTCGCTAAGGCTGTTCTTGTGCAATTGGCAAAGGGATATTTGGAAGCCCATAGAGGGCAATGGTGAAAAAGGCAATATCTTCCGTTCAAAACTGGAAAGAAGCTTTCTGACAAACTGCTCTGTGTTCTGTTTATTCATCTCACAGAGTTACATCTTTCCCTTCAAGAAGCCTTTCGCTAAGGTGTTCTTGTGCAATTGGCAAAGGGATATTTGGAAGCCCATAGAGGGCTATGGTGAAAAAGGAAATATCTTCCGTTGAAAACTGAAAACAAGCCTTCTGAGAAACTGCTCTGTGTTCTGTTAATACATCTCACAGAGTTACATCTTTCCCTTCAGGAAGCCTTTCGCTATGGCTGTTCTTGTGGAATTGGCAAAGGGATATTTGGAAGCCCATAGAGGGCTATGGTGAAAAAGGAAATATCTTCCGTTCAAAACTGGAAAGAAGCTTTCTGAGAAACTGCTCTGTGTTCTGTTAATTCATCTCACAGAGTTACATCTTTCCCTTCAAGAAGCCTTTCGCTAAGGCTGTTCTTGTGGAATTGGCAAAGGGATATTTGGAAGCCCACAGAGGGCTATGGTGAAAAAGGAAATATCTTCCGTTCAAAACTGGAAAGAAGCTTTCTGAGAAACCTCTCTGTGTTCTGTTAATTCATCTCACAGAGTTACATCTTTCCCTTCAAGAAGCCTTTCGCTAAGGCTGTTCTTGTGGAATTGGCAAAGGGATATTTGGAAGCCCAGAGAGCGCTATGGTGAAAAAAGGAAATATCTTCCGTTCAAAACTGGAAAGAAGCTTTCTGAGAAACTGCTCTGTGTTCTGTTAATTCATCTCACAGAGTTACATCTTTCCCTTCAAGAAGCCTTTCGCTAAGGCTGTTCTTGTGGAATTGGCAAAGGGATATTTGGAAGCCCATAGAGGGCTAAGGTGAAAAAGGAAATATCTTCCGTTCAAAACTGGAAAGAAGCTTTCTGAGAAACTGCTCTGTGTTCTGTTAATTCATCTCACAGAGTTACATCTTTCCCTTCAAGAAGCCTTTCGCTAAGGCTGTTCTTGTGGAATTGGTAAAGGGATATTTGGAAGCCCATAGAGGGCTATGGTGAAAAAGGAAATATCTTCCCTTGAAAACTGAAAACAAGCCTTCTGAGAAACTGCTCTGTGTTCTGTTAATTCATCTCAGAGAGTTACATCTTTCCCTTCAAGAAGCCTTTCGCTAAGGCTGTTCTTGTGGAATTGGCAAAGGGATATTTGGAAGCCTGTAGAGGGCTATGGTGAAAAAGGAAATATCTTCCGTTCAAAACTGGAAAGGATCTTTCTGAGAAACTGCTCTGTGTTCTGTTAATTCATCTCACAGAGTTACATCTTTCCCTTCAAGAAGCCTTTCGCTAAGGCTGTTCTTGTGGAATTGGCAAAGGGATATTTGGAAGCCCATAGAGGGCTATGGTGAAAAAGGAAATATCTTCCGTTCAAAACTGGAAAGAAGCTTTCTGAGAAACTGCTCGATGTTCAGTTAATTCATCTCACAGAGTTACATCTTTCCCTTCAAGAAGCCTTTCGCTAAGGCTGTTCTTGTGGAATTGGCAAAGGGATATTTGGAGGCCCATAGAGTGCTATGGTGAAAAAGGAAATATCTTCCGTTCAAAACTGGAAAGAAGCTTTCTGAGAAACTGCTCTGTGTTCTGTAAATTCATCTCACAGAGTTACATCTTTCCCTTCAAGAAGCCTTTCGCTAAGGCTGTTCTTTTGGAATTGGCAAAGGGATATGTGGAAGCCCATAGAGGGATATGGTGAAAAAGGAAATATCTTCCGTTCAAAACTGGAAAGAAGCTTTCTGAGAAACTGCTCTGTGTTCTCTTAATTCATCTCACAGAGTTAAATCTTTCCCTTCAAGAGGCCTTTCGCTAAGGCTGTTCTTGTGGAATTGGCAAAGGGATATTTGGAAGCCCATAGAGGGCTATGGTGAAAAAGGAAATATCTTCCATTGAAAACTGGAAAGAAGCTTTCTGAGAAACTGCTCTGTGTTCTGTTAATTCATCTCACAGAGTTACATCTTTCCCTTCAAGAAGCCTTTCGCTAAGGCTGTTCTTGTGGAATTGGAAAAGGGATATTTGGAAGCCCATGGAGGGCTATGGTGAAAAAGGAAATATCTTCCGTTCAAAACTGGAAAGAATCTTTCTGAGAAACTGCTCTGTGTTCTGTTAATTCATCTCACAGAGTTACATCTTTCTCTTCAAGAAGCCATTCGCTAAGGCTGTTCTTGTGGAATTGGCAAAGGGATATTTGGAAGCCCATAGAGGACTATGGTGAAAAAGGAAATATCTTCCGTTCAAAACTGGAAAGAACCTTTCTGAGAAACTGCTCTGTGTTCTGTTAATTCATCTCACAGAGTTACATCTTTCCCTTCAGGAAGTCTTTCGCTAGGGCTGTTCTTGTGGAATTGGCAAAGGGATATTTGGAAGCCCATAGAGGGCTATGGTGAAAAAGGAAATATCTTCCGTTCAAAACTGGAAAGAAGCTTTCTGAGAAACTGCTCTGTGTTCTGTTAATTCATCTCACAGAGTTACATCGTTCCCTTCAAGAAGCCTTTCGCTAAGGCTGTTCTTGTGGAATTGGCAAAGGGATATTTGGAAGCCCATAGAGGGCTATGGTGAAAAAGGAAATATCTTCCGTACAAAACTGGAAAGAAGCTTTCTGAGAAACTGCTCTGTGTTCTGTTAATTCATCTCACAGAGTTCCATCTTTCCCTTCAAGAAGCCTTTCGCTAAGGCTGTTCTTGTGGAATTGGCAAAGGGATATTTGGAAGCCCATAGAGGGCAATGGTGAAAAAGGCAATATCTTCCGTTCAAAACTGGAAAGAAGCTTTCTGAGAAACTGCTCTGTGTTCTGTTAATTCATCTCACAGAGTTACATCTTTCCCTTCAAGAAGCCTTTCGCTAAGGCTGTTCTTGTGCAATTGGCAAAGGGATATTTGGAAGCCCATAGAGGGCAATGGTGAAAAAGGCAATATCTTCCGTTCAAAACTGGAAAGAAGCTTTCTGAGAAACTGCTCTGTGTTCTGTTTATTCATCTCACAGAGTTACATCTTTCCCTTCAAGAAGCCTTTCGCTAAGGTGTTCTTGTGCAATTGGCAAAGGGATATTTGGAAGCCCATAGAGGGCTATGTTGAAAAAGGAAATATCTTCCGTTCAAAACTGGAAAGAAGCTTTCTGAGAAACTGCTCTGTGTTCTGTTAATTCATCTCACAGAGTTACATCTTTCCCTTCAAGAAGCCTTTCGCTAAGGCTGTTCTTGTGGAATTGGCAAAGGGATATTTGGAAGCCCATAGAGGGCTATGGTGAAAAAGGAAATATCTTCCGTTCGAAACTGGAAAGAAGTTTTCTGAGAAACTGCTCTGTGTTCTGTTAATTCCTCTCACAGAGTTACATCTTTCCCTTCAAGAAGCCTTTCGCTAAGGCTGTTCTTGTGGAATTGGCAAAGGGATATTTGGAAGCCCATAGAGGGCTATGATGAAAAAGGAAATATCTTCCGTTCAAAACTGGAAAGAATCTTTCTGAGAACCTGCTCTGTGTTCTGTTAATTCATCTCACAGAGTTACATCTTTCCCTTCAAGAAGCCTTTCGCTAAGGCTGTTCTTGTGGAATTGGCAAAGGGATATTTGGAAGCCCATAGAGGGCTACGGGGAAAAAGGAAATATCTTCTGTTCAAAACTGGAAAGAATCTTTCTGAGAAACTGCTCTGTGTTCTGTTAATTCATCTCACAGAGTTACATCTTTCCCTTCAAGAAGCCTTTCGCTAAGGCTCTTCTTGTGGAATTGGCAAAGGGATATTTGGAAGCCCATAGAGGGCTATGGTGAAAAAGGAAATATCTTCCGTTCAAAACTGGAAAGAAGCTTTCTGAGAAACTGCTCTGTGTTCTGTAAATTCATCTCACAGAGTTACATCTTTCCCTTCAAGAAGCCTTTCGCTAAGGCTGTTCTTGTGGAATTGGCAAAGGGATATTTGGAAGCCCATAGAGGGCTATGGTGAAAAAGGAGATATCTTCCGTTCAAAACTGGAAGGAAGCTTTCTGAGAAACTGCTCTGTGTTCAGTTAATTCATCTCACAGAGTTACATCTTTCCCTTCAAGAAGCCTTTCGCTAAGGCTGTTCTTGTGGAATTGGCAAAGGGATATTTGGAGGCCCATAGAGTGCTATGATGAAAAAGGAAATATCTTCCGTTCAAAACTGGAAAGAAGCTTTCTGAGAAACTGCTCTGTGTTCTGTAAATTCATCTCACAGAGTTACATCTTTCCCTTCAAGAAGCCTTTCGCTAAGGCTGTTCTTGTGGAATTGGCGAAGGGATATGTGGAAGCCCATAGAGGGCTATGGTGAAAAAGGAAATATCTTCCGTTCAAAACTGGAAAGAAGCTTTCTGAGAAACTGCTCTGTGTTCTGTTAATTCATCTCACAGAGTTAAATCTTTCCCTTCAAGAGGCCTTTCGCTAAGGCTGTTCTTGTGGAATTGGCAAAGGGATATTTGGAAGCCCATAGAGGGCAATGGTGAAAAAGGCAATATCTTCCGTTCAAAACTGGAAAGAAGCTTTCTGAGAAACTGCTCTGTGTTCTGTTAATTCATCTCACAGAGTTACATCTTTCTCTTCAAGAAGCCATTCGCTAAGGCTGTTCTTGTGGAATTGGCAAAGGGATATTTGGAAGCCCATAGAGGACTATGGTGAAAAAGGAAATATCTTCCGTTCAAAACTGGAAAGAACCTTTCTGAGAAACTGCTCTGTGTTCTGTTAATTCATCTCACAGAGTTACATCTTTCCCTTCAGGAAGTCTTTCGCTAGGGCTGTTCTTGTGGAATTGGCAAAGGGATATTTGGAAGCCCATAGAGGGCTATGGTGAAAAAGGAAATATCTTCCGTTCAAAACTGGAAAGAAGCTTTCTGAGAAACTGCTCTGTGTTCTGTTAATTCATCTCACAGAGTTACATCGTTCCCTTCAAGAAGCCTTTCGCTAAGGCTGTTCTTGTGGAATTGGCAAAGGGATATTTGGAAGCCCATAGAGGGCTATGGTGAAAAAGGAAATATCTTCCGTACAAAACTGGAAAGAAGCTTTCTGAGAAACTGCTCTGTGTTCTGTTAATTCATCTCACAGAGTTCCATCTTTCCCTTCAAGAAGCCTTTCGCTAAGGCTGTTCTTGTGGAATTGGCAAAGGGATATTTGGAAGCCCATAGAGGGCAATGGTGAAAAAGGCAATATCTTCCGTTCAAAACTGGAAAGAAGCTTTCTGAGAAACTGCTCTGTGTTCTGTTAATTCATCTCACAGAGTTACATCTTTCCCTTCAAGAAGCCTTTCGCTAAGGCTGTTCTTGTGCAATTGGCAAAGGGATATTTGGAAGCCCATAGAGGGCAATGGTGAAAAAGGCAATATCTTCCGTTCAAAACTGGAAAGAAGCTTTCTGAGAAACTGCTCTGTGTTCTGTTTATTCATCTCACAGAGTTACATCTTTCCCTTCAAGAAGCCTTTCGCTAAGGTGTTCTTGTGCAATTGGCAAAGGGATATTTGGAAGCCCATAGAGGGCTATGTTGAAAAAGGAAATATCTTCCGTTCAAAACTGGAAAGAAGCTTTCTGAGAAACTGCTCTGTGTTCTGTTAATTCATCTCACAGAGTTACATCTTTCCCTTCAAGAAGCCTTTCGCTAAGGCTGTTCTTGTGGAATTGGCAAAGGGATATTTGGAAGCCCATAGAGGGCTATGGTGAAAAAGGAAATATCTTCCGTTCGAAACTGGAAAGAAGTTTTCTGAGAAACTGCTCTGTGTTCTGTTAATTCCTCTCACAGAGTTACATCTTTCCCTTCAAGAAGCCTTTCGCTAAGGCTGTTCTTGTGGAATTGGCAAAGGGATATTTGGAAGCCCATAGAGGGCTATGATGAAAAAGGAAATATCTTCCGTTCAAAACTGGAAAGAATCTTTCTGAGAACCTGCTCTGTGTTCTGTTAATTCATCTCACAGAGTTACATCTTTCCCTTCAAGAAGCCTTTCGCTAAGGCTGTTCTTGTGGAATTGGCAAAGGGATATTTGGAAGCCCATAGAGGGCTACGGGGAAAAAGGAAATATCTTCTGTTCAAAACTGGAAAGAATCTTTCTGAGAAACTGCTCTGTGTTCTGTTAATTCATCTCACAGAGTTACATCTTTCCCTTCAAGAAGCCTTTCGCTAAGGCTCTTCTTGTGGAATTGGCAAAGGGATATTTGGAAGCCCATAGAGGGCTATGGTGAAAAAGGAAATATCTTCCGTTCAAAACTGGAAAGAAGCTTTCTGAGAAACTGCTCTGTGTTCTGTAAATTCATCTCACAGAGTTACATCTTTCCCTTCAAGAAGCCTTTCGCTAAGGCTGTTCTTGTGGAATTGGCAAAGGGATATTTGGAAGCCCATAGAGGGCTATGGTGAAAAAGGAGATATCTTCCGTTCAAAACTGGAAGGAAGCTTTCTGAGAAACTGCTCTGTGTTCAGTTAATTCATCTCACAGAGTTACATCTTTCCCTTCAAGAAGCCTTTCGCTAAGGCTGTTCTTGTGGAATTGGAAAAGGGATATTTGGAAGCCCATAGAGGGCTATGGTGAAAAAGGAAATATCTTCCGTTCAAAACTGGAAGGAAGCTTTCTGAGAAACTGCTCTGTGTTCTGTTAATTCATCTCACAGAGTTACATCTTTCCCTTCAAGAAGCCTTTCGCTAAGGCTGTTCTTGTGGAATTGGCAAAGGGATATTTGGAGGCCCATAGAGTGCTATGATGAAAAAGGAAATATCTTCCGTTCAAAACTGGAAAGAAGCTTTCTGAGAAACTGCTCTGTGTTCTGTAAATTCATCTCACAGAGTTACATCTTTCCCTTCAAGAAGCCTTTCGCTAAGGCTGTTCTTGTGGAATTGGCGAAGGGATATGTGGAAGCCCATAGAGGGCTATGGTGAAAAAGGAAATATCTTCCGTTCAAAACTGGAAAGAAGCTTTCTGAGAAACTGCTCTGTGTTCTGTTAATTCATCTCACAGAGTTAAATCTTTCCCTTCAAGAGGCCTTTCGCTAAGGCTGTTCTTGTGGAATTGGCAAAGGGATATTTGGAAGCCCATAGAGGGCTATGATGAAAAAGGAAATATCTTCCGTTGAAAACTGGAAAGAAGCTTTCTGAGAAACTGCTCTGTGTTCTGTTAATTCATCTCACAGAGTTACATCTTTCCCTTCAAGAATCCTTTCGCTAAGGCTGTTCTTGTGGAATTGGCAAAGGGATATTTGGAAGCCCATAGAGGGCTATGGTGAAAAAGGAAATATCTTCCGTTCAAAATTGGAAAGAAGCTTTCTGAGAAACTGCTCTGTGTTCACTTAATTCATCTCACAGAGTTTCATCTTTCCCTTCAAGAAGCCTTTCGCTAAGGCTGTTCTTGTGGAATTGGCAAAGGGATATTTGGAAGCCCATAGAGGGCTATGGTGAAAAAGGAAATAGCTTCCGTTCAAAACTGGAAAGAAGCTTTCTGAGAAACTGCTCTGTGTTCTGTAAATTCATCTCACAGAGTTACATCTTTCCCTTCAAGAAGCCTTTCGCTAAGGCTGTTCTTGTGGAATTTGCAAAGGGATATTTGGAAGCCCCTAGAGGGCTATGGTGAAAAAGGAAATATCTTCCGTTCAAAACTGGAAAGAACCTTTCTGAGAAACTACCCTGTGTTCTGTTAATTCATCTCACAGAGTTACATCTTTCCCTTCAAGAAGCCTTTCGCTAAGGCTGTTCTTGTGCAATTGGGAAAGGAATATTTGGAAGCCCATAGAGGGCTATGGTGAAAAAGGAAATATCTTCCGTTCAAAACTGGAAAGAAGCTTTCTGAGAAGCTGCTCTGTGTTCTGTTAATTCATCTCACAGAGTTACATCTTTCCCTTCAAGAAGCCTTTCGCTAAGGCTGTACTTGTGGAATTGGCAAAGGGATATTTGGAAGCCCATAGAGGGCTATGGTGAAAAAGGAAATAGCTTCCGTTCAAAACTGGAAAGAAGCTTTCTGAGAAACTGCTCTGTGTTCCGTAAATTCATCTCACAGAGTTACATCTTTCCCTTCAAGAAGCCTTTCGCTAAGGCTGTTCTTGTGCAATTGGCAAAGGGATATTTGGAAGCCCATAGAGGGCTATGGTGAAAAAGGAAATATCTTCCGTTGAACACTGAAAACAAGCCTTCTGAGAAACTGCTCTGTGTTCTGTTAATTCATCTCACAGAGTTACATCTTTCCCTTCAGGAAGCCTTTCGCTAAGGCTGTTCTTGTGGAATTGGCAAAGGGATATTTGGAAGCCCATAGAGGGCTATGGTGAAAAAGGAAATATCTTCCGTTCAAAACTGGAAAGAAGCTTTCTGAGAAACTGCTCTGTGTTCTGTTAATTCATCTCACAGAGTTACATCTTTCCCTTCAAGAAGCCTTTCGCTAAGGCTGTTCTTGTGGAATTGGCAAAGGGATATTTGGAAGCCCATAGAGGACTATGGTGAAAAAGGAAATATCTTCCGATCAAAACTGGAAAGAAGCTTTCTGAGAAACTGCTCTGTGTTCTGTTAATTCATCTCACAGAGTTACATCTTTCCCTTCAAGAAGCCTTTCGCTAAGGCTGTTCTTGTGGAATTGGCAAAGGGATATTTGGAAGCCCAGAGAGGGCTTTGCTGAAAAAGGAAATATCTTCCGTTCAAAACTGGAAAGAAGCTTTCTGAGAAACTGCTCTGTGTTCTGTTAATTCATCTCACAGAGTTACATCTTTCCCTTCAAGAAGCCTTTCGCTAGGGCTGTTCTTGTGGAATTGGCAAAGGGATATTTGGAAGCCCATAGAGGACTATGGTGAAAAAGGAAATATCTTCCGTTCAAAACTGGAAAGAAGCTTTCTGAGAAACTGCTCTGTGTTCTGTTAATTCATCTCACAGAGTTACATCTTTCCCTTCAAGAAGCCTTTCGCTAAGGCTGTTCTTGTGGAATTGGCAAAGGGATATTTGGAAGCCCATAGAGGGCTATGGTGAAAAAGGAAATATCTTCCGTTCAAAACTGCAAAGAAGCTTTCTGAGAAACTGCTCTGTGTACTGTTAATTCATCTCACAGAGTTACATCTTTCCCTTCAAGAAGCCTTTCGCTAAGGCTGTCTTGTGCAATTGGCAAAGGGATATTTGGAAGCCCATAGAGGGCTATGGTGAAAAAGGAAATATCTTCCGTTGAACACTGAAAACAAGCCTTCTGAGAAACTGCTCTGTGTTCTGTTAATACATCTCACAGAGTTACATCTTTACCTTCAGGAAGCCTTTCGCTAAGGCTGTTCTTGTGGAATTGGCAAAGGGATATTTGGAAGCCCATAGAGGGCTATGGTGAAAAAGGAAATATCTTCCGTTCAAAACTGGAAAGAAGCTTTCTGAGAAACTGCTCTGTGTTCTGTTAATTCATCTCACAGAGTTACATCTTTCCCTTCAAGAAGCCTTTCGCTAAGGCTGTTCTTGTGGAATTGGCAAAGGGATATTTGGAAGCCCATAGAGGGCTATGGTGAAAAAGGAAATATCTTCCGATCAAAACTGGAAAGAAGCTTTCTGAGAAACTGCTCTGTGTTCTGTAAATTCATCTCACAGAGTTACATCTTTCCCTTCAAGAAGCCTTTCGCTAAGGCTGTTCTTGTGGAATTGGCAAAGGGATATTTGGAAGCCCATAGAGGGCTATGGTGAAAAAGGAGATATCTTCCGTTCAAAACTGGAAGGAAGCTTTCTGAGAAACTGCTCTGTGTTCAGTTAATTCATCTCACAGAGTTACATCTTTCCCTTCAAGAAGCCTTTCGCTAAGGCTGTTCTTGTGGAATTGGAAAAGGGATATTTGGAAGCCCATAGAGGGCTATGGTGAAAAAGGAAATATCTTCCGTTCAAAACTGGAAGGAAGCTTTCTGAGAAACTGCTCTGTGTTCTGTTAATTCATCTCACAGAGTTACATCTTTCCCTTCAAGAAGCCTTTCGCTAAGGCTGTTCTTGTGGAATTGGCAAAGGGATATTTGGAGGCCCATAGAGTGCTATGATGAAAAAGGAAATATCTTCCGTTCAAAACTGGAAAGAAGCTTTCTGAGAAACTGCTCTGTGTTCTGTAAATTCATCTCACAGAGTTACATCTTTCCCTTCAAGAAGCCTTTCGCTAAGGCTGTTCTTGTGGAATTGGCGAAGGGATATGTGGAAGCCCATAGAGGGCTATGGTGAAAAAGGAAATATCTTCCGTTCAAAACTGGAAAGAAGCTTTCTGAGAAACTGCTCTGTGTTCTGTTAATTCATCTCACAGAGTTAAATCTTTCCCTTCAAGAGGCCTTTCGCTAAGGCTGTTCTTGTGGAATTGGCAAAGGGATATTTGGAAGCCCATAGAGGGCTATGATGAAAAAGGAAATATCTTCCGTTGAAAACTGGAAAGAAGCTTTCTGAGAAACTGCTCTGTGTTCTGTTAATTCATCTCACAGAGTTACATCTTTCCCTTCAAGAATCCTTTCGCTAAGGCTGTTCTTGTGGAATTGGCAAAGGGATATTTGGAAGCCCATAGAGGGCTATGGTGAAAAAGGAAATATCTTCCGTTCAAAATTGGAAAGAAGCTTTCTGAGAAACTGCTCTGTGTTCACTTAATTCATCTCACAGAGTTTCATCTTTCCCTTCAAGAAGCCTTTCGCTAAGGCTGTTCTTGTGGAATTGGCAAAGGGATATTTGGAAGCCCATAGAGGGCTATGGTGAAAAAGGAAATAGCTTCCGTTCAAAACTGGAAAGAAGCTTTCTGAGAAACTGCTCTGTGTTCTGTAAATTCATCTCACAGAGTTACATCTTTCCCTTCAAGAAGCCTTTCGCTAAGGCTGTTCTTGTGGAATTTGCAAAGGGATATTTGGAAGCCCCTAGAGGGCTATGGTGAAAAAGGAAATATCTTCCGTTCAAAACTGGAAAGAACCTTTCTGAGAAACTACTCTGTGTTCTGTTAATTCATCTCACAGAGTTACATCTTTCCCTTCAAGAAGCCTTTCGCTAAGGCTGTTCTTGTGCAATTGGGAAAGGAATATTTGGAAGCCCATAGAGGGCTATGGTGAAAAAGGAAATATCTTCCGTTCAAAACTGGAAAGAAGCTTTCTGAGAAGCTGCTCTGTGTTCTGTTAATTCATCTCACAGAGTTACATCTTTCCCTTCAAGAAGCCTTTCGCTAAGGCTGTACTTGTGCAATTGGCAAAGGGATATTTGGAAGCCCATAGAGGGCTATGGTGAAAAAGGAAATATCTTCCGTTGAACACTGAAAACAAGCCTTCTGAGAAACTGCTCTGTGTTCTGTTAATACATCTCACAGAGTTACATCTTTCCCTTCAGGAAGCCTTTCGCTAAGGCTGTTCTTGTGGAATTGGCAAAGGGATATTTGGAAGCCCTTAGAGGGCTATGGTGAAAAAGGAAATATCTTCCGTTCAAAACTGGAAAGAAGCTTTCTGAGAAACTGCTCTGTGTTCTGTTAATTCATCTCACAGAGTTACATCTTTCCCTTCAAGAAGCCTTTCGCTAAGGCTGTTCTTGTGGAATTGGCAAAGGGATATTTGGAAGCCCATAGAGGGCTATGGTGAAAAAGGAAATATCTTCCGATCAAAACTGGAAAGAAGCTTTCTGAGAAACTGCTCTGTGTTCTGTTAATTCATCTCACAGAGTTACATCTTTCCCTTCAAGAAGCCTTTCGCTAAGGCTCTTCTTGTGGAATTGGCAAAGGGATATTTGGAAGCCCAGAGAGGGATTTGCTGAAAAAGGAAATATCTTCCGTTCAAAACTGGAAAGAAGCTTTCTGAGAAACTGCTCTGTGTTCTGTTTATTCATCTCACAGAGTTACATCTTTCCCTTCAAGAAGCCTTTCGCTAAGGTGTTCTTGTGCAATTGGCAAAGGGATATTTGGAAGCCCATAGATTGCTATGTTGAAAAAGGAAATATCTTCCGTTCAAAACTGGAAAGAAGCTTTCTGAGAAACTGCTCTGTGTTCTGTTAATTCATCTCACAGAGTTAAATCTTTCCCTTCAAGAGGCCTTTCGCTAAGGCTGTTCTTGTGGAATTGGCAAAGGGATATTTGGAAGCCCATAGAGGGCTATGATGAAAAAGGAAATATCTTCCGTTCAAAACTGGAAAGAAGCTTTCTGAGAAACTGCTCTGTGTTCTGTTAATTCATCTCACAGAGTTACATCTTTCCCTTCAAGAATCCTTTCGCTAAGGCTGTTCTTGTGGAATTGGCAAAGGGATATTTGGAAGCCCATAGAGGGCTATGGTGAAAAAGGAAATATCTTCCGTTCAAAATTGGAAAGAAGCTTTCTGAGAAACTGCTCTGTGTTCACTTAATTCATCTCACAGAGTTTCATCTTTCCCTTCAAGAAGCCTTTCGCTAAGGCTGTTCTTGTGGAATTGGCAAAGGGATATTTGGAAGCCCATAGAGGGCTATGGTGAAAAAGGAAATAGCTTCCGTTCAAAACTGGAAAGAAGCTTTCTGAGAAACTGCTCTGTGTTCTGTAAATTCATCTCACAGAGTTACATCTTTCCCTTCAAGAAGCCTTTCGCTAAGGCTGTTCTTGTGGAATTTGCAAAGGGATATTTGGAAGCCCCTAGAGGGCTATGGTGAAAAAGGAAATATCTTCCGTTCAAAACTGGAAAGAACCTTTCTGAGTAACTACCCTGTGTTCTGTTAATTCATCTCACAGAGTTACATCTTTCCCTTCAAGAAGCCTTTCGCTAAGGCTGTTCTTGTGCAATTGGGAAAGGAATATTTGGAAGCCCATAGAGGGCTATGGTGAAAAAGGAAATATCTTCCGTTCAAAACTGGAAAGAAGCTTTCTGAGAAGCTGCTCTGTGTTCTGTTAATTCATCTCACAGAGTTACATCTTTCCCTTCAAGAAGCCTTTCGCTAAGGCTGTACTTGTGGAATTGGCAAAGGGATATTTGGAAGCCCATAGAGGGCTATGGTGAAAAAGGAAATAGCTTCCGTTCAAAACTGGAAAGAAGCTTTCTGAGAAACTGCTCTGTGTTCCGTAAATTCATCTCACAGAGTTACATCTTTCCCTTCAAGAAGCCTTTCGCTAAGGCTGTTCTTGTGCAATTGGCAAAGGGATATTTGGAAGCCCATAGAGGGCTATGGTGAAAAAGGAAATATCTTCCGTTGAACACTGAAAACAAGCCTTCTGAGAAACTGCTCTGTGTTCTGTTAATTCATCTCACAGAGTTACATCTTTCCCTTCAGGAAGCCTTTCGCTAAGGCTGTTCTTGTGGAATTGGCAAAGGGATATTTGGAAGCCCATAGAGGGCTATGGTGAAAAAGGAAATATCTTCCGTTCAAAACTGGAAAGAAGCTTTCTGAGAAACTGCTCTGTGTTCTGTTAATTCATCTCACAGAGTTACATCTTTCCCTTCAAGAAGCCTTTCGCTAAGGCTGTTCTTGTGGAATTGGCAAAGGGATATTTGGAAGCCCATAGAGGACTATGGTGAAAAAGGAAATATCTTCCGATCAAAACTGGAAAGAAGCTTTCTGAGAAACTGCTCTGTGTTCTGTTAATTCATCTCACAGAGTTACATCTTTCCCTTCAAGAAGCCTTTCGCTAAGGCTGTTCTTGTGGAATTGGCAAAGGGATATTTGGAAGCCCAGAGAGGGCTTTGCTGAAAAAGGAAATATCTTCCGTTCAAAACTGGAAAGAAGCTTTCTGAGAAACTGCTCTGTGTTCTGTTAATTCATCTCACAGAGTTACATCTTTCCCTTCAAGAAGCCTTTCGCTAGGGCTGTTCTTGTGGAATTGGCAAAGGGATATTTGGAAGCCCATAGAGGACTATGGTGAAAAAGGAAATATCTTCCGTTCAAAACTGGAAAGAAGCTTTCTGAGAAACTGCTCTGTGTTCTGTTAATTCATCTCACAGAGTTACATCTTTCCCTTCAAGAAGCCTTTCGCTAAGGCTGTTCTTGTGGAATTGGCAAAGGGATATTTGGAAGCCCATAGAGGGCTATGGTGAAAAAGGAAATATCTTCCGTTCAAAACTGCAAAGAAGCTTTCTGAGAAACTGCTCTGTGTACTGTTAATTCATCTCACAGAGTTACATCTTTCCCTTCAAGAAGCCTTTCGCTAAGGCTGTCTTGTGCAATTGGCAAAGGGATATTTGGAAGCCCATAGAGGGCTATGGTGAAAAAGGAAATATCTTCCGTTGAACACTGAAAACAAGCCTTCTGAGAAACTGCTCTGTGTTCTGTTAATACATCTCACAGAGTTACATCTTTACCTTCAGGAAGCCTTTCGCTAAGGCTGTTCTTGTGGAATTGGCAAAGGGATATTTGGAAGCCCATAGAGGGCTATGGTGAAAAAGGAAATATCTTCCGTTCAAAACTGGAAAGAAGCTTTCTGAGAAACTGCTCTGTGTTCTGTTAATTCATCTCACAGAGTTACATCTTTCCCTTCAAGAAGCCTTTCGCTAAGGCTGTTCTTGTGGAATTGGCAAAGGGATATTTGGAAGCCCATAGAGGGCTATGGTGAAAAAGGAAATATCTTCCGATCAAAACTGGAAAGAAGCTTTCTGAGAAACTGCTCTGTGTTCTGTAAATTCATCTCACAGAGTTACATCTTTCCCTTCAAGAAGCCTTTCGCTAAGGCTGTTCTTGTGGAATTGGCAAAGGGATATTTGGAAGCCCATAGAGGGCTATGGTGAAAAAGGAGATATCTTCCGTTCAAAACTGGAAGGAAGCTTTCTGAGAAACTGCTCTGTGTTCAGTTAATTCATCTCACAGAGTTACATCTTTCCCTTCAAGAAGCCTTTCGCTAAGGCTGTTCTTGTGGAATTGGAAAAGGGATATTTGGAAGCCCATAGAGGGCTATGGTGAAAAAGGAAATATCTTCCGTTCAAAACTGGAAGGAAGCTTTCTGAGAAACTGCTCTGTGTTCTGTTAATTCATCTCACAGAGTTACATCTTTCCCTTCAAGAAGCCTTTCGCTAAGGCTGTTCTTGTGGAATTGGCAAAGGGATATTTGGAGGCCCATAGAGTGCTATGATGAAAAAGGAAATATCTTCCGTTCAAAACTGGAAAGAAGCTTTCTGAGAAACTGCTCTGTGTTCTGTAAATTCATCTCACAGAGTTACATCTTTCCCTTCAAGAAGCCTTTCGCTAAGGCTGTTCTTGTGGAATTGGCGAAGGGATATGTGGAAGCCCATAGAGGGCTATGGTGAAAAAGGAAATATCTTCCGTTCAAAACTGGAAAGAAGCTTTCTGAGAAACTGCTCTGTGTTCTGTTAATTCATCTCACAGAGTTAAATCTTTCCCTTCAAGAGGCCTTTCGCTAAGGCTGTTCTTGTGGAATTGGCAAAGGGATATTTGGAAGCCCATAGAGGGCTATGATGAAAAAGGAAATATCTTCCGTTGAAAACTGGAAAGAAGCTTTCTGAGAAACTGCTCTGTGTTCTGTTAATTCATCTCACAGAGTTACATCTTTCCCTTCAAGAATCCTTTCGCTAAGGCTGTTCTTGTGGAATTGGCAAAGGGATATTTGGAAGCCCATAGAGGGCTATGGTGAAAAAGGAAATATCTTCCGTTCAAAATTGGAAAGAAGCTTTCTGAGAAACTGCTCTGTGTTCACTTAATTCATCTCACAGAGTTTCATCTTTCCCTTCAAGAAGCCTTTCGCTAAGGCTGTTCTTGTGGAATTGGCAAAGGGATATTTGGAAGCCCATAGAGGGCTATGGTGAAAAAGGAAATAGCTTCCGTTCAAAACTGGAAAGAAGCTTTCTGAGAAACTGCTCTGTGTTCTGTAAATTCATCTCACAGAGTTACATCTTTCCCTTCAAGAAGCCTTTCGCTAAGGCTGTTCTTGTGGAATTTGCAAAGGGATATTTGGAAGCCCCTAGAGGGCTATGGTGAAAAAGGAAATATCTTCCGTTCAAAACTGGAAAGAACCTTTCTGAGAAACTACTCTGTGTTCTGTTAATTCATCTCACAGAGTTACATCTTTCCCTTCAAGAAGCCTTTCGCTAAGGCTGTTCTTGTGCAATTGGGAAAGGAATATTTGGAAGCCCATAGAGGGCTATGGTGAAAAAGGAAATATCTTCCGTTCAAAACTGGAAAGAAGCTTTCTGAGAAGCTGCTCTGTGTTCTGTTAATTCATCTCACAGAGTTACATCTTTCCCTTCAAGAAGCCTTTCGCTAAGGCTGTACTTGTGCAATTGGCAAAGGGATATTTGGAAGCCCATAGAGGGCTATGGTGAAAAAGGAAATATCTTCCGTTGAACACTGAAAACAAGCCTTCTGAGAAACTGCTCTGTGTTCTGTTAATACATCTCACAGAGTTACATCTTTCCCTTCAGGAAGCCTTTCGCTAAGGCTGTTCTTGTGGAATTGGCAAAGGGATATTTGGAAGCCCTTAGAGGGCTATGGTGAAAAAGGAAATATCTTCCGTTCAAAACTGGAAAGAAGCTTTCTGAGAAACTGCTCTGTGTTCTGTTAATTCATCTCACAGAGTTACATCTTTCCCTTCAAGAAGCCTTTCGCTAAGGCTGTTCTTGTGGAATTGGCAAAGGGATATTTGGAAGCCCATAGAGGGCTATGGTGAAAAAGGAAATATCTTCCGATCAAAACTGGAAAGAAGCTTTCTGAGAAACTGCTCTGTGTTCTGTTAATTCATCTCACAGAGTTACATCTTTCCCTTCAAGAAGCCTTTCGCTAAGGCTCTTCTTGTGGAATTGGCAAAGGGATATTTGGAAGCCCAGAGAGGGATTTGCTGAAAAAGGAAATATCTTCCGTTCAAAACTGGAAAGAAGCTTTCTGAGAAACTGCTCTGTGTTCTGTTTATTCATCTCACAGAGTTACATCTTTCCCTTCAAGAAGCCTTTCGCTAAGGTGTTCTTGTGCAATTGGCAAAGGGATATTTGGAAGCCCATAGATTGCTATGTTGAAAAAGGAAATATCTTCCGTTCAAAACTGGAAAGAAGCTTTCTGAGAAACTGCTCTGTGTTCTGTTAATTCATCTCACAGAGTTACATCTTTCCCTTCAAGAAGTCTTTCGCTAAGGCTGTTCTTGTGGAATTGGCAAAGGGATATTTGGAAGCCCATAGAGGGCTATGGTGAAAAAGGAAATATCTTCCGTTCAAAACTGGAAAGAAGCTTTCTGAGAAACTGCTCTGTGTTCTGTTAATTCCTCTCACAGAGTTACATCTTTCCCTTCAAGAAGCCTTTCGCTAAGGCTGTTCTTGTGGAATTGGCAAAGGGAT
The DNA here is from genome assembly GCF_047675955.1 of Chlorocebus sabaeus. Taxonomy (NCBI): domain Eukaryota; kingdom Metazoa; phylum Chordata; class Mammalia; order Primates; family Cercopithecidae; genus Chlorocebus; species Chlorocebus sabaeus. The sequence continues at coordinate 869,901 of NW_027327981.1, forward strand.
ATTTGGAAGCCCATAGAGGGCTATGGTGAAAAAGGAAATATCTTCCGTTCAAAACTGGAAAGAAGCTTTCTGAGAACCTGCTCTGTGTTCTGTTAATTCATCTCACAGAGTTACATCTTTCCCTTCAAGAATCCTTTCAATAAGGCTGTTCTTGTGGAATTGGCAAAGGGATATTTGGAAGCCCATAGAGGGCTATGGTGAAAAAGGAAATACCTTCCGTTCAAAACTGGATAGAAGCTTTCTGAGAAACTGCTCTGTGTTCTGTTAATTCATCTCACAGAGTTACATCTTTCCCTTCAAGAAGCCTTTCGCTAAGGCTGTTCTTGTGCAATTGGCAAAGGGATATTTGGAAGCCCATAGAGGGCTATGGTGAAAAAGGAAATATCTTCCATTGAAAACTGGAAAGAAGCTTTCTGAGAAACTGCTCTGTGTTCTGTTAATTCATCTCACAGAGTTACATCTTTCCCTTCAAGAAGCCTTTCGCTAAGGCTGTTCTTGTGGAATTGGCAAAGGGATATTTGGAAGCCCATAGAGGGCTATGGTGAAAAAGGAAATATCTTCCGTTCAAAACTGGAAAGAATCTTTCTGAGAAACTGCTCTGTGTTCTGTTAATTCATCTCACAGAGTTACATCTTTCTCTTCAAGAAGCCATTCGCTAAGGCTGTTCTTGTGGAATTGGCAAAGGGATATTTGGAAGCCCATAGAGGACTATGGTGAAAAAGGAAATATCTTCCGTTCAAAACTGGAAAGAACCTTTCTGAGAAACTGCTCTGTGTTCTGTTAATTCATCTCACAGAGTTACATCTTTCCCTTCAGGAAGTCTTTCGCTAAGGCTGTTCTTGTGGAATTGGCAAAGGGATATTTGGAAGCCCATAGAGGGCTATGGTGAAAAAGGAAATATCTTCCGTTCAAAACTGGAAAGAAGCTTTCTGAGAAACTGCTCTGTGTTCTGTTAATTCATCTCACAGAGTTACATCGTTCCCTTCAAGAAGCCTTTCGCTAAGGCTGTTCTTGTGGAATTGGCAAAGGGATATTTGGAAGCCCATAGAGGGCTATGGTGAAAAAGGAAATATCTTCCGTTCAAAACTGGAAAGAAGCTTTCTGAGAAACTGCTCTGTGTTCTGTTAATTCATCTCACACAGTTCCATCTTTCCCTTCAAGAAGCCTTTCGCTAAGGCTGTTCTTGTGGAATTGGCAAAGGGATATTTGGAAGCCCATAGAGGGCAATGGTGAAAAAGGCAATATCTTCCGTTCAAAACTGGAAAGAAGCTTTCTGAGAAACTGCTCTGTGTTCTGTTAATTCATCTCACAGAGTTACATCTTTCCCTTCAAGAAGCCTTTCGCTAAGGCTGTTCTTGTGCAATTGGCAAAGGGATATTTGGAAGCCCATAGAGGGCAATGGTGAAAAAGGCAATATCTTCCGTTCAAAACTGGAAAGAAGCTTTCTGAGAAACTGCTCTGTGTTCTGTTTATTCATCTCACAGAGTTACATCTTTCCCTTCAAGAAGCCTTTCGCTAAGGTGTTCTTGTGCAATTGGCAAAGGGATATTTGGAAGCCCATAGAGGGCTATGTTGAAAAAGGAAATATCTTCCGTTCGAAACTGGAAAGAAGCTTTCTGAGAAACTGCTCTGTGTTCTGTTAATTCATCTCACAGAGTTACATCTTTCCCTTCAAGAAGCCTTTCGCTAAGGCTGTTCTTGTGGAATTGGCAAAGGGATATTTGGAAGCCCATAGAGGGCTATGGTGAAAAAGGAAATATCTTCCGTTCAAAACTGCAAAGAAGCTTTCTGAGAAACTGCTCTGTGTTCTGTTAATTCATCTCACAGAGTTACATCTTTCCCTTCAAGAAGCCTTTCGCTAGGGCTGTTCTTGTGCAATTGGCAAAGGGATATTTGGAAGCCCATAGAGGGCTATGGTGAAAAAGGAAATATCTTCCGTTGAAAACTGAAAGCAAGCCTTCTGAGAAACTGCTCTGTGTTCTGTTAATACATCTCAGAGAGTTACATCTTTCCCTTCAGGAAGCCTTTCGCTAAGGCTGTTCTTGTGGAATTGGCAAAGGGATATTTGGAAGCCCATAGAGGGCTATGGTGAAAAAGGAAATATCTTCCGTTCAAAACTGGAAACAAGCTTTCTGAGAAACTGCTCTGTGTTCTGTTAATTCATCTCACAGAGTTACATCTTTCCCTTCAAGAAGCCTTTCGCTAAGGCTGTTCTTGTGCAATTGGCAAAGGGATGTTTGGAAGCCCATAAAGGGCTATGGTGAAAAAGGAAATATCTTCCGTTGAAAACTGGAAAGAAGCTTTCTGAGAAACTGCTCTGTGTTCTGTTAATTCATCTCACAGAGTTACATCTTTCCCTTCAAGAAGCCTTTCGCTAAGGCTGTTCTTGTGGAATTGGCAAAGGGATATTTGGAAGCCCGGAGAGGGCTATGGTGAAAAAGGAAATATCTTCCGTTCAAAACTGGAAAGAAGCTTTCTGAGAAACTGCTCTGTGTTCTGTTAATTCATCTCACAGAGTTACATCTTTCCCTTCAAGAAGCCTTTCGCTAAGGCTGTTCTTGTGGAATTGGCAAAGGGATATTTGGAAGCCCATAGAGGGCTATGGTGAAAAAGGAAATATCTTCCGTTCAAAACTGGAAAGAAGCTTTTTGAGAAACTGCTCGGTGTTCAGTTAATTCATCTCACAGAGTTACATCTTTCCCTTCAAGAAGCCTTTCGCTAAGGCTGTTCTTTTGGAATTGGCAAAGGGATATTTGGAAGCCCATAGAGGGCTATGGTGAAAAAGGAAATATCTTCCGTTCAAAACTGGAAAGAAGCTTTCTGAGAAACTGCTCTGTGTTCTGTTAATTCATCTCACAGAGTTACATCTTTCCCTTCAAGAAGCCTTTCGCTAAGGCTGTTCTTGTGGAATTGGCAAAGGGATATTTGGAAGCCCATAGAGGGCTATGGTGAAAAAGGAAATATCTTCCGTTCAAAACTGGAAAGAAGCTTTCTGAGAAACTGCTCTGTGTTCTGTTAATTCATCTCACAGAGTTACATCTTTCCCTTCAAGAAGCCTTTCGCTAAGGCTGTTCTTGTGGAATTGGTAAAGGGATATTTGGAAGCCCTTAGAGGGCTATGGTGAAAAAGGAAATATCTTCCGTTGAAAACTGAAAACAAGCCTTCTGAGAAACTGCTCTGTGTTCTGTTAATTCATCTCACAGAGTTACATCTTTCCCTTCAAGAAGCCTTTCGCTAAGGCTGTTCTTGTGGAATTGGCAAAGGGATATTTGGAAGCCCATAGAGGGCTACGGGGAAAAAAGGAAATATCTTCTGTTCAAAACTGGAAAGAATCTTTCTGAGAAACTGCTCTGTGTTCTGTTAATTCATCTCACAGAGTTACATCTTTCCCTTCAAGAAGCCTTTCGCTAAGGCTCTTCTTGTGGAATTGGCAAAGGGATATTGGGAAGCCCATAGAGGGCTATGGTGAAAAAGGAAATATCTTCCGTTCAAAACTGGAAAGAAGCTTTCTGAGAAACTGCTCTGTGTTCTGTAAATTCATCTCACAGAGTTACATCTTTCCCTTCAAGGAGCCTTTCGCTAAGGCTGTTCTTGTGGAATTGGCAAAGGGATATTTGGAAGCCCATAGAGGGCTATGGTGAAAAAGGAAATATCTTCCGTTCAAAATTGGAAAGAAGCTTTCTGAGAAACTGCTCTGTGTTCACTTAATTCATCTCACAGAGTTACATCTTTCCCTTCAAGAAGCCTTTCGCTAAGGCTGTTCTTGTGGAATTGGCAAAGGGATATTTGGAAGACCTTAGAGGGCTATGGTGAAAAAGGAATTATCTTCCGTTCAAACCTGGAAAGAAGCTTTGTGAGAAACTGTTCTATGTTCTGTTAATTCATCTCACAGAGTTACATCTTTCCCTTCAAGAAACCTTTCACTAAGGCTGTTCTTGTGGAATTGTCAAAGGGATATTTGGAAGCCCATAGAGGGCTATGGTGAAAAAGGAAATAGCTTCCGTTCAAAACTGGAAAGAAGCTTTCTGAGAAACTGCTCTGTGTTCTGTAAATTCATCTCACAGAGTTACATCTTTCCCTTCAAGAAGCCTTTCGCTAAGGCTGTTCTTGTGGAATTTGCAAAGGGATATTTGGAAGCCACTAGAGGGCTATGGTGAAAAAGGAAATATCTTCCGTTCAAAACTGGAAAGAACCTTTCTGAGAAACTACTCTGTGTTCTGTTAATTCATCTCACAGAGTTACATCTTTCCCTTCAAGAAGCCTTTCGCTAAGGCTGTTCTTGTGCAATTGGGAAAGGGATATTTGGAAGCCCCTAGAGGGCTATGGTGAAAAAGGAAATATCTTCCATTGAAAACTGGAAAGAAGCTTTCTGAGAAACTGCTCTGTGTTCTGTTAATTCATCTCACAGAGTTACATCTTTCCCTTCAAGAAGCCTTTCGCTAAGGCTGTTCTTGTGGAATTGGCAAAGGGATATTTGGAAGCCCATAGAGGGCTATGGTGAAAAAGGAAATATCTTCCGTTCAAAACTGGAAAGAAGCTTTCTGAGAAACTGCTCTGTGTTCTGTTAATTCATCTCACAGAGTTACATCGTTCCCTTCAAGAATCCTTTCGCTAAGGCTGTTCTTGTGGAATTGGCAAAGGGATATTTGGAAGCCCATAGAGGGCTATGGTGAAAAAGGAAATATCTTCCGTTCAAAACTGGAAAGAAGCTTTCTGAGAAACTGCTCTGTGTTCTGTTAATTCATCTCACAGAGTTACATCTTTCCCTTCAAGAAGCCTTTCGCTAAGGCTGTTCTTGTGGAATTGGCAAAGGGATATTTGGAAGCCCATAGAGGGCAATGGTGAAAAAGGCAATATCTTCCGTTCAAAACTGGAAAGAAGCTTTCTGAGAAACTGCTCTGTGTTCTGTTAATTCATCTCACAGAGTTACATCTTTCCCTTCAAGAAGCCTTTCGCTAAGGCTGTTCTTGTGCAATTGGCAAAGGGATATTTGGAAGCCCATAGAGGGCAATGGTGAAAAAGGCAATATCTTCCGTTCAAAACTGGAAAGAAGCTTTCTGACAAACTGCTCTGTGTTCTGTTTATTCATCTCACAGAGTTACATCTTTCCCTTCAAGAAGCCTTTCGCTAAGGTGTTCTTGTGCAATTGGCAAAGGGATATTTGGAAGCCCATAGAGGGCTATGGTGAAAAAGGAAATATCTTCCGTTGAAAACTGAAAACAAGCCTTCTGAGAAACTGCTCTGTGTTCTGTTAATACATCTCACAGAGTTACATCTTTCCCTTCAGGAAGCCTTTCGCTATGGCTGTTCTTGTGGAATTGGCAAAGGGATATTTGGAAGCCCATAGAGGGCTATGGTGAAAAAGGAAATATCTTCCGTTCAAAACTGGAAAGAAGCTTTCTGAGAAACTGCTCTGTGTTCTGTTAATTCATCTCACAGAGTTACATCTTTCCCTTCAAGAAGCCTTTCGCTAAGGCTGTTCTTGTGGAATTGGCAAAGGGATATTTGGAAGCCCACAGAGGGCTATGGTGAAAAAGGAAATATCTTCCGTTCAAAACTGGAAAGAAGCTTTCTGAGAAACTGCTCTGTGTTCTGTTAATTCATCTCACAGAGTTACATCTTTCCCTTCAAGAAGCCTTTCGCTAAGGCTGTTCTTGTGGAATTGGCAAAGGGATATTTGGAAGCCCAGAGAGCGCTATGGTGAAAAAAGGAAATATCTTCCGTTCAAAACTGGAAAGAAGCTTTCTGAGAAACTGCTCTGTGTTCTGTTAATTCATCTCACAGAGTTACATCTTTCCCTTCAAGAAGCCTTTCGCTAAGGCTGTTCTTGTGGAATTGGCAAAGGGATATTTGGAAGCTCATAGAGGGCTAAGGTGAAAAAGGAAATATCTTCCGTTCAAAACTGGAAAGAAGCTTTCTGAGAAACTGCTCTGTGTTCTGTTAATTCATCTCACAGAGTTACATCTTTCCCTTCAAGAAGCCTTTCGCTAAGGCTGTTCTTGTGGAATTGGTAAAGGGATATTTGGAAGCCCATAGAGGGCTATGGTGAAAAAGGAAATATCTTCCCTTGAAAACTGAAAACAAGCCTTCTGAGAAACTGCTCTGTGTTCTGTTAATTCATCTCAGAGAGTTACATCTTTCCCTTCAAGAAGCCTTTCGCTAAGGCTGTTCTTGTGGAATTGGCAAAGGGATATTTGGAAGCCTGTAGAGGGCTATGGTGAAAAAGGAAATATCTTCCGTTCAAAACTGGAAAGGATCTTTCTGAGAAACTGCTCTGTGTTCTGTTAATTCATCTCACAGAGTTACATCTTTCCCTTCAAGAAGCCTTTCGCTAAGGCTGTTCTTGTGGAATTGGCAAAGGGATATTTGGAAGCCCATAGAGGGCTATGGTGAAAAAGGAAATATCTTCCGTTCAAAACTGGAAAGAAGCTTTCTGAGAAACTGCTCGATGTTCAGTTAATTCATCTCACAGAGTTACATCTTTCCCTTCAAGAAGCCTTTCGCTAAGGCTGTTCTTGTGGAATTGGCAAAGGGATATTTGGAGGCCCATAGAGTGCTATGGTGAAAAAGGAAATATCTTCCGTTCAAAACTGGAAAGAAGCTTTCTGAGAAACTGCTCTGTGTTCTGTAAATTCATCTCACAGAGTTACATCTTTCCCTTCAAGAAGCCTTTCGCTAAGGCTGTTCTTTTGGAATTGGCAAAGGGATATGTGGAAGCCCATAGAGGGCTATGGTGAAAAAGGAAATATCTTCCGTTCAAAACTGGAAAGAAGCTTTCTGAGAAACTGCTCTGTGTTCTCTTAATTCATCTCACAGAGTTAAATCTTTCCCTTCAAGAGGCCTTTCGCTAAGGCTGTTCTTGTGGAATTGGCAAAGGGATATTTGGAAGCCCATAGAGGGCTATGGTGAAAAAGGAAATATCTTCCATTGAAAACTGGAAAGAAGCTTTCTGAGAAACTGCTCTGTGTTCTGTTAATTCATCTCACAGAGTTACATCTTTCCCTTCAAGAAGCCTTTCGCTAAGGCTGTTCTTGTGGAATTGGAAAAGGGATATTTGGAAGCCCATAGAGGGCTATGGTGAAAAAGGAAATATCTTCCGTTCAAAACTGGAAAGAATCTTTCTGAGAAACTGCTCTGTGTTCTGTTAATTCATCTCACAGAGTTACATCTTTCTCTTCAAGAAGCCATTCGCTAAGGCTGTTCTTGTGGAATTGGCAAAGGGATATTTGGAAGCCCATAGAGGACTATGGTGAAAAAGGAAATATCTTCCGTTCAAAACTGGAAAGAACCTTTCTGAGAAACTGCTCTGTGTTCTGTTAATTCATCTCACAGAGTTACATCTTTCCCTTCAGGAAGTCTTTCGCTAAGGCTGTTCTTGTGGAATTGGCAAAGGGATATTTGGAAGCCCATAGAGGGCTATGGTGAAAAAGGAAATATCTTCCGTTCAAAACTGGAAAGAAGCTTTCTGAGAAACTGCTCTGTGTTCTGTTAATTCATCTCACAGAGTTACATCGTTCCCTTCAAGAAGCCTTTCGCTAAGGCTGTTCTTGTGGAATTGGCAAACGGATATTTGGAAGCCCATAGAGGGCTATGGTGAAAAAGGAAATATCTTCCGTTCAAAACTGGAAAGAAGCTTTCTGAGAAACTGCTCTGTGTTCTGTTAATTCATCTCACAGAGTTCCATCTTTCCCTTCAAGAAGCCTTTCGCTAAGGCTGTTCTTGTGGAATTGGCAAAGGGATATTTGGAAGCCCATAGAGGGCAATGGTGAAAAAGGCAATATCTTCCGTTCAAAACTGGAAAGAAGCTTTCTGAGAAACTGCTCTGTGTTCTGTTTATTCATCTCACAGAGTTACATCTTTCCCTTCAAGAAGCCTTTCGCTAAGGTGTTCTTGTGCAATTGGCAAAGGGATATTTGGAAGCCCATAGAGGGCTATGTTGAAAAAGGAAATATCTTCCGTTCAAAACTGGAAAGAAGCTTTCTGAGAAACTGCTCTGTGTTCTGTTAATTCATCTCACAGAGTTACATCTTTCCCTTCAAGAAGCCTTTCGCTAAGGCTGTTCTTCTGGAATTGGCAAAGGGATATTTGGAAGCCCATAGAGGGCTATGGTGAAAAAGGAAATATCTTCCGTTCAAAACTGGAAAGAAGTTTTCTGAGAAACTGCTCTGTGTTCTGTTAATTCCTCTCACAGAGTTACATCTTTCCCTTCAAGAAGCCTTTCGCTAAGGCTGTTCTTGTGGAATTGGCAAAGGGATATTTGGAAGCCCATAGAGGGCTATGATGAAAAAGGAAATATCTTCCGTTCAAAACTGGAAAGAATCTTTCTGAGAACCTGCTCTGTGTTCTGTTAATTCATCTCACAGAGTTACATCTTTCCCTTCAAGAAGCCTTTCGCTAAGGCTGTTCTTGTGGAATTGGCAAAGGGATATTTGGAAGCCCATAGAGGGCTACGGGGAAAAAGGAAATATCTTCTGTTCAAAACTGGAAAGAATCTTTCTGAGAAACTGCTCTGTGTTCTGTTAATTCATCTCACAGAGTTACATCTTTCCCTTCAAGAAGCCTTTCGCTAAGGCTCTTCTTGTGGAATTGGCAAAGGGATATTTGGAAGCCCATAGAGGGCTATGGTGAAAAAGGAAATATCTTCCGTTCAAAACTGGAAAGAAGCTTTCTGAGAAACTGCTCTGTGTTCTGTAAATTCATCTCACAGAGTTACATCTTTCCCTTCAAGAATCCTTTCGCTAAGGCTGTTCTTGTGGAATTGGCAAAGGGATATTTGGAAGCCCATAGAGGGCTATGGTGAAAAAGGAGATATCTTCCGTTCAAAACTGGAAGGAAGCTTTCTGAGAAACTGCTCTGTGTTCAGTTAATTCATCTCACAGAGTTACATCTTTCCCTTCAAGAAGCCTTTCGCTAAGGCTGTTCTTGTGGAATTGGAAAAGGGATATTTGGAAGCCCATAGAGGGCTATGGTGAAAAAGGAAATATCTTCCGTTCAAAACTGGAAGGAAGCTTTCTGAGAAACTGCTCTGTGTTCTGTTAATTCATCTCACAGAGTTACATCTTTCCCTTCAAGAAGCCTTTCGCTAAGGCTGTTCTTGTGGAATTGGCAAAGGGATATTTGGAGGCCCATAGAGTGCTATGATGAAAAAGGAAATATCTTCCGTTCAAAACTGGAAAGAAGCTTTCTGAGAAACTGCTCTGTGTTCTGTAAATACATCTCACAGAGTTACATCTTTCCCTTCAAGAAGCCTTTCGCTAAGGCTGTTCTTGTGGAATTGGCGAAGGGATATGTGGAAGCCCATAGAGGGCTATGGTGAAAAAGGAAATATCTTCCGTTCAAAACTGGAAAGAAGCTTTCTGAGAAACTGCTCTGTGTTCTGTTAATTCATCTCACAGAGTTAAATCTTTCCCTTCAAGAGGCCTTTCGCTAAGGCTGTTCTTGTGGAATTGGCAAAGGGATATTTGGAAGCCCATAGAGGGCTATGATGAAAAAGGAAATATCTTCCGTTGAAAACTGGAAAGAAGCTTTCTGAGAAACTGCTCTGTGTTCTGTTAATTCATCTCACAGAGTTACATCTTTCCCTTCAAGAATCCTTTCGCTAAGGCTGTTCTTGTGGAATTGGCAAAGGGATATTTGGAAGCCCATAGGGGGCTATGGTGAAAAAGGAAATATCTTCCGTTCAAAATTGGAAAGAAGCTTTCTGAGAAACTGCTCTGTGTTCACTTAATTCATCTCACAGAGTTACATCTTTCCCTTCAAGAAGCCTTTCGCTAAGGCTGTTCTTGTGGAATTGGCAAAGGGATATTTGGAAGCCCATAGAGGGCTATGGTGAAAAAGGAAATAGCTTCCGTTCAAAACTGGAAAGAAGCTTTCTGAGAAACTGCTCTGTGTTCTGTAAATTCATCTCACAGAGTTACATCTTTCCCTTCAAGAAGCCTTTCGCTAAGGCTGTTCTTGTGGAATTTGCAAAGGGATATTTGGAAGCCCCTAGAGGGCTATGGTGAAAAAGGAAATATCTTCCGTTCAAAACTGGAAAGAACCTTTCTGAGAAACTACTCTGTGTTCTGTTAATTCATCTCACAGAGTTACATCTTTCCCTTCAAGAAGCCTTTCGCTAAGGCTGTTCTTGTGCAATTGGGAAAGGAATATTTGGAAGCCCATAGAGGGCTATGGTGAAAAAGGAAATATCTTCCGTTCAAAACTGGAAAGAAGCTTTCTGAGAAGCTGCTCTGTGTTCCGTTAATTCATCTCACAGAGTTACATCTTTCCCTTCAAGAAGCCTTTCGCTAAGGCTGTACTTGTGGAATTGGCAAAGGGATATTTGGAAGCCCATAGAGGGCTATGGTGAAAAAGGAAATAGCTTCCGTTCAAAACTGGAAAGAAGCTTTCTGAGAAACTGCTCTGTGTTACGTAAATTCATCTCACAGAGTTACATCTTTCCCTTCAAGAAGCCTTTCGCTAAGGCTGTTCTTGTGGAATTGGCAAAGGGATATTTGGAAGCCTATAGAGGGCTACGGAGAAAAAGGAAATATCTTCCGTTCAAAACTGGAAACAAGCTTTCGGAGAAACTGCTCTGGTTCTGTTAATTCATCTCACAGAGTTACATCTTTCCCTTCAAGAAGCCTTTCGCTAAGGCTGTTCTTGTGGAATTGGCATAGGGATATTTGGAAGCCCATAGAGGGCTATGGTGAAAAAGGAAATATCTTCCGTTCAAAACTGGAAAGAAGCTTTCTGAGAAACTGCTCTGTGATCTGTTAATTCATCTCACAGAGTTACATCTTTCCCTTCAAGAAGCCTTTCGCTAGGGCTGTTCTTGTGGAATTGGCAAAGGGATATTTGGAAGCCCATAGAGGGCTATGGTGAAAAAGGAAATATCTTCCGTTCAAAACTGGAAAGAAGCTTTCTGAGAAACTGCTCTGTGTTCTGTTAATTCATCTCACAGAGTTACATCTTTCCCTTCAAGAAGCCTTTCGCTAAGGCTGTTCTTGTGGAATTGGCAAAGGGATATTTGGAAGCCCATAGAGGGCTATGGTGAAAAAGGAAATATCTTCCGTTCAAAACTGCAAAGAAGCTTTCTGAGAAACTGCTCTGTGTACTGTTAATTCATCTCACAGAGTTACATCTTTCCCTTCAAGAAGCCTTTCGCTAAGGCTGTTCTTGTGCAATTGGCAAAGGGATATTTGGAAGCCCATAGAGGGCTATGGTGAAAAAGGAAATATCTTCCGTTGAACACTGAAAACAAGCCTTCTGAGAAACTGCTCTGTGTTCTGTTAATACATCTCACAGAGTTACATCTTTCCCTTCAGGAAGCCTTTCGCTAAGGCTGTTCTTGTGGAATTGGCAAAGGGATATTTGGAAGCCCATAGAGGGCTATGGTGAAAAAGGAAATATCTTCCGTTCAAAACTGGAAAGAAGCTTTCTGAGAAACTGCTCTGTGTTCTGTTAATTCATCTCACAGAGTTACATCTTTCCCTTCAAGAAGCCTTTCGCTAAGGCTGTTCTTGTGGAATTGGCAAAGGGATATTTGGAAGCCCATAGAGGACTATGGTGAAAAAGGAAATATCTTCCGATCAAAACTGGAAAGAAGCTTTCTGAGAAACTGCTCTGTGTTCTGTTAATTCATCTCACAGAGTTACATCTTTCCCTTCAAGAAGCCTTTCGCTAAGGCTGTTCTTGTGGAATTGGCAAAGGGATATTTGGAAGCCCAGAGAGGGCTTTGCTGAAAAAGGAAATATCTTCCGTTCAAAACTGGAAAGAAGCTTTCTGAGAAACTGCTCTGTGTTCTGTTAATTCATCTCACAGAGTTACATCTTTCCCTTCAAGAAGCCTTTCGCTAGGGCTGTTCTTGTGGAATTGGCAAAGGGATATTTGGAAGCCCATAGAGGGCTATGGTGAAAAAGGAAATATCTTCCGTTCAAAACTGGAAAGAAGCTTTCTGAGAAACTGCTCTGTGTTCTGTTAATTCATCTCACAGAGTTACATCTTTCCCTTCAAGAAGCCTTTCGCTAAGGCTGTTCTTGTGGAATTGGCAAAGGGATATTTGGAAGCCCATAGAGGGCTATGGTGAAAAAGGAAATATCTTCCGTTCAAAACTGCAAAGAAGCTTTCTGAGAAACTGCTCTGTGTACTGTTAATTCATCTCACAGAGTTACATCTTTCCCTTCAAGAAGCCTTTCGCTAAGGCTGTCTTGTGCAATTGGCAAAGGGATATTTGGAAGCCCATAGAGGGCTATGGTGAAAAAGGAAATATCTTCCGTTGAACACTGAAAACAAGCCTTCTGAGAAACTGCTCTGTGTTCTGTTAATACATCTCACAGAGTTACATCTTTCCCTTCAGGAAGCCTTTCGCTAAGGCTGTTCTTGTGGAATTGGCAAAGGGATATTTGGAAGCCCATAGAGGGCTATGGTGAAAAAGGAAATATCTTCCGTTCAAAACTGGAAAGAAGCTTTCTGAGAAACTGCTCTGTGTTCTGTTAATTCATCTCACAGAGTTACATCTTTCCCTTCAAGAAGCCTTTCGCTAAGGCTGTTCTTGTGGAATTGGCAAAGGGATATTTGGAAGCCCATAGAGGGCTATGGTGAAAAAGGAAATATCTTCCGATCAAAACTGGAAAGAAGCTTTCTGAGAAACTGCTCTGTGTTCTGTAAATTCATCTCACAGAGTTACATCTTTCCCTTCAAGAAGCCTTTCGCTAAGGCTGTTCTTGTGGAATTGGCAAAGGGATATTTGGAAGCCCATAGAGGGCTATGGTGAAAAAGGAGATATCTTCCGTTCAAAACTGGAAGGAAGCTTTCTGAGAAACTGCTCTGTGTTCAGTTAATTCATCTCACAGAGTTACATCTTTCCCTTCAAGAAGCCTTTCGCTAAGGCTGTTCTTGTGGAATTGGAAAAGGGATATTTGGAAGCCCATAGAGGGCTATGGTGAAAAAGGAAATATCTTCCGTTCAAAACTGGAAGGAAGCTTTCTGAGAAACTGCTCTGTGTTCTGTTAATTCATCTCACAGAGTTACATCTTTCCCTTCAAGAAGCCTTTCGCTAAGGCTGTTCTTGTGGAATTGGCAAAGGGATATTTGGAGGCCCATAGAGTGCTATGATGAAAAAGGAAATATCTTCCGTTCAAAACTGGAAAGAAGCTTTCTGAGAAACTGCTCTGTGTTCTGTAAATTCATCTCACAGAGTTACATCTTTCCCTTCAAGAAGCCTTTCGCTAAGGCTGTTCTTGTGGAATTGGCGAAGGGATATGTGGAAGCCCATAGAGGGCTATGGTGAAAAAGGAAATATCTTCCGTTCAAAACTGGAAAGAAGCTTTCTGAGAAACTGCTCTGTGTTCTGTTAATTCATCTCACAGAGTTAAATCTTTCCCTTCAAGAGGCCTTTCGCTAAGGCTGTTCTTGTGGAATTGGCAAAGGGATATTTGGAAGCCCATAGAGGGCTATGATGAAAAAGGAAATATCTTCCGTTGAAAACTGGAAAGAAGCTTTCTGAGAAACTGCTCTGTGTTCTGTTAATTCATCTCACAGAGTTACATCTTTCCCTTCAAGAATCCTTTCGCTAAGGCTGTTCTTGTGGAATTGGCAAAGGGATATTTGGAAGCCCATAGAGGGCTATGGTGAAAAAGGAAATACCTTCCGTTCAAAATTGGAAAGAAGCTTTCTGAGAAACTGCTCTGTGTTCACTTAATTCATCTCACAGAGTTACATCTTTCCCTTCAAGAAGCCTTTCGCTAAGGCTGTTCTTGTGGAATTGGCAAAGGGATATTTGGAAGCCCATAGAGGGCTATGGTGAAAAAGGAAATAGCTTCCGTTCAAAACTGGAAAGAAGCTTTCTGAGAAACTGCTCTGTGTTCTGTAAATTCATCTCACAGAGTTACATCTTTCCCTTCAAGAAGCCTTTCGCTAAGGCTGTTCTTGTGGAATTTGCAAAGGGATATTTGGAAGCCCCTAGAGGGCTATGGTGAAAAAGGAAATATCTTCCGTTCAAAACTGGAAAGAACCTTTCTGAGAAACTACTCTGTGTTCTGTTAATTCATCTCACAGAGTTACATCTTTCCCTTCAAGAAGCCTTTCGCTAAGGCTGTTCTTGTGCAATTGGGAAAGGAATATTTGGAAGCCCATAGAGGGCTATGGTGAAAAAGGAAATATCTTCCGTTCAAAACTGGAAAGAAGCTTTCTGAGAAGCTGCTCTGTGTTCTGTTAATTCATCTCACAGAGTTACATCTTTCCCTTCAAGAAGCCTTTCGCTAAGGCTGTACTTGTGGAATTGGCAAAGGGATATTTGGAAGCCCATAGAGGGCTATGGTGAAAAAGGAAATAGCTTCCGTTCAAAACTGGAAAGAAGCTTTCTGAGAAACTGCTCTGTGATCTGTTAATTCATCTCACAGAGTTACATCTTTCCCTTCAAGAAGCCTTTCGCTAGGGCTGTTCTTGTGGAATTGGCAAAGGGATATTTGGAAGCCCATACAGGGCTATGGTGAAAAAGGAAATATCTTCCGTTCAAAACTGGAAAGAAGCTTTCTGAGAAACTGCTCTGTGTTCTGTTAATTCATCTCACAGAGTTACATCTTTCCCTTCAAGAAGCCTTTCGCTAAGGCTGTTCTTGTGGAATTGGCAAAGGGATATTTGGAAGCCCATAGAGGGCTATGGTGAAAAAGGAAATATCTTCCGTTCAAAACTGCAAAGAAGCTTTCTGAGAAACTGCTCTGTGTACTGTTAATTCATCTCACAGAGTTACATCTTTCCCTTCAAGAAGCCTTTCGCTAAGGCTGTACTTGTGGAATTGGCAAAGGGATATTTGGAAGCCCCTAGAGGGCTATGGTGAAAAAGGAAATATCTTCCGTTCAAAACTGGAAAGAAGCTTTCTGAGAAACTGCTCTGTGATCTGTTAATTCATCTCACAGAGTTACATCTTTCCCTTCAAGAAGCCTTTCGCTAGGGCTGTTCTTGTGGAATTGGCAAAGGGATATTTGGAAGCCCATACAGGGCTATGGTGAAAAAGGAAATATCTTCCGTTCAAAACTGGAAAGAAGCTTTCTGAGAAACTGCTCTGTGTTCTGTTAATTCATCTCACAGAGTTACATCTTTCCCTTCAAGAAGCCTTTCGCTAAGGCTGTTCTTGTGGAATTGGCAAAGGGATATTTGGAAGCCCATAGAGGGCTATGGTGAAAAAGGAAATATCTTCCGTTCAAAACTGCAAAGAAGCTTTCTGAGAAACTGCTCTGTGTACTGTTAATTCATCTCACAGAGTTACATCTTTCCCTTCAAGAAGCCTTTCGCTAAGGCTGTTCTTGTGCAATTGGCACAGGGATATTTGGAAGCCCATAGAGGGCTATGGTGAAAAAGGAAATATCTTCCGTTGAACACTGAAAACAAGCCTTCTGAGAAACTGCTCTGTGTTCTGTTAATACATCTCACAGAGTTACATCTTTCCCTTCAGGAAGCCTTTCGCTAAGGCTGTTCTTGTGGAATTGGCAAAGGGATATTTGGAAGCCCATAGAGGGCTATGGTGAAAAAGGAAATATCTTCCGTTCAAAACTGGAAAGAAGCTTTCTGAGAAACTGCTCTGTGTTCTGTTAATTCATCTCACAGAGTTACATCTTTCCCTTCAAGAAGCCTTTCGCTAAGGCTGTTCTTGTGGAATTGGCAAAGGGATATTTGGAAGCCCATAGAGGACTATGGTGAAAAAGGAAATATCTTCCGATCAAAACTGGAAAGAAGCTTTCTGAGAAACTGCTCTGTGTTCTGTTAATTCATCTCACAGAGTTACATCTTTCCCTTCAAGAAGCCTTTCGCTAAGGCTGTTCTTGTGGAATTGGCAAAGGGATATTTGGAAGCCCAGAGAGGGCTTTGCTGAAAAAGGAAATATCTTCCGTTCAAAACTGGAAAGAAGCTTTCTGAGAAACTGCTCTGTGTTCTGTTAATTCATCTCACAGAGTTACATCTTTCCCTTCAAAAAGCCTTTCGCTAGGGCTGTTCTTGTGGAATTGGCAAAGGGATATTTGGAAGCCCATAGAGGGCTATGGTGAAAAAGGAAATATCTTCCGTTCAAAACTGGAAAGAAGCTTTCTGAGAAACTGCTCTGTGTTCTGTTAATTCATCTCACAGAGTTACATCTTTCCCTTCAAGAAGCCTTTCGCTAAGGCTGTTCTTGTGGAATTGGCAAAGGGATATTTGGAAGCCCATAGAGGGCTATGGTGAAAAAGGAAATATCTTCCGTTCAAAACTGCAAAGAAGCTTTCTGAGAAACTGCTCTGTGTACTGTTAATTCATCTCACAGAGTTACATCTTTCCCTTCAAGAAGCCTTTCGCTAAGGCTGTCTTGTGCAATTGGCAAAGGGATATTTGGAAGCCCATAGAGGGCTATGGTGAAAAAGGAAATATCTTCCGTTGAACACTGAAAACAAGCCTTCTGAGAAACTGCTCTGTGTTCTGTTAATACATCTCACAGAGTTACATCTTTCCCTTCAGGAAGCCTTTCGCTAAGGCTGTTCTTGTGGAATTGGCAAAGGGATATTTGGAAGCCCTTAGAGGGCTATGGTGAAAAAGGAAATATCTTCCGTTCAAAACTGGAAAGAAGCTTTCTGAGAAACTGCTCTGTGTTCTGTTAATTCATCTCACAGAGTTACATCTTTCCCTTCAAGAAGCCTTTCGCTAAGGCTGTTCTTGTGGAATTGGCAAAGGGATATTTGGAGGCCCATAGAGTGCTATGATGAAAAAGGAAATATCTTCCGTTCAAAACTGGAAAGAAGCTTTCTGAGAAACTGCTCTGTGTTCTGTAAATTCATCTCACAGAGTTACATCTTTCCCTTCAAGAAGCCTTTCGCTAAGGCTGTTCTTGTGGAATTGGCGAAGGGATATGTGGAAGCCCATAGAGGGCTATGGTGAAAAAGGAAATATCTTCCGTTCAAAACTGGAAAGAAGCTTTCTGAGAAACTGCTCTGTGTTCTGTTAATTCATCTCACAGAGTTAAATCTTTCCCTTCAAGAGGCCTTTCGCTAAGGCTGTTCTTGTGGAATTGGCAAAGGGATATTTGGAAGCCCATAGAGGGCTATGATGAAAAAGGAAATATCTTCCGTTGAAAACTGGAAAGAAGCTTTCTGAGAAACTGCTCTGTGTTCTGTTAATTCATCTCACAGAGTTACATCTTTCCCTTCAAGAATCCTTTCGCTAAGGCTGTTCTTGTGGAATTGGCAAAGGGATATTTGGAAGCCCATAGAGGGCTATGGTGAAAAAGGAAATATCTTCCGTTCAAAATTGGAAAGAAGCTTTCTGAGAAACTGCTCTGTGTTCACTTAATTCATCTCACAGAGTTACATCTTTCCCTTCAAGAAGCCTTTCGCTAAGGCTGTTCTTGTGGAATTGGCAAAGGGATATTTGGAAGCCCATAGAGGGCTATGGTGAAAAAGGAAATAGCTTCCGTTCAAAACTGGAAAGAAGCTTTCTGAGAAACTGCTCTGTGTTCTGTAAATTCATCTCACAGAGTTACATCTTTCCCTTCAAGAAGCCTTTCGCTAAGGCTGTTCTTGTGGAATTTGCAAAGGGATATTTGGAAGCCCCTAGAGGGCTATGGTGAAAAAGGAAATATCTTCCGTTCAAAACTGGAAAGAACCTTTCTGAGAAACTACTCTGTGTTCTGTTAATTCATCTCACAGAGTTACATCTTTCCCTTCAAGAAGCCTTTCGCTAAGGCTGTTCTTGTGCAATTGGGAAAGGAATATTTGGAAGCCCATAGAGGGCTATGGTGAAAAAGGAAATATCTTCCGTTCAAAACTGGAAAGAAGCTTTCTGAGAAGCTGCTCTGTGTTCTGTTAATTCATCTCACAGAGTTACATCTTTCCCTTCAAGAAGCCTTTCGCTAAGGCTGTACTTGTGGAATTGGCAAAGGGATATTTGGAAGCCCATAGAGGGCTATGGTGAAAAAGGAAATAGCTTCCGTTCAAAACTGGAAAGAAGCTTTCTGAGAAACTGCTCTGTGATCTGTTAATTCATCTCACAGAGTTACATCTTTCCCTTCAAGAAGCCTTTCGCTAGGGCTGTTCTTGTGGAATTGGCAAAGGGATATTTGGAAGCCCATACAGGGCTATGGTGAAAAAGGAAATATCTTCCGTTCAAAACTGGAAAGAAGCTTTCTGAGAAACTGCTCTGTGTTCTGTTAATTCATCTCACAGAGTTACATCTTTCCCTTCAAGAAGCCTTTCGCTAAGGCTGTTCTTGTGGAATTGGCAAAGGGATATTTGGAAGCCCATAGAGGGCTATGGTGAAAAAGGAAATATCTTCCGTTCAAAACTGCAAAGAAGCTTTCTGAGAAACTGCTCTGTGTACTGTTAATTCATCTCACAGAGTTACATCTTTCCCTTCAAGAAGCCTTTCGCTAAGGCTGTTCTTGTGCAATTGGCAAAGGGATATTTGGAAGCCCATAGAGGGCTATGGTGAAAAAGGAAATATCTTCCGTTGAACACTGAAAACAAGCCTTCTGAGAAACTGCTCTGTGTTCTGTTAATACATCTCACAGAGTTACATCTTTCCCTTCAGGAAGCCTTTCGCTAAGGCTGTTCTTGTGGAATTGGCAAAGGGATATTTGGAAGCCCATAGAGGGCTATGGTGAAAAAGGAAATACCTTCCGTTCAAAACTGGATAGAAGCTTTCTGAGAAACTGCTCTGTGTTCTGTTAATTCATCTCACAGAGTTACATCTTTCCCTTCAAGAAGCCTTTCGCTAAGGCTGTTCTTGTGCAATTGGCAAAGGGATATTTGGAAGCCCATAGAGGGCTATGGTGAAAAAGGAAATATCTTCCATTGAAAACTGGAAAGAAGCTTTCTGAGAAACTGCTCTGTGTTCTGTTAATTCATCTCACAGAGTTACATCTTTCCCTTCAAGAAGCCTTTCGCTAAGGCTGTTCTTGTGGAATTGGCAAAGGGATATTTGGAAGCCCAGAGAGGGCTTTGCTGAAAAAGGAAATATCTTCCGTTCAAAACTGGAAAGAAGCTTTCTGAGAAACTGCTCTGTGTTCTGTTAATTCATCTCACAGAGTTACATCTTTCCCTTCAAAAAGCCTTTCGCTAGGGCTGTTCTTGTGGAATTGGCAAAGGGATATTTGGAAGCCCATAGAGGGCTATGGTGAAAAAGGAAATATCTTCCGTTCAAAACTGGAAAGAAGCTTTCTGAGAAACTGCTCTGTGTTCTGTTAATTCATCTCACAGAGTTACATCTTTCCCTTCAAGAAGCCTTTCGCTAAGGCTGTTCTTGTGGAATTGGCAAAGGGATATTTGGAAGCCCATAGAGGGCTATGGTGAAAAAGGAAATATCTTCCGTTCAAAACTGCAAAGAAGCTTTCTGAGAAACTGCTCTGTGTACTGTTAATTCATCTCACAGAGTTACATCTTTCCCTTCAAGAAGCCTTTCGCTAAGGCTGTCTTGTGCAATTGGCAAAGGGATATTTGGAAGCCCATAGAGGGCTATGGTGAAAAAGGAAATATCTTCCGTTGAACACTGAAAACAAGCCTTCTGAGAAACTGCTCTGTGTTCTGTTAATACATCTCACAGAGTTACATCTTTCCCTTCAGGAAGCCTTTCGCTAAGGCTGTTCTTGTGGAATTGGCAAAGGGATATTTGGAAGCCCTTAGAGGGCTATGGTGAAAAAGGAAATATCTTCCGTTCAAAACTGGAAAGAAGCTTTCTGAGAAACTGCTCTGTGTTCTGTTAATTCATCTCACAGAGTTACATCTTTCCCTTCAAGAAGCCTTTCGCTAAGGCTGTTCTTGTGGAATTGGCAAAGGGATATTTGGAAGCCCATAGAGGGCTATGGTGAAAAAGGAAATATCTTCCGATCAAAACTGGAAAGAAGCTTTCTGAGAAACTGCTCTGTGTTCTGTTAATTCATCTCACAGAGTTACATCTTTCCCTTCAAGAAGCCTTTCGCTAAGGCTCTTCTTGTGGAATTGGCAAAGGGATATTTGGAAGCCCAGAGAGGGATTTGCTGAAAAAGGAAATATCTTCCGTTCAAAACTGGAAAGAAGCTTTCTGAGAAACTGCTCTGTGTTCTGTTTATTCATCTCACAGAGTTACATCTTTCCCTTCAAGAAGCCTTTCGCTAAGGTGTTCTTGTGCAATTGGCAAAGGGATATTTGGAAGCCCATAGATTGCTATGTTGAAAAAGGAAATATCTTCCGTTCAAAACTGGAAAGAAGCTTTCTGAGAAACTGCTCTGTGTTCTGTTAATTCATCTCACAGAGTTACATCTTTCCCTTCAAGAAGTCTTTCGCTAAGGCTGTTCTTGTGGAATTGGCAAAGGGATATTTGGAAGCCCATAGAGGGCTATGGTGAAAAAGGAAATATCTTCCGTTCAAAACTGGAAAGAAGCTTTCTGAGAAACTGCTCTGTGTTCTGTTAATTCCTCTCACAGAGTTACATCTTTCCCTTCAAGAAGCCTTTCGCTAAGGCTGTTCTTGTGGAATTGGCAAAGGGATATTTGGAAGCCCATAGAGGGCTATGGTGAAAAAGGAAATATCTTCCGTTCAAAACTGGAAAGAAGCTTTCTGAGAACCTGCTCTGTGTTCTGTTAATTCATCTCACAGAGTTACATCTTTCCCTTCAAGAATCCTTTCAATAAGGCTGTTCTTGTGGAATTGGCAAAGGGATATTTGGAAGCCCATAGAGGGCTATGGTGAAAAAGGAAATACCTTCCGTTCAAAACTGGATAGAAGCTTTCTGAGAAACTGCTCTGTGTTCTGTTAATTCATCTCACAGAGTTACATCTTTCCCTTCAAGAAGCCTTTCGCTAAGGCTGTTCTTGTGCAATTGGCAAAGGGATATTTGGAAGCCCATAGAGGGCTATGGTGAAAAAGGAAATATCTTCCGTTCAAAACTGGAAAGAAGCTTTCTGAGAAACTGCTCTGTGTTCTGTTAATTCATCTCACAGAGTTACATCTTTCCCTTCAAGAAGCCTTTCGCTAAGGCTGTTCTTGTGGAATTGGCAAAGGGATATTTGGAAGCCCATAGAGGGCTATGGTGAAAAAGGAAATAAATTCCGTTGAAAACTGGAAAGAAGCTTTCTGAGAAACTGCTCTGTGTTCTGTAAATTCATCTCACAGAGTTACATCTTTCACTTCAAGAAGCCTTTCGCTAAGTCTGTTCTTGTGGAATTGGGAAAGGGATATTTGGAAGCCCATAGAGGGCTATGGTGAAAAAGGAAATATCTTCCGTTCAAAACTGGAAACAAGCTTTCTGAGAAACTGCTCCGTGATCTGTTAATTCATCTCACAGAGTTACATCTTTCCCTTCAAGAAGCCTTTCGCTAGGGCTGTTCTTGTGGAATTGGCAAAGGGATATTTGGAAGCCCATAGAGGGCTATGGCGAAAAAGAAAATATCTTCCGTTCAAAACTGGAAAGAAGCTTTCTGAGAAACTGCTCTGTGTTCTGTTAATTCATCTCCCAGAGTTACATCTTTCCCTTCAAGAAGCCTTTCGCTAAGGCTGTTCTTGTGGAATTGGCAAAGGGATATTTGGAAGCCCATACAGGGCTATGGTGAAAAAGGAAATATCTTCCGTTCAAAACTGCAAAGAAGCTTTCTGAGAAACTGCTCTGTGTTCTGTTAATTCATCTCACAGAGTTACATCTTTCCCTTCAAGAAGCCTTTCGCTAAGGCTATTCTTGTGCAATTGGCAAAGGGATATTTGGAAGCCCATAGAGGGCTATGGTGAAAAAGGAAATATCTTCCGTTGAAAACTGAAAGCAAGCCTTCTGAGAAACTGCTCTGTGTTCTGTTAATGCATCTCAGAGAGTTACATCTTTCCCTTCAGGAAGCCTTTCGCTAAGGCTGTTCTTGTGGAATTGGCAAAGGGATATTTGGAAGCCCATAGAGGGCTATGGTGAAAAAGGAAATATCTTCCGTTCAAAACTGGAAACAAGCTTTCTGAGAAACTGCTCTGTGTTCTGTTAATTCATCTCACATAGTTACATCTTTCCCTTCAAGAAGCCTTTCGCTAAGGCTGTTCTTGTGCAATTGGCAAAGGGATGTTTGGAAGCCCATAAAGGGCTATGGTGAAAAAGGAAATATCTTCCGTTGAAAACTGGAAAGAAGCTTTCTGAGAAACTGCTCTGTGTTCTGTTAATTCATCTCACAGAGTTACATCTTTCCCTTCAAGAAGCCTTTCGCTAAGGCTGTTCTTGTGGAATTGGCAAAGGGATATTTGGAAGCCCGGAGAGGGCTATGGTGAAAAAGGAAATATCTTCCGTTCAAAACTGGAAAGAAGCTTTCTGAGAAACTGCTCTGTGTTCTGTTAATTCATCTCACAGAGTTACATCTTTCCCTTTAAGAAGCCTTTCGCTAAGGCTGTTCTTGTGGAATTGGCAAAGGGATATTTGGAAGCCCATAGAGGGCTATGGTGAAAAAGGAAATATCTTCCGTTCAAAACTGGAAAGAAGCTTTTTGAGAAACTGCTCGGTGTTCAGTTAATTCATCTCACAGAGTTACATCTTTCCCTTCAAGAAGCCTTTCGCTAAGGCTGTTCTTTTGGAATTGGCAAAGGGATATTTGGAAGCCCATAGAGGGCTATGGTGAAAAAGGAAATATCTTCCGTTCAAAACTGGAAAGAAGCTTTCTGAGAAACTGCTCTGTGTTCTGTTAATTCATCTCACAGAGTTACATCTTTCCCTTCAAGAAGCCTTTCGCTAAGGCTGTTCTTGTGGAATTGGCAAAGGGATATTTGGAAGCCCATAGAGGGCTATGGTGAAAAAGGAAATATCTTCCGTTCAAAACTGGAAAGAAGCTTTCTGAGAAACTGCTCTGTGTTCTGTTAATTCATCTCACAGAGTTACATCTTTCCCTTCAAGAAGCCTTTCGCTAAGGCTGTTCTTGTGGAATTGGTAAAGGGATATTTGGAAGCCCTTAGAGGGCTATGGTGAAAAAGGAAATATCTTCCGTTGAAAACTGAAAACAAGCCTTCTGAGAAACTGCTCTGTGTTCTGTTAATTCATCTCACAGAGTTACATCTTTCCCTTCAAGAAGCCTTTCGCTAAGGCTGTTCTTGTGGAATTGGCAAAGGGATATTTGGAAGCCCATAGAGGGCTACGGGGAAAAAAGGAAATATCTTCTGTTCAAAACTGGAAAGAATCTTTCTGAGAAACTGCTCTGTGTTCTGTTAATTCATCTCACAGAGTTACATCTTTCCCTTCAAGAAGCCTTTCGCTAAGGCTCTTCTTGTGGAATTGGCAAAGGGATATTTGGAAGCCCATAGAGGGCTATGGTGAAAAAGGAAATATCTTCCGTTCAAAACTGGAAAGAAGCTTTCTGAGAAACTGCTCTGTGTTCTGTAAATTCATCTCACAGAGTTACATCTTTCCCTTCAAGAAGCCTTTCGCTAAGGCTGTTCTTGTGGAATTGGCAAAGGGATATTTGGAAGCCCATAGAGGGCTATGGTGAAAAAGGAAATATCTTCCGTTCAAAATTGGAAAGAAGCTTTCTGAGAAACTGCTCTGTGTTCACTTAATTCATCTCACAGAGTTACATCTTTCCCTTCAAGAAGCCTTTCGCTAAGGCTGTTCTTGTGGAATTGGCAAAGGGATATTTGGAAGACCTTAGAGGGCTATGGTGAAAAAGGAATTATCTTCCGTTCAAACCTGGAAAGAAGCTTTGTGAGAAACTGTTCTATGTTCTGTTAATTCATCTCACAGAGTTACATCTTTCCCTTCAAGAAACCTTTCACTAAGGCTGTTCTTGTGGAATTGTCAAAGGGATATTTGGAAGCCCATAGAGGGCTATGGTGAAAAAGGAAATAGCTTCCGTTCAAAACTGGAAAGAAGCTTTCTGAGAAACTGCTCTGTGTTCTGTAAATTCATCTCACAGAGTTACATCTTTCCCTTCAAGAAGCCTTTCGCTAAGGCTGTTCTTGTGGAATTTGCAAAGGGATATTTGGAAGCCACTAGAGGGCTATGGTGAAAAAGGAAATATCTTCCGTTCAAAACTGGAAAGAACCTTTCTGAGAAACTACTCTGTGTTCTGTTAATTCATCTCACAGAGTTACATCTTTCCCTTCAAGAAGCCTTTCGCTAAGGCTGTTCTTGTGCAATTGGGAAAGGGATATTTGGAAGCCCATAGAGGGCTATGGTGAAAAAGGAAATATCTTCCGTTCAAAACTGGAAAGAAGCTTTCTGAGAAGCTGCTCTGTGTTCTGTTAATTCATCTCACAGAGTTACATCTTTCCCTTCAAGAAGCCTTTTGCTAAGGCTGTACTTGTGGAATTGGCAAAGGGATATTTGGAAGCCCATAGAGGGCTATGGTGAAAAAGGAAATAGCTTCCGTTCAAAACTGGAAAGAAGCTTTCTGAGAAACTGCTCTGTGTTCCGTAAATTCATCTCACAGAGTTACATCTTTCCCTTCAAGAAGCCTTTCGCTAAGGCTATTCATGTGGAATTGGCAAAGGGATATTTGGAAGCCTATAGAGGGCTATGGAGAAAAAGGAAATATCTTCCGTTCAAAACTGGAAACAAGCTTTCGGAGAAACTGCTCTGGTTCTGTTAATTCATCTCACAGAGTTACATCTTTCCCTTCAAGAAGCCTTTCGCTAAGGCTGTTCTTGAGGAATTGGCATAGGGATATTTGGAAGCCCATAGAGGGCTATGGTGAAAAAGGTAATATCTTCCGTTCAAAACTGGAAACAAGCTTTCTGAGAAACTGCTCTGTGATCTCTTAATTCATCTCACAGATTTACATCTTTCCCTTCAAGAAGCCTTTCGCTAGGGCTGTTCTTGTGGAATTGGCAAAGGGATATTTGGAAGCCCATAGAGGGCTATGGTGAAAAAGGAAATATCTTCCGTTCAAAACTGGAAAGAAGCTTTCTGAGAAACTGCTCTGTGTTCTGTTAATTCATCTCACAGAGTTACATCTTTCCCTTCAAGAAGCCTTTCGCTAAGGCTGTTCTTGTGGAATTGGCAAAGGGATATTTGGAAGCCCATAGAGGGCTATGGTGAAAAAGGAAATATCTTCCGTTCAAAACTGCAAAGAAGCTTTCTGAGAAACTGCTCTGTGTTCTGTTAATTCATCTCACAGAGTTACATCTTTCCCTTCAAGAAGCCTTTCGCTAGGGCTGTTCTTGTGCAATTGGCAAAGGGATATTTGGAAGCCCATAGAGGGCTATGGTGAAAAAGGAAATATCTTCCGTTGAACACTGAAAACAAGCGTTCTGAGAAACTGCTCTGTGTTCTGTTAATACATCTCACAGAGTTACATCTTTCCCTTCAGGAAGCCTTTCGCTAAGGCTGTTCTTGTGGAATTGGCAAAGGGATATTTGGAAGCCCATAGAGGGCTATGGTGAAAAAGGAAATATCTTCCGTTCAAAACTGGAAAGAAGCTTTCTGAGAAACTGCTCTGTGTTCTGTTAATTCATCTCACAGAGTTACATCTTTCCCTTCAAGAAGCCTTTCGCTAAGGCTGTTCTTGTGAATTGGCAAAGGGATATTTGGAAGCCCATAGAGGGCTATGGTGAAAAAGGAAATATCTTCCGTTCAAAACTGGAAAGAAGCTTTCTGAGAAACTGCTCTGTGTTCTGTTAATTCATCTCACAGAGTTACATCTTTCCCTACAAGAAGCCTTTCGCTAAGGCTGTTCTTGTGGAATTGGCAAAGGGATATTTGGAAGCCCAGAGAGGGTTATGCTGAAAAAGGAAATATCTTCCGTTCAAAACTGGAAAGAAGCTTTCTGAGAAACTGCTCTGTGTTCTGTTAATTCATCTCACAGAGTTACATCTTTCCCTTCAAGAAGCCTTTCGCTAAGTCTGTTCTTGTGGAAATGGCAAAGGGATATTTGGAAGCCTATAGAGGGCTAAGGTGAAAAAGGTAATATCTTCCGTTCAAAACTGGAAAGAAGCTTTCTGAGAAACTGCTCTGTGTTCTGTTCATTCATCTCCCAGAGTTACATCTTTCCCTTCAAGAAGCCTTTCGCTAAGGCTGTTCTTGTGGAATTGGTAAAGGGATATTTGGAAGCCCATAGAGGGCTATGGTGAAAAAGGAAATATCTTCCGTTGAAAACTGAAAACAAGCCTTCTGAGAAACTGCTCTGTGTTCTGTTATTTCATCTCACAGAGTTACATCTTTCCCTTCAAGAAGCCTTTCGCTAAGGCTGTTCTTGTGGAATTGGCAAAGGGATATTTGGAAGCCCATAGAGGGCTATGGTGAAAAAGGAAATATCTTCCGTTCAAAATTGGAAAGAATCTTTCTGAGAAACTGCTCTGTGTTCTGTTAATTCATCTCACAGAGTTACATCTTTCCCTTCAAGAAGCCTTTCGCTAAGGCTGTTCTTGTGGAATTGGCAAAGGGATATTTGGAAGCCCTTAGAGGGCTATGGTGAAAAAGGAATTATCTTCCGTTCAAAACTGGAAAGAAGCTTTCTGAGAAACTGCTCGGTGTTCAGTTAATTCATCTCACAGAGTTACATCTTTCCCTTCAAGAAGCCTTTCGCTAAGGCTGTTCTTGTGGAATTGGAAAAGGGATATTTGGAAGCCCATAGATTGCTATGGTGAAAAAGGAAATATCTTCCGCTCAAAACTGGAAGGAAGCTTTCTGAGAAACTGCTCTGTGTTCTGTTAATTCATCTCACAGAGTTACATCTTTCCCTTCAAGAAGCCTTTCGCTAAGGCTGTTCTTGTGGAATTGGCAAAGGGATATTTGGAAGCCCATAGAGGGCTATGGTGAAAAAGGAAATATCTTCCGTTCAAAACTGGAAAGAAGCTTTCTGAGAATCTGCTCGGTGTTCAGTTAATTCATCTCACAGAGTTACATCTTTCCCTTCAAGAAGCCTTTCGCTAAGTCTGTTCTTGTGGAATTGGCAAAGGGATATTTGGAAGCCCATAGAGGGCTATGGTGAAAAAGGAAATAAATTCCGTTCAAAACTGGAAAGAATCTTTCTGAGAAACTGCTCTGTGTTCTGTAAATTCATCTCACAGAGTTACATCTTTTCCTTCAAGAAGCCTTTCGCTAAGGCTGTTCTTGTGGAATTGGCAAAGGGATATTTGGAGGCCCATAGAGTGCTATGGTGAAAAAGGAAATATCTTCCGTTCAAAACTGGAAAGAAGCTTTCTGAGAAACTGCTCTGTGTTCTGTAAATTCATCTCACAGAGTTACATCTTTCCCTTCAAGAAGCCTTTCGCTAAGGCTGTTCTTGTGGAATTGGCAAAGGGATATGTGGAAGCCCGTAGAGGGCTATGGTGAAAAAGGATATATCTTCCGTTCAAAACTGGAAAGAAGCTTTCTGAGAAACTGCTCTGTGTTCTGTTAATTCATCTCACAGAGTTAAATCTTTCCCTTCAAGAGGCCTTTCGCTAAGGCTGTTTTTGTGGAATTGGCAAAGGGATATTTGGAAGCCCATAGAGGGCTATGGTGAAAAAGGAAATATCTTCCATTGAAAACTGGAAAGAAGCTTTCTGAGAAACTGCTCTGTGTTCTGTTAATTCATCTCGCAGAGTTACATCTTTCCCTTCAAGAAGCCTTTCGCTAAGGCTGTTCTTGTGGAATTGGCAAAGGGATATTTGGAAGCCCATAGAGGGCTATGGTGAAAAAGGAAATACCTTCCGTTCAAAATTGGAAAGAAGCTTTCTGAGAAACTGCTCTGTGTTCTCTTAATTCATCTCATAGCGTTACATGTTTCCCTTCAAGAAGCCTTTCGCTAAGGCTGTTCTTGTGGAATTGGCAAAGGGATATTTGGAAGCCCTTAGAGGGCTAAGTTGAAAAAGGAAATATCTTCCGTTCAAACCTGGAAAGAAGCTTTGTGAGAAACTGTTCTATGTTCTGTTAATTCATCTCACAGAGTTACATCTTTCCCTTCAAGAAGCCTTTCGCTAAGGCTGTTCTTGTCGATTGGCATAGGGATATTTGGAAGCCCATAGAGGGCTATGGTGAAAAAGGAAATATCTTCCGTTCAAAACTGGAAACAAGCTTTCTGAGAAACTGCTCCGTGATCTGTTAATTCATCTCACAGAGTTACATCTTTCCCTTCAAGAAGCCTTTCGCTAGGGCTGTTCTGGTGGAATTGGCAAAGGGATATTTGGAAGCCCATAGAGGGCTATGGTGAAAAAGGAAATATCTTCCGTTCAAACCTGGAAAGAAGCTTTGTGAGAAACTGTTCTATGTTCTGTTAATTCATCTCACAGAGTTACATCTTTCCCTTCAAGAAGCCTTTCGCTAAGGCTGTTCTTGTGGAATTGGCAAAGGGATATTTGGAAGCCCATAGAGGGCTATGGTGAAAAAGGAAATAGCTTCCGTTCAAAACTGGAAAGAAGCTTTCTGAGAAACTGCTCTGTGTTCTGTAAATTCCTCTCACAGAGTTACATCTTTCCCTTCAAGAAGCCTTTCGCTAAGGCTGTTCTTGTGGAATTTGCAAAGGGATATTTGGAAGCCCCTAGAGGGCTATGGTGAAAAAGGAAATATCTTCCGTTCAAAACTGGAAAGAACCTTTCTGAGAAACTACTCTGTGTTCTGTTAATTCATCTCACAGAGTTACATCTTTCCCTTCAAGAAGCCTTTCGCTAAGGCTGTTCTTGTGCAATTGGGAAAGGGATATTTGGAAGCCCATAGAGGGCTATGGTGAAAAAGGAAATATCTTCCGTTCAAAACTGGAAAGAAGCTTTCTGAGAAGCTGCTCTGTGTTCTGTTAATTCATCTCACAGAGTTACATCTTTCCCTTCAAGAAGCCTTTCGCTAAGGCTGTACTTGTGGAATTGGCAAAGGGATATTTGGAAGCCCATAGAGGGCTATGGTGAAAAAGGAAATAGCTTCCGTTCAAAACTGGAAAGAAGCTTTCTGAGAAACTGCTCTGTGTTCCGTAAATTCATCTCACATAGTTACATCTTTCCCTTCAAGAAGCCTTTCGCTAAGGCTGTTCTTGTGGAATTGGCAAAGGGATATTTGGAAGCCTATAGAGGGCTACGGAGAAAAAGGAAATATCTTCCGTTCAAAACTGGAAACAAGCTTTCGGAGAAACTGCTCTGGTTCTGTTAATTCATCTCACAGAGTTACATCTTTCCCTTCAAGAAGCCTTTCGCTAAGGCTGTTCTTGTGGAATTGGCATAGGGATATTTGGAAGCCCATAGAGGGCTATGGTGAAAAAGGAAGTATCTTCCGTTCAAAACTGGAAAGAAGCTTTCTGAGAAACTGCTCTGTGATCTGTTAATTCATCTCACAGAGTTACATCTTTCCCTTCAAGAAGCCTTTCGCTAGGGCTGTTCTTGTGGAATTGGCAAAGGGATATTTGGAAGCCCATAGAGGGCTATGGTGAAAAAGGAAATATCTTCCGTTCAAAACTGGAAAGAAGCTTTCTGAGAAACTGCTCTGTGTTCTGTTAATTCATCTCACAGAGTTACATCTTTCCCTTCAAGAAGCCTTTCGCTAAGGCTGTTCTTGTGGAATTGGCAAAGGGATATTTGGAAGCCCATAGAGGGCTATGGTGAAAAAGGAAATATCTTCCGTTCAAAACTGCAAAGAAGCTTTCTGAGAAACTGCTCTGTGTTCTGTTAATTCATCTCACAGAGTTACATCTTTCCCTTCAAGAAGCCTTTCGCTAAGGCTGTTCTTGTGCAATTGGCAAAGGGATATTTGGAAGCCCATAGAGGGCTATGGTGAAAAAGGAAATATCTTCCGTTGAACACCGAAAACAAGCCTTCTGAGAAACTGCTCTGTGTTCTGTTAATACATCTCACAGAGTTACATCTTTCCCTTCAGGAAGCCTTTCGCTAAGGCTGTTCTTGTGGAATTGGCAAAGGGATATTTGGAAGCCCATAGAGGGCTATGGTGAAAAAGGAAATATCTTCCGTTCAAAACTGGAAAGAAGCTTTCTGAGAAACTGCTCTGTGTTCTGTTAATTCATCTCACAGAGTTACATCTTTCCCTTCAAGAAGCCTTTCGCTAAGGCTGTTCTTGTGGAATTGGCAAAGGGATATTTGGAAGCCCATAGAGGGCTATGGTGAAAAAGGAAATATCTTCCGATCAAAACTGGAAAGAAGCTTTCTGAGAAACTGCTCTGTGTTCTGTTAATTCATCTCACAGAGTTACATCTTTCCCTTCAAGAAGCCTTTCGCTAAGGCTGTTCTTGTGGAATTGGCAAAGGGATATTTGGAGG